>NC_134404.1:123074203-123674203 GCF_038048845.1 Mixophyes fleayi | reverse complement strand
AGTTCTTCAAAAAATTCCCTAGAAAACCGGCATGTTGGGGTCCCTCGACCCCTCCTCAAGGGGGGGTACTTTTATCAGCCGCGGCGGTGCTCAGCCGCCGCGACTCACTCACCCGCGTCCCGGCCGTCGCCATGGCGACCGGGACGTCATTTCCGGCCATAACCCGGCCGTTGCCGGGGCAACCAGCAAACGCTTCAGAGCTGCGTCCCGGCAATAGGAGGAAGCCGGGTGCAGCGTTCTACAGCCTGTGGGCTAATTAATATGGGCAGATTATAGGAGGCAATTACAGGCATTAGCCTGCAACTGTGCAGGCCAGGGGCAAGCCCTGATTGGCTCTATTAGTGACTGCTCTATTAACCTGCAGGAGTGTGTTCAACCTGTGATTGGTTCAGCTGGGTATTTAAGGCAATGAGGTCTGCTGCCTCATTGCCGGTTATAGCGTCTATGCTCCAGTCTGCTGACCTGCTTTGTTCCTGTTCCTGTGTCCTGATATCTACGTTTGACTTCCCGTGTATGACCCCTGGCTTTGTATTGGACTTCGCTCGTGTTTCCTGTGACCCTGATCCTTGGCTTGTTTACCCGTTCTGCTACTTTGCCTGTGACCTCTGACCTCAGCTTGTTCATCGATACTGATACCTGCTGCCAGCCCTTGACCTCTGCGTGGACCTGACTCTTCATGCCTGGGTTCTCCCCAGCCGGTACACACTTCACGACCCTCTGTCAGTCTGCAGCCCAGTCTGTCCCCACCATCAGGGGCTCCAGTGAACACCTGACTGGCAGAGTAGACTCCGGGTTGTGTTGTGCTGGCTGGAGGGGTTCCTAACACGATCCAGGCCAAAGCGATGGTCTTCAGGTGACTGAGGTCCAAGGATGCTGTGGGACCACCGCCGGTGCCCATAGCATGTCTGCGGTGGTCCCTCAACTTGTCCTTGATGTGACGCTTCAAGTCTTGTCACCTGTGCTTAATTTTCAAAATTAAGTACGCAGCAATGTATACTGTCCAAAATAAAGTCATATGTGCAGACATACATATAAATAGAAATGTATCACGCCTAAAGGTCACCTAATAATAACTGAAAGCTACCAAGCCATAAACCTTTAATTAAGATTTAAAAAAGGTTACAATGTAGGATTGATCATGTACAAGTTTTTCAATTTAGGAAAGATGTTGGTCTTCCATGCCTTGGACAATGTTTTTATTTTATTTATTTATTACATATTTTAGGTATGTACTAGGTAAACTGTATTTGCTTACCGTTTTTTGACCTCAGTCATCAATCATTCTAACTGGAGTTAAGGCATTGACCTGCACCATGATATCCTTCTAAATTTGCTGTTTAACTGGGGGTGGAGAACTGCCAGCTAGTAGTATGTAGCCTCTCCACCACCAGCTCTCCCAGCACTTTGACTTTTTACTGAGTGAAATTTGTCTGTCTATGCTTAGTCGTGGTGAAGCCAGAGGCTTGGTTTGTGGCAGATTACTCTTCATCACCCATACTAGCAATAAATACTAAACAAGGAAACAACTCAGTTATTATTAAAGGACATTCACTGTATATTCACTGTACTATATATCCAACATATGTCCTTGTATTTACCACTTGCAGGAAATCAAGGTCAATACCGGTAAGACACAAATGAAGAAAATTCAGGAGCTGTACTATCCAGTATATAAGAATACTGTAATCTTAATACTAACTATAATCACAAAATGGCCCAGCTGAAATATTGCCTATCCAGCTATTATATACTGTGTGCAGTGGTGTTCTCTTCTGCGATTGGTTATGTTTGTGAATGGCTAGGCTTTGTCACCCCCCCTCAATGCCTGGTTACAGCTCACTATTGTAATTGAATGACAAATACTCCATTAAGGACAAGTGAGAGGAAATCAGCTACTTTAGTTATGGTATAGAAGAGATCTGCGACTGACATACTTACACCGACACATAGCCTGAGAGCCAATCAGTGAGGTGAATGTTAAAAAGTCTCATTCACTTGCAAACATGCAAGCAGCAAATTTCAGTTGCATAGAGCTCAGATCCCTTACCAGGATAATGGACCACTGCCTTGGTCTCTTACTAATGTAATTAATGAACTGCACTAATGTAACAAGCAGAAAAAAGAGGCATACAGGGCTGGAGATAAGGTGCAGAATGGGAAACAGATGCTCCATTGTCCAGCTGCAGAGATGGCGTGACCTGAGAAGGTGGCAGCCCCATCTACTAGCTGATCTGAGGGGTGAAGTTGCAAGGCGTAAATTCACAATTATTACAGTATGATCTATTCCAGTGTAGAAGAGAAATCAGTGTAGATAGCAATATGCCTTGTAATAACCTTCATTGGACAGAATACAAGGCCTTCTATGTGATAGAGATGTTTCAGTATCAGGATGTGATTACATTCACTAAACCTCGAAAGTGAAGATGGAGGTCCATGCCTGGTATTTGATAATTAACATTTAAACCTAACTGTGTACCAGGGTTTTGTATGTATGTTGGAGAGAGACAGAGAAAATAGTTATTAAAATACTTACATGGCATATTTTTTCCTACAGAATGTCACCGACGCAGACTCCAGAATATTGTTATGGAGGACCCGATGGAGACTGAGGATAGCCAGCAGGAAAAGGCAGGGAGCACATCCTAGGCCCCTTCAGACAAATGCATTTTGATAGAAAAACCTAGAATTCCCTTACTAATTTTGTTTTGCAGCATAAAGGTGTAGATCTCAGAAAGCCTCTCTTTACTAAATGTGCCCTTATCTAGGCCTAGGCAACTATTCTACAGGTGTCTGACTTCATGGGTCTCATAAGTGTAGGTTTCCAAGTAACCCCCCCCTCCCCCCCCACACACACACACCACCAATATACAGTATCCGCATGTGCCTCCAAAATGCAGTCAATAAGATGAACCTTGCAGAGCATATCTCTCAATGTAGCACCTCTGAACTCTGCTGACCTAGTAAAATGTGGGAACAAACTACACCCATGTTATAATGTTGAGTGTTTTTTCTATTTTTCCCTTTTTGTACAGGTACAGAAGAGATACTCCCCATCGACATAATTATCCAAAAAATAAGAAAAACAAAATGAAAACCAATCCAAAAATATTTATATACGATCAAAAATAATATTTATAAATCAAATTCTATGTTGTTAATTTATATTTATGTTGTTAGTTTCTTAATGTATATTGTTAGATTGTTCATTTGTTTCTAAACAAAAGATTTATGTTTAAAAAAATCAATTGTGAATGTGTTTTCATTTTTTCTAAACAAATGTGTAATATACACTTACTTGTTAGTAAAGTATTATATTAAAGTTATATTAAGGGTTAATATGATGTACACAACATAAAACAGTGTTTAGAAGTAATATGGTGGATGAGGGTAATGAAGGAATTGGACGTCTGTGTGTTAGTCTGCCAATCATGGGTTACAAGATAGTATATTGTGCAAAACCTGCCTTTTCTCATACATTGCATGCAAATAAAAACGCATGCGTTCGATTTTATGTCACATAACCGAGCATTTTTAGCCAAACCTACTATCACACAAAATAAGGTGTAACCCTATATTCCAGTGACAGTACCCAAAGGCACAAATATATGCATTAGTAAATGACCCTTATTGAAATTTGTTAATTTATGTTATGGTGGATATAACCTTTAATGGTATACTGTTCAAATTATTTGGGTGGACTGCAGGCGCGGGCTGGGAGGTATCAGCCCAGGGGGCGCACAGGCGGCCGCATCACATGACACGCGATTCGGCCGCCGGTAATATAAAAAAATTATTGCATCCACGGCGGGGGACATGGAGAGGCCCGAACAGCCGTTAGACTGAGCGGCCCGGGTGCCCGCTGCCCACCTGCCCCCCGGTTCAGCCCGCCCCTGGTGAACTGTTCTTCTATGAATATTTTTCCTATATTTGGGTGAACTGTTCTTCTATGGCTATTTTTCCTGAGTACACTAATTTTAAAATGTACATTTTTATTATATATGTTAAGAAAAATGATGCTGATACTTGCTGAAACATAGAAATTCTGCTGACATTTACAAATTATATTTAACTCTGATCATACACTACAACCCATGGCGATATTTACATTTAAATCATGGAGTACAATTACTCTGTATCCATAATGGTCCCTTTGTCTTTCTAATCAAAGCTATTTTATTTTCATGTCCTTTCATAATAATTATAGAATGATTATAAAATAATGGTAATAAAACATTCTGGCAGCTCAGGAAGTGATTCTTAATTACTTGGGATTACCACCTTGATGATTACCTCATTGCATGAAGTCACCCTGAAAATGAGAGCTTTTCTTAGAATGCCACACAGTCTTAGTTCGCTTACGTCGTGTTTGTAAAAGGGAACAGAAGGGGAAATGATTTTACAGAACTGGCAAGCATTGTGTTTCAATGTGAACATCAAGAACACATTGCTTGGATATTGAAGACTTGAAGGTTCTTTTTCGTCATCCCGTTTCTGCACCATATGTATCTCTAGAGACTTGAATCAGCAATTTAGATTTATCTCTAGTTCTCTGGACCTTAATAATTTAATTTGATATCCTGAAGTGTTTTGGAGAAATTCACACAGTACCCTACATTAATTTCTTTGTTAGATGAAGGGATCACCAGATTGTGAGAGCTATGAATTGTTTTCCTATTCCTATTAGTAACGCAAGATATCACCTTTATTGCTATATAAACATTGTACAACACTGTGCTTTTTGAAAAAGTATGGAAACTTTTATTGTATATTTCTGAATGTTATAAATTGCTTTTTTTCATCTAACTCTAATTATAACCTAAACATTTATTACGTACAATCTCAATTTTCTACATTTTAAATATTTACAGCATGTGTGAGGCATGTTGTTCTGAAACAGTTATCCTAAGAACAATATGGGCTTTGTCTTCTTGGTGAATAAGACTAGTGTATGTCTGTATGTCTAATATTTTCATCGAAGGTTTTTGCTATGCAAAGGAAAATACTATATTTTTAAAGACACTGTAAAGCCTATTTCAGTCTACTTCAGTCACAATTTTGCCACTCTAGACTGCTATTGCTGACCTCTGCTAGCTTTCTCCCATTGCCATAGTTCCACCATGTCTAGAGATGTGCAAGCTTCTCAAGACTCAATTTGTGACTGACTCGCTGAATTTGATTATAATATTTAGAAATTATCCGGCAATTTGACACTTGATTTCATTAATTAATGTTATTACCGTATTTCCCCATGTATAGGACGCTCCACTGTATAAGACGCACCTATATAAATCATGTGAAAAAATTGAGGATAAACATTATCCTCAATTTTTTACAGAGTATTTGTGCAGCTTATACAGAGGAGAGACAACGCTATAGTGATTTCTGACTTACCCTGTCAGATGATTCCTCTGTCTGGTAAAGTCTTCTGTCTTCTCTCTGTCTGATCCTGATGCTGGAAACCCGATTAAGGTCCTCTCTGCGATGTCCGGATGTCCTTTCAGGACCTTGACAATCCTTTCAGGACCTCAAGGTCCTGAAAGGATGCCTTTCAGGACCTTGTCAAGGTCCTGAAAAGACATCCAGACATCGCAGAAAGGACCTTAATCGGGTTTCCTGCATCAGGATCAGACAGAGAGAAGACTTTACCGGACAGAGGAATCATCTGACAGGGTAAGTGCTACTACCCCTGTATAAGACGCACCCAGTTCTTAGACCCAAAATTTTGGGGAAAAAGGTGCGTCTTATACATGGGGAAATACGGTAGTTTATAAATTCCAAAAAACAAAAAGCGCTAAACATAGTGTACTGTAGTATATAAGTGATCAAATTGTGATACAGCAAATTTCCACGTACCAAAAGTGAATAAAAAAAGAGCTTATCTTAAAGGAATAGCACATGCTGATGGATCAAGGAGCAATGTGCCACCCTTTTAAATGTGCTGCCCTACATGTACACACCATTATTGAACTCAGCGTCTGCAACTCTGCAAATCTATGCCATGCACAGGTCTAGATACAGATGCCTTTTTCTCACCTAATATTTATACCCCATAATGACAAGTGAGGCCAAGTAGGTCGAATGCAGTTAAAAGGCGACAGGGTTTGTAACAAAACATACACTTATATTTAAGGGATAACATCAGGACTGGCCCGACCAATGATAGCTCTTGTGGGAGGGTCCTGGTTTCATATAGGTGTCTGCATTTCCTGGTTTCTTCACTCTTCAGCACGAGATCCAGTGGGAGAGCCTGCAGCAGAGAACTCGGATTAATATCTATTCTTTTCTGTTATTTCTCCTGTTATATCTCCCTGCTATCTTTGAGTGTTATATTATTGCTATATTGTGGTTTACACTTTCATTCTTTCTGACATTTTTTTCCCTTTTTTTCCTCTTTGTCCCCTCTCCCCCTCCCCTCTCCAATTCTTTTATCCTTGGTCCTCATTTCTTGCCCTTCTAATATCGCTAGGCAGCCCCTGTTTATTCCCCCAGTGGTAGCCTACTGTCCCCTAGCCAGTTCAGAGTATGCCCCATCCAAAGAGAACCCACATCCACTCAGAGAGGCTCAGGTCCCCCTCCCCCTCCAGCTCCGGGCGCCATCTTGCCTCCTTCATCTCCAGGGACCTTGCTTCCCAGGCTGTACCACGGCGGGCCCCCCCGATTCACCCCCGCAGTGTAGCTCCTTCCCAAGTGGGGTCAGCGAGAATGGGGCGCAGCAGTAGGCGGGCAGCTCAAATTGAGTTGAGGTAATCTATTTGATTATCCTACAAGGACACAACTTACTCTCCCTTATTCCTTTTCAGAACCAGTGGTCGTTGAGCACGAAGCGATGGAGGTCAGTCATGGTCATTCAGGGTCACACTCACAGGGACGAAATCCTCCAGGGGAAACCGGGGAGTCGACGCCGGCCAGCTCTGGAAGAAAGGTCGCTTCAGCTACAGTTGCGGCCACTTCAGCAGAAGGAACAAGCGAGGACTCGGCTTCCGGTGCAGGGATTCCAGCGCCCGTGGGTGAGTCCACTATTTTTCTTACGCACAAGTCACAGCAGCTAGGTTCACCTGTATCAACTACTAGTGGTGAGTCATCAGACTCAGAGGATAGGCCTAGGAAGCTGATCAGGACTTTGGAGTCGGAGTTGTTAGGCAAGCAGACTAAACAATCAACATGGTCAAGGAGCCCTGAACAGTCAATGAGGTTCAGCGATTTAGGTCGGGTTGAGAATTTAGAGGTAACTTACGGGATCAGGCCGAGCGTACGGGATAAAATCAGGCGAGGAAAGTACGTGGACATGTTCGCGCTGACTGGCGATGATAGAAAAGCCCTGCTGAGAGCGTGTGAGAGGACGGCATGGGCGAGGATAGTTACCGCTCATTTCCCAGGTGGGTAAACGCCTTCTGCGTTTTTGCGGCTGTGTACAATCGAGTCAAGGCCCAGCGAGCATGCAGAGGTTTGGAGGTACCTGCATCTCATTAGTGGTATGTTCGTAAAGGACGGACCATTCATATGGAGAGCGTATGATGAATTGTTTAGGAAGCGCATGAGCGGGCGGGAGAAGTTTCCATTGGGGTCAAAAGACATCGATACCTGGTTGGAGTTGATGAGGCGAGTAGTCAGGTAGCGGATGTCAGCTCTGGCCGGAGGTTTGATGGGCTGGGGAGGGCACAAGCTGCCCTCCCTGCCAAAGGTAAATGCTACGATTTCAATTCTGGATCATGTCAGCGAGGAACAGCATGTAAGTTCAAGCACACCTGTGCTTCGTGCGGCGGGCAACACCCTGCCACGTAGTGCGAGCGGTCCCGCGGTTGCGGCGGTAGAGGTGCAACAGCAGCTCTTCCTGGTCAAAGGTCCATCGCCAATTAATTTGGCGGAATTGGGCAGATGGCTGACAATTTACAATGATAGGGACACAGCAGCATTGTTACATGACGGTTTTCATTTTGGTTTTAAGCTACCAGTCCAGGGCACTTTAACCACGGCAACTCCAGTTAATCTTAAATCAGCACTCACCTTCCCTGAAATTTTAGATGAGAAGATAGGGAAAGAAATTAGTCTGGGCCACATGATTGGGTCATTCCATCAAACTCCTATTCCCAACCTTGTTTTATGGGTGGTTGTAGTGCCAAAGAAGGCGGAGGGTAAGTTTAGGCTTATTCAACACCTTTCCTACCCCACTGGCCAATCCGTTAACGACGCCATCGACAGTTCCCTTAGTTCGGTTAGCTACCAGTCATTTGAGTCCGCACTGGCCCTGGTGCAAGAATGTGGGAGGGGGTCCCTTTTGGCTAAGATCGATATTAAATCGGCTTTCCATGGGTTGTTCGATATCTTGCGCACTTTTTCGAAAAGTTTAGCGGTTTCTTGCACTGGTGTATCCAGGCAGGAAAGGGGTGCAGGTGGATCTCGATGACTTCTTGGTTATCGGCCCACCGGATTCTTCAAGTTGTCAGGATACATGTGTTTTCCATATAGGCCTTGTTTACCGTGCTGGGTGTCCCTATTGCCGCAGATAAAACCGATGGCCCTACCGTGCATCTGTTTATTTTTGGGCATAGAGATCGATACGTCAGCAGGGCTCTGTAGACTTCCTCCAAAGTCCATAAAATGTATGACGCAATTTCGGCGGTGGTGGGTTCCAGTTCATGTTCATTAAGGCAGTTGCAGTCGGTATTGGGCCTGTTCAATTTTGCCTGCCGAATGATTCCCATGGGGAGAGTTTTTGTAGAAAGTTACAGAGAGCCACTGCGGGCAGAAGTTGGCCGCATTCAGCTATTCGTTTGTCCAGAGAGATCAGGGACAATATGCAGATTTGGCTACTCTTCCTGCGGGAATTTAACGGCAGATGAATTGAAAATTTCAAAATCAACTCCTTTACTGATGCGTCGGGTGCATGTGGCTTTGGGGCTTACTTGGACGGTAATGGTGCGCTGAGCGTTGGCCGGATAGTTGGCATCGGGCAGGCATTACTAAGAACCTGCTGGTACTTGAGCTGTTCCTGATTGTGGTGGCAATGGAGCTGTGGGCGCCTGCATTGCAGGGTAAGCACATAGTTTTTTAGTGCGACAATCTGGAAGTGGTTCAATCCATTAACAAACAGAGTGCGTTGTCACATCACGCGATTTCCCTGCTGCGTCACCTTATCTTGCGCTGCCTGCAACATGACATATCATTCAAAGCAAGACATGTTCCAGGGGTACAGAATAGCTTGGCCGACGCATTGTCCCACTTCCAATGGAGTAGGTTTCGTAGTTTGGCCCCCAAGCTGATAGTGTTGGCATTTCGTGTCCCTCTTGTGTTTGGCATAAGGGGGCTTGTGGAACAAGCCGTAGCTCCCTTTACCCTGCATGTATATCGAACGGCCTGAAAGCAGTGGTCCCAATTCATCAGTCAAACAGAGCATTCGGAATCAGGTCAGAAAGAGGCCATTATGGCTTTCATGTGGGATAGGTACTCTAGAGGGGGCTTCAAAGACCAGCATGTCCTCCACCTTAGCGGGTATCTCATTTATGGCACGACTACACGGGTCTCCAGACATCACAAAGGGTTTTCTGATCACCAAAGCGTTGGGCGAGGGTTCGGCCTACGCCAACGGATTCTCGACTACTAGTCACTGTTAACATCTTGGACAGGCTACTACAGATTTTAGGACAGGTCACATCAGACGACTATGAGAGGCTACTGTTTTGCACAGCCTTCTCCCTGGCGTTTTTTGGAGCCTTCCGAGTGTCTGAGTTGGTAGCTAGATCTAGGGGGCATAGTGAGTCCGAGCGTCGAGCGGAGCATGTCATTTTGCGGGACGGGGTGTTAGCTTGCAAAATCTGTAGGTCTAAAACGGATCAGAGTGGAAAGGGGACATGGGTGCACATAACATCACACCAGAATAACCAGATTTGTCCACTTAGTTTAACCTCACAGCTTGTTAGGATAAGACCTGAGGCCTGCCAGCTACTTATTCATAATGATAGCACTCCATTGACCAAATACCAATTTACAGCCATAATGAAGTGGGCTCTACAGTCCCTTGCATTGGATGCGTTGGATAGTTCACTGTACGGCACCCACTCTTCTGGGATTGGGGTGGCCACGTCCACAGCCATGGCCGGGTCATCTACAGACTCTGTGAAGGCTCTAGGCCGGTGGAAGTCCACGACATACAAATCCTATGTTAGTACTGATGGTGATTCCTTATTGATGTCGTGGTTAATTAATATTGTTTTGTTTACGCAGATTTTCTTCTCCTCAATTTCAATTTCTTGACCCCCCTCCCCTCACCCCCCCCCCCACTTCTCTGCAGGTGGGTTACCCAAGGCTCCTCCGCTCGTCGCTTTTATGCGAGGGCGCGAAGGGATTTTCTCCCGTGGTTTCCCTGGTGTAAGTCCTGATTAGTGGTGTGCTTCCAGGGTTTTACGCGGGTGTTTTTTTACCTTCGCTTGGGTGGTCCGCCCCCTCCTGTGTCTCCTTCCCCAACCCCCAACCTGTGTGATACGTACCTGAATTTTACTATCCTTCTTGGAGGTCTCGCTTTTCTCAAAAACTGACCTGTCTGAAAGCATGTGGGTATCAGTGGTCCTGACACTTGTTTTCTCTACCTACAGGTAAAGGTGTTACGTCTAAGCGTGTGTGGATTATAGGTCACTCCTATGTTTTTTGGGCCACTGGTCTCCCCAGGGCAAAGTCAGTTCCATCTCATGCTGGCACAGAGATAATATGGTTCGGTAAACAGGGCCTAAGTTGGTCCGACCTTATGCCATGGCTTACTAATCGACACGGAACGCCTGATATTTTGATAGTGCATGCGGGAGGTAATGACCTGGGGAGGGGTAAATCGCTGAAGCTCATTATTAAGATTCGAGAAAACCTGCGTCAGATTCATGCGAGCTGGCCGGCCATTACCATCAGCTGGTCGGCTCTGATTCCCCATCCAGTATGGAGAACGGTTATCCCAGTCAAAACAATGGCTATTATGGCTAGGAAACTGAATAGTGCCATCCAGAAGATAGTACGGTCCTTAGGGGTGGTAGTGATAGATCATCCGGGAATAGGGGTGGGGTCACCACAGTTATTTAGAAGGGACGGGGTCCACTTAACAGGGCATGGGTCTCTTTGTGGATAGGATCGTCGAGGGGGTGACGGCCGTGCTCAGTTAGCTGGTGGCGGGCTGCGGCGTCTGTGGGGCGCAGCGGGGTAGGAAGGCACTGCGTTCAGCGGCTGATTAGTTAGGCGCTAGTGTTTGTTGGCCGAAGGTCACTGTCCCCTTAGAGGCACCAGTAACTCCTTGGTCCTTCGGTGAGGAGGGTCCCCTGTCAGGATCGGTGAGGGAGGGCAGCATGAGTTTAGCAGGGGTACAGTCACTCTGACGCCAATTCAGCGCGCGATAGTTTTGGGATGAGATCCCCCTGTTAGTGAATGTACGGCGGTTTCGCCAGTTCCCACATTTATCTGGTTACATCAGCTTTGGAGCTGTCCCGCAGTGCCCTTTCTCCGCCACCATAGGTTAGTTAAAAATTAACTTAACTAATAAAATATGTCCTCCATTTTTTCGCAACCTTATACATGACTCTGTGTTTTTATTTTAGTTAAGATGGTAAGCGGTAAAGGTGTTGTGAAGGTGGGGGAGCCATTTAATGAACGTACAGCCAAAATATTTAATGGGTCCAAAGTGAAACCAAACGATGGTTCCATATGCCACTCTGCACCACTAAAAACTCAGCACCAATCAACCAGTTCTCCAAGAGGCAGGATAGTTGTTTCCCATGTCTAGAATTATGGGAGGAAGTCAATGTTCTGAGGAACATTGAGGCTGCGCATTTTTACTGTTCTACGGTAAAATCTCCACTCATATTTCCTTGCCCCAGAAAAATCAGCGGAGATTTCTGTAAAAATTTTGCGCCCACGATGTTCTGAGAAACATTGCAGATAATTGAATCCACTCTATGTGACTCTTCACTGATTTCAAAATATTGTCGAGAAATGCAGAGGCTGTTTCCCAGCAAAGTTCTCTGTGGTGCTGAAGTAGATACTGGAGGTGAGAACTTGTGGTCAGAAAATATATGAGAATAGTGCCAGATGTAATAGGTGGCTGGCAACATTATGCCAGTTTGTAAAACAAGGTGACTATTATTTTGCAGAGTATTGCCCTTTTCAGAAAAAGTTGCAATTTGAATGTATTCATTACAAACGTATGTTAAAACTGTAAAGATATATCAGCACATCAAAAGGCCAAAGCATTTTGCAACTGTGTGTAACAGTATACAGTATGTCTAAACTTTTATTTTATATATGAAATCAGAGTACAGTATTTCTTTAGATATTTTTCTTTTCAGTGACCACCAGCACACTGGTTTTGTAATCTGGTATTTCCTTCAGGTGTGTTATGAGAATTTAATTCCAAAGATCTTTTACTGATGACAGAAACATCATGTGAATCTTATGTTTCCACTTTGACTTTCAACGTTGATTTTGGCTATATTCAATGTAAAAGCGTCTGGACAGATACATTTAGGTTAACCCCTCTATTTTAGAAGCGGTGCTGTAAATGTAAGCTATGCTACTGAAAAAACGTATATCTGGCGATTTACCTGAACGATTCCGCTGGTTAACAATAAGAAAAATTTCTATAATTTTAGTGTAAATCTTCTTTACATAATCTAGTACTCCACGTCACTTATAACAGTCGATTGTTGTAAATACAGTCATCCAACATTGTGCCAATGGGTTAGTGTGGTTTAATCAGGTCCACGACCAAGGGATTACAGAGATTCCTCGTGTGGAGGGTGCCGAGTCATGAGCAGTTGCATACGGCACTAAACCCATATGTAGAATGGATGTCAAGAATTAGCATGTATGTGTCTTGTTTTGAATGTACATTATTTGTTACCCACAACTTGCCATCCATACTAGATTGCTAAGGTATACTGTAATAACTATACTACTCCAAAAACACCCAGCATTCTGCTGTAGATTACCAAGTAATATGAAAGTGAAAGTTAATGCTAAAGATATTAAATAAATATTATTCATTGACTCCAAAATAAAAAAAATGACATACCAACAATCTGAATAAGTTTATTAATAAACAAAAACCATTGTATAAAAAAATTATACTGAAACGAAATGGGATGACAACCGTTGCCATAGCCTTCTCCATCTTAACATAAAAGTATTTCATTTTCCTGGCATGAAAACATAAAGAAAATAAACCATTCTAATGTTAAAGAGAGACATATCTCCCTCTTGTGGAAATCCATAGATCATACGCTATCATTTTCACGTAATAACATTTTTGTTTCTAAAGAGTAGTCTGTGATTGTATTATGGAAAGTCATTGTTCCTTAATATTAATGCCATCAAACAAGAAATATATGTAGGATAGGGTTGTTTCATATATTTTTATCTTAATAAGTATGGACAATAAAATGGACAAAAAGCGAGGCATTTGGCATATATATTGACACAGCGATAGTAAGTCAAAGGTAATTTCTAAAGATACATTAAAAGCTTTGGCAGATTAAAAATGCAATTTTCAATGATTTGGATTAATATTTTTGTGAAAGTGGGCTCATCACGAATAGGGTATGTGGAATAGTCAGCATAGAAGGGGAATACATGGCTATTATAAGATACTGGGTCAATTATACCAGCTATACCAGGGGTCAGGGAATTTTTTGACCTTTTACCCCCAAATATAGTTAGATACTCTGACGTTACCCCCTTGATTTGAAAGGAAGGAAATCATATATTATTAATTATTGGAATTCCAAATTTTATTGAATAAATTAAAAATTTCTTTGAAAGCTTTAACTTCAAAACTTCAGGTTTTGGAGAAATGATGTTGCTTAATTTTTGATATGAGAGCACCAATTTTGGGGCATTTTGATGTCAGAGCAATTTGGATACAGTCTTCAGCGTCCAATCGATTTCTCTGCTTTGTTTTTATGCTCGTTAGAGTGGAAAATCCTTGTTCGCAAAGGATTGTTACAAAAGGCAGCAACTTTTTGACTGCCTCCTCATGTGCAATTTTGAATGCCTTTGCAGTTGTTAACATCCAAAAATATGACAGATCTGCTTTGTTTTCAAATGCAATACGTGCTTCATTATTGCATCGAAGCTCAAGAAGTGCCTCTGCCAACCCTTGAGGCTCTTGGAACAACAGCAATTTCACATTTAAAGGGGCCTACAATCCAACTGACAGCATGTGAATCAGTAGCATTGCCCCCAGGAATTAAATTTTTACCCCATTTGGGGTAATTTACCCCTGTTCCCTGACCACTGAGCTATACTGTCAATTACAGTGATATTATCTCACAACATCAGACTCAAAGCCTCATCGGCTATGACTATTGCTTCAATTCTTAACCTACCCCTCTACACCCTCCGGATTTCTGTGTTCCCAGGACTGAGGTTTAAAAAAAAGTAAATGTTGGTAAAATTGTCTATCTTATAAAATATATCTTTTTTATCTCAAATAAATATTACAGTGGCAGCGGATGAAATGATTGTAGTTACACATTTTTATTATTGTCAAATTTTACTTAGATTTAAATATCTGACAAGTTCTATACTTAACCCCCATGCTAAAAGGCAATATTTCCTCCTTATATAATACTCTAAAGTCGCCTTCTCAAAAACTACCTTATATACTATAAATACTAAATAATGTTTTTCCATAGGTTAGTAAATAAACTATTTGCCTCACTGCCAGGTCTGCTATTGTTAAATTATAGCAATCTAGAATGGTTAAAATTAATTTGGCTACGGCTAAAATAACATGATTTATGGTTAATGAATGCTAGCAATTTAATAGTAGGGTTGGTTGAGGGGAAAATAAACCTTTTTATTAAATATGAGTGCTATTGTTTTAATGTTGGTGATAGCTGTGGGGAGGGAGGCCTTGAGTGTTTGCTCATTGCTCTATTTTCTATTAAGGTATATTTCCAATCTCTTTACCAAACAAGGCTCCAACATTCCAGGATTCAGACCAGCAGCAACTGATCTTGAAAAAACAGCATGTATCAGAATGGCAACAGAATCTGATAGCTGGAAAGGAAGGCAGACAAGGATAAGTTCACTAGAACAATGAATGGTCAGAGACAGCAGGTTTTGGTACAGAAAGATTAGTACAAAAAGGTTGTGTCAGAGTTGAAGTCAAGGACAAGCCAGTAATGGTACATGTGTAGAATATGACTGAAGACAGGATACAGCAGGAAACAGCAGAGACTAGATTACTGGGTAGGAACTCAATATTCTGGTAAAGATGATGTGACAGGGCTTGTCTTACGTATGGAGCTAGAACATGCTAGAACATCAGGGGGACTGTTTTACTAAGCTGGACACAGGGCAAAAGCAAGGAGCTGTCCAACACCTAGAATAGTTCAGTCAGCAGAGCAGCAGCTTCCAGAGGCAGGAACCCTGAGATCACAGCAGTAGCATGGGCAGGCTGGGCTGGGGACCAGGGGGGCATCTGCCTCTCTAGTCCCATAGTGGTCTACCGTGCGTTGGGTCACTAGGCAACCTGCATTTTTTTCCTTTAAAATGTTCCTAATTGGCTGCTGTGTCAAGTCTTGCCTCCCCCCCGGGCTAAAATTTGCCAGTCCTCCCCTGAGCAGTAGGCAATGGAACAAGTAAAACAGGTAGGAGATAGACTGTCTGTCAACTGTCCCTCCTCTAGCGGGACAATCCTTATTTTTTGGAGACAGCCAGCATAATCAGCAGTTTGTCCCAAATGCAGTGACAGTTGTAAGGTATGTTCTATTGCACACTAAACAGAACAGTGGGCCCCGTGCCTCTTTATGCCTTTATATCGATGAAGTGTTTCCCAACCTGTTACCACCATTAAATTGAAGATTACAATATCCGTCTTAACCTCAGCAGAAACACTAGGTAGTTGAATGGTAACCACAAGCGATAAGTAGTGCACCTTGGCTGCAACACCAGAAGTAGTAGGAGAGTGATAATTATTGATCGGAAGCTTTCCACTCTGTGATTCAATTAATGCAGAGTCTGTGAGGATGCCTGTGACTTACAGGGTCCCCGAGAGGGCTGGTGCTAATTACCTGGGCCAGGTAATGCCAGGGGGCCCGGCCCAGGTCCTCCATGCGAACGTTTTGGGTTTTTTTGTATTTTTTAAACCTAATTTTAATTTTCTTTTCAGCTTTCTTTTTTTTGCGGGGGCGGGAGGGAACTCTGAACCTTCGTTGGGAGGGGCAGTGTAGTTATTAAAATTAAAAAAATACATATACTCACATGATTGCGTCGCCAGCATTCCTCCTCCTTGCTCCCTGCACACTGAATGTCGGGCGTGATGTCATCAAGTCAAGCCCGACATTCGGTGAGGAGCGTCGCAGAGAGGACCAAAAAAGAAGCAAGAAGAGAGAAGACAAAAGTCAGAAGAAAAGAAAAGAGATGAAAGAAGCTAATGCAAAGGTAAGTAAAAGAACGGAGGCAAAGGGAGGAAAGCAAAAAAGCACAGAGTGAGGAAAAAGGGGGGGAGGCACAGTATGATGAAAAAGCGGGGAGAGAGGGACAATATGATGAAAAATGGGGGAGAGGCACAGTATGATGAAAAAGGGGGGAGAGAGGCACAGTATGATGAAAAAGAGGGGGGAGAGGCACAGTATGATGAAAAGGGGGGAGAGAAAGGCACAGTGTGAGGGAAAAAAGGGGGGCAGCAGAAAGGCACAGAGTGATGAAGGAGAGGGGGGGCAGCGTGGCACAGTGATGGAGAGGGGGGCAGTATGGGCACAGTGATGGAGTGGGGGAGCAGCATGGCACAGTGATGAAAGAGAGGGGGGCAAGATGGCATAGTGATGAAAAAGAGGGGGGACAAGATAGCACAGTGTGATGAAGGGGGGGAGCAGTATGGCACAGTGATGAAGGGGGGATCAGTATGGCACAGTGATAAAGGAGGGGGAGGCAAGATGCCATAGTGTGATGAAGTCGGGGGGTGCAGCATGGTTCAGTGTGATGACGGGGCCAGGTGAAGGGGAAAAGCAGCATGAAGGGTGCAGTGTGACCATAAGGGGGCACAATGTGGTGATGAAGGGGCACAGTAATGTGTGTGTGATGGCACAGGGGGCTTGTGGTAGTGTGTGTGTGATGGCACAGGGGGCTTGTGGCAATGTAGTGTGAGGTAGGTGGTGGCTAATTAAGTGGTGCATTATTGTTTGTGGGGTGATGGGGCAATTTAATAGTGGGGACTATTAATTTAAGATGGGGTGGTTTGGGGGCTATTGAATGTGGGGGTGAGTTTGGGGAGAATGAGGTCTCTTTATTAAATGTGCCTATGAATTATTTAATGGCAGTGATGGTTGCGGGAAATAGGTATATTTATGAAATGTAAATACTATTAATTTATTGCTGGGGCTGTTTGCTGGGAGGGAAACAGGTTAATTTATTAAATGGGAATACTATTATTTTAATGTTGGGGCTGGAGAAAGGCCTAATTATTACTTGTGGGTGCTATTGATTTAACAGCGGGGCTGGTTTTAATTTCAATTTTTTTATATTCTCAACTATAAGCGGGGCCCCATGAAGTTGTTGTACCGGGTCCTTGAATTCCTCTTGGCAGCCCTGGTGACTTATACTACTTATTCAGGGGTTACTGAAATTGTGACAACTCATAGGACTAATAGAAGAAGGGAAGGGATATATCAAACACCAAACCAAGGGTAGTACTGTCACAGTAAGATGCACTCAATTCTCTTTATGGACCATGCATAAAAATATGCGGAACATTGCTCAGTTCCAATGTTCCAACAAAACGTTTTAATTTACACATTGATATTTGATATTTTGTATAAAATCTAAATAAAATATCTGAATCTTAACTAATTGCCTCTATTATTCCTTTTATATATTATTTGATTCAACCTAACTTCCACAGCTGTAGAACCCTCAAACATAAATAGCATATTGAGCTCTGCATTACCCATTACTTTGTCATTTGTCACTTCTAGTCATTTGTTTTTCTAGCAGTATCCATATTTACCAACTGACCCAGGATTTATCTCTGGAATTATTTGACCCTAAAATTATTCAGTAAAGTAGAATTCTTCTTATTCTGTGTATTGGATGTAATTTCCAATATCTATTCTCATTGTCTGACATTTATAATTTAACCATTAATAATTTATTTTAATTACAAAATTAATACTATAGCAATGTTTAGTGAACATGGCATGATAGGGATTTTGGTGCAGAAAGGTCTGCTAAAACAGCACCACACATGACATAGTTAGATGCACTTATTCAATTTCCCCTGGAAATAATTGTAAAATGTTGCCAACTATGCATTATCCAAGGAAACATAGATATAAACAATACATATATCTCAGTGTTATTATATCACACATTAGTTGGGCTGGGATTGACCACATTTTTATTTTCACAAACCACTTTGTATAAAATTCTCCACATAATCCCTTAATACATGTTATTTTGTAATGCTTTAACATATGATCTTTAGTCATTGAGCATAAGCAACTCAGAGCAAATGATAGAAGTGTATGCATCGGTTCACCACAATTTAAAAACATCAGCCTTATTACAAACATCAGCACTACCAGAAATATCAGCACTATTAGAAGTATCAGACCTATTAGAACTATCAGCGCTAGTAGAAATATAAGCTCTATTAAAAATATCTGCACTATTAGAAATATTAGCAGTATTACAAATATCAGCCTTACAAAGAATATCAGCAATATTAGCCATATCAGCGCTATTAGAAATATAAGTTTTATTAGTAATAGCTATTAGAAATATGATTATTATTAGATATTGAAGCTCTATATTGCAAATATAGGCATTCCTAGAAATATCAACCCTATTTGTAATATCAGTGGTATTAGGGATATCAGCAGTCAGCACTATAGGAAATACCAGCATTAACAAAAATGTTAGCGACTTTTTGAGCCAATTTGACAAATATGTTCTAAAATGAAAAGAATTGGTAGAATTTCGCGAATATTCGAACCATTTAAAAATTGAGAAAGTCAAACATACTCAACAGTATTCAAGCAGGTGTGCAGCAGACACACTGGTTCATGCAAGTTTGGGGAAGTTTACACACTTTTGAGTTAAATTTGAAATATTTTTTTCATTATTTTATAACAAATGGCACATATTGAATGAAAAATGATTAACCTCCAATTGAAAAGTGTATTTAAAAAAGTTAAAACCACAAATTTGAACGGCAAATGTCAATGCAATTGGAAATATTAGCCCTATTAGATATAATAGCATTAATAGACATATCATATCAGTGCTATTGGAAATATCAATGTTACTAGAAATATAAGCCTATTAGAAAAAAGGGGGTGAGGAGAGAAGGGGAGGCTAGATGTTCCAAATTGTGATTAGGCAAGCCTAACCACTACCTAGGAAGAGAACAAAAAAGAAATGGAAATGTGGGAATACAAAAAGAAAAGGAGAAGTGCCATTGGATTTGCCTAAACCTGCCAATAGGTGGGGACTTACTCCAAAAGTAGAGAGAAATAGATTAGTTGGATCACAGGGAGCCAAGCAATGGAGAATGGTAGTAGGTATACCATAAGTACCAGACCTTGTGACACTGGGTGATCTTATTGTGCAACAGACAGGTAATATACTCCATAGCTACTATGTACCAGATACAAGACACCACTGCTTGGAGGCATGGAGGACGGGAGAGCTTTCAATTCTTAGCTATCTATATGTGTGCTGCTGCACAAACATGTATCAGTTTGTCATTATGTTTAGAAATTGATTTCAGAGGATATCACAATAACATAACCAATGGATCAGTAGTCTCGCGAATGTCCAAAATCTGGGTCAGAAGATTAACTATCGGGACCCACAGAATAGAAACAAGGGGGCATTGCCACCAACTATGGTGGAAAGATCTAATGCCCCCACATGCCCTCCAACAGTGATCAAAAGTCCCAGGGTATATTCTTTGGAGCTTGTTGGGCACCATGTACAATCTGGGGTAAATTTTGTACGCATTTTCTTTTATAGAGGGAATTTAGCATTACAAAATCTAATAAGTGACCACCCCCCACCCAGTCCAAGAATCTCCCAGTATCAGATTCCAACACAACCTCAAAAGGCTCCAACGGCATGTCTTCAGTAGACAGAATGGAATGATGCATAAGGGAAACAAGATCTGGAAAGCCCACCCAGTACATACATTGTCTGCACTTAGCACTTTAACACTGCACCTGAATGAAACCTTTTATTTGCAAATAGGAGAAGTGTAAGGATGATGGAAGGACTGCTTTTTTTGAGGAGGTCTGAGAATGTCTGAGGAACGTATTCTCCCACTATATGTGTGAATTGGGTGATACCCACTTGCTGCCAGGGTAAGGCATATGTCAGTGAGTTGCCAACTGTAAATAAGGGATGTTTCCACAACTGCGTAAAAGGAGAAGGGTATTCAGTGAATTCATCCCAGAGATCTAGGGTAAATCGTAGAGTTGGTTAGGAATATGTTGAGGCTGGTCTATGATTTCTGGGGAGCCAGGGGAGAAATTTTAAAGAATGGTTGAGAGTGAGAGTATTTTCAAGTTCCACCCAAAGTTTGACCCCAGGGTCAGATTGCCAAGAAATTATGTGAGTAAGGTTTACTGCCTGATAATATTGTTCAAATATGGGCAGGCCAAAGCCTCATGATGATGAAGACTTAAGCTGGGTACACGCTACACAGTTTTCATCCAATAATCGGCTAAATCAGCCGACATACGACCGCTCGTTCAAAAGTTGGCCCAAATGGACGATTGTCGCCTCATTTGGTTGGTCATACCATTAAATAATTTCATTCCAATCTCGTTTCTGTTGTGTAGTGTGTATAAACTTTGGACCGATCCACAACAGTGAGTACGAAATTACAGTCATCGCTCACGACAACATGGCTGTAAAAAGTCGCTAAAGGGACGTTCGCTCTTCCCTTTATCGTCCTAAACAAGTCTAGTGTGTATGCAGTCAATGGACCGAGCGATCGGAACATCGATCGCATGTAAAATCACTCGGCATAAAAAGTTGGTTGAAATTTCTGTAGTGTGTACCCAGCTTTAGCAAGGCATAAACACTTAATCTGCGGCTTCTTGCCATGCCAGATGCATTTACAACAAAGTGTTTGCAAGGTGGCAAAAAATGTTGCTGGGGCCGAGATGGATAGGGTCTAGAATAGATAGAGTAAATGAGGCAAACTATTCATCTTTACTACGCTAATCCAATAGTTCCATGAGATGAAAAGCGGGCTCAAATTGACAAGATCACGTTTAATGGAGTTCCGGCGGGGGGAATAATTCACAAGGAATAACTGTTTTGACTCTAGTGACTTGAATGCCCAAGTACCAGAGAGGCAGGGGTCTCCATTGTAAATCGAATTTCACCTCAAGGATATTAATTACAGGGGCTAGGGATTAAGATTTGAAATTGTTAATCTTGTACCCTGACAACAAACCATGTGCCATTAGCTCTTTAAAAGGTTGGGTACAAAAGTTAAAAGATTGCAAAGGGTCTGTAAATAGGGACAATTTAAAGCGGGAGGGCCCGATATGAATACCCGTGATATCAGGGTTCAGGCCAATTGTGGTGGCAAGGGATTCGATACATAAGGCATAGAGTAAAGGCGAAAGAAAACACCACTGTCCAGTCCTGTTGCTTAGTGTGAAAGTGAGGAAGTCAGACCCGAGGAGGGGCGCCTAAATAGGCCACGAAGGCCATAATGCTGCAAGGTTTGGAAAGGGCCACTAGAGCCTATCAAATGCCTTTTCGGCATCTAACGCCAGAATAACAGAGGGGTTTTTACTTTTGTTAATATGCTTGATGATATCAATGGTTCACCTGGTATTATCCAGTGACTGTCTAGTGTGGGGTGACTAATATCACAACAGCAGCTATTAATATAGCGCCACTTATTCCACAGCACTGTACAGAGAACTCACTCACATCAGTATCTGCCCCATAGGAGCTTATAGTCTAAATTACATAATATACACACCCACACACCCACTGAGAGAGACTAAGGTTAATTTAATACCTAATATTATGATTGTGGAATGTGGGAGGACACAAACGCAAACATATATACAAACTCCACACATAGTGCTAACCACTATGCCATCATGTTGACCCCATTCAGGAAGGTCCTATAATTACTGAAGCGGTTCGCCAGGATCTAATTTAACACCCGCAAAGAAGCGAAATTGGTCTTTAATTGGAGCAGTTGGATGGATCTTTATTCAGTTAAGGGATGACTATAATGCTAGAAAGAGTGGAATCCCGATGGAACTTACCACCATGCAGTGTAACATATTACATGGTGGACAACTAGGGCAAAAATTCCCCTGCAAATGACTTGTAGTAAGACCTTGTGAACCCATCGGATATTGGGGCCTTAGAAGGTTTTTGAAGTTTAAGGACCAAAGTAATTTCGCCGTCAGAGATAGTTGAGGAGGACTTCTTAAGATAGGAGTGAATTGCTGAGATATCAACTCCAGGAGAGAGATTAAGGTTCTATAAATTGTGCAATTCATCATAATAGGATCTAAACAAGTCATTAATTATCCTCGGGTCAAAGGTCAGTGCACCCTTTTATCTGTAATGCCGTAATGGCCTGCAAGGCCCTTTTTGCTCTCAATCTGTTTGTAAGCAGTGAATCAGCTTTATCATCTTTTGCATAGAAAGTCTGGTTAAGCCAGCGTAGACTGCTTTCAGTCTGTCCCGCCTGAATAGTCTTGAGTCCCCCCATAATTTTCAGGATTTGTTTCAACAGAGATGTGGAGTTTGTTTGTGGAGAGCTTCCAGATCACATAATAGGACAGAGAGTTTATTAAAATCTTCAAAATGCTGCTTCTTCCTGTAAGAATCAAATTTAAGAATTTAAGAATTTCACTGTGGATCACTGCCTTATGGGCCTCCCACACCGTCGGTAATGAAACGTTTGGATTTAAATTAAGGTCAAAGTAGTTTTTAATAGAGGTCAATATAGTCTATTTAAAGTGGAGTAACCTGAGGAGAAACTCATTTCTCTTCATTCTACATGAAGTTCACCCCACAGGACTCTGTATCAAACCAATTGACAGCGAAAGTATGTAGAGATCGGACCAGGTATTGGGGAGTATCGTGGAGTATATCAGCCTGAGTAATGTGCTGGAAGAAATGAGTGCAGCCCAGGAACATTTTCAATCCATGAAAAGGAGTTAGGTGACAGAATAGTGTTAAAATCACCACCAACCAGGAGTAAACCCCTACACATGTGATGTAAAGTGGTGAAAAAATGGTGGAAGAAGCCTGACTGATCTTTGTTGGGTGCATACATATAAGCTAGTGATATCCGGATGTCCGATTTTGCCTGTGAGTATGAGGAAACAGCCCTCAAGGTCAGCATTAGAGTCTGATATAACAAAGGAAACTACTACAACACTTTTTTTGTCATAAGAAAGGTGTAGTTCACCGTGGAGAACCTGCGATTCCTGCAAAAAGACAATATCATCATTAAGTTTATGGATGGATTTGAACAACAAGGACCATTTTTTTGAGGCTTATTCAAACCTTTGACATTGTAAATGGTATGTAAATGACATGGTGACTAGATTAAAATACTCTTATTGACAGAAGTCGGTAGCCTGTAGGAGAAAACAGAAGTCCCCCCAACTAGAGACAATGGAGGGTTTGGGAAGTATAGAGCTGATAGTACAGGGTTAAAGAGTGAGAAGGGATAAGAAGTGATGGTAGCTCGCCTATCCTACCACCTCCTAACCATTCTATCCATCACTTCCTCTTCCTCGTTTGCCATCTCCATCTCTGCCCAGTTGGTCCCACTGTCTCTCGCGCCCCCTCCCTCTAGAATGTAATCTCTCGCTGGCAGGGTCCTCTATATCTATTATCCCACGCCTGTCTACTGTCTGACTTCCTCATTCATCGTGTCACATCTTTTGCTGCACTATGTGTGAGTCCCCATAGCATTGCTCACACTCATTTGCACTACTTGTATGTATTACCTCATCTATTTGTTACTTGCTTCTGTATCCTATGGAATCTGGGGTGTGTTATAAATAAATAAATAATAATATAAAATAATAATCGTAATACTAAAATCGAGCATGGTAAATGAAGACAACAAAACTGCCATTCCCATGATGGGAATGCTACAGGAAGAAAATCATGGTGGTTGTGAAAGGGAACATTGGCAGTCAGGCTGTGTGTCCCAAGTATTATGATGAAGGTTGAGCTGGTGGATTAAGTCTTTTCCTTCTTTAAATGTCTGAATGGATGCCTGTTTACCCTCCACATCCACCAAGAGAAGGAAGGGGAACATCTCAGAGGTCACGTTGCTTTTTGCGATAGTAGAAGGCATGAGATCTTGGACAACCTGGATCCAACATCCTTCAAATAATACATATGGAGAGTTCCTGACCACTGAGGATATCACGTCTTTAGTTTTAAACAAAAGCAATCGCAGTATAACATCCCTGGAGGGATAAGAGTCTTTTAGACGAGGTCTCAGGGCCATGTGCACCCTTTCAATCTGAATTGGAAGGGGGGAAGGATCCAGAAAGGAGAAAATTCTACAGATACATTGTTCCAAATCCTAGGCTCCACCCAGGGGTGGAACTAGTGAGCTGTGGGCCCCCGGTGCAGGAAAGTGGGGAGGAGGGAACCGGGGACCCACAACTCACTAGTATCCCGTGCAGCAGGGCCATTATCTCCATGGGCTCCGATGCACCACACCTGCTGCACCAATGGTAGTTCCACCACTGGTTCCACCAATACGGGTACATTAAGAAGTCGCTAATTTTTTATGTCATTCCTGAAATCCTCATATGTATCTTTCAGGAAGTCGTTCTCTCTCAGGAGATAGATGCCTTGTTTAGAAATTTAAGTGTGGAGTCAACTTTGCTGCCCAGAGCAGTGGCTCTTTGAAATGGCAGTCATTTACATTTTCAAGCCCCCAATAGCTTTTAATACATCAGCGTAAAATGAGTCAGTACGGTCAACTATTAAATTGCGTAACTGCCTTATTGAGAATATCAGCTGGCTTTAGTAGAAAGGACAGCAAAATATCCCTGGCTGGACTCAGAGTGCATCCATGAAGGGGAGGATGGTAGGGGCAAAGAAGTAACTTTATCTTGCCTAGAGAAATGTTGTGTGATTTCACCAGCAGCGACCTTGCGCCCTTTGACAGTAGATTTATACATAATGAGGGTTAAAGCACAATGTTTGTTCATGGCACTTGGTGACAGCGAATCAGACGGGTTGAGAAAAGAATGGAGGCTAGTCAAACTTCATAACAGAAATGAGGCTCATTAAATAAATAAACAGTTCCTGAAACACATCTATGAGCAGTATCATTCAGTGGTTGTTCCAACAAAGAGGGATGCTGATGAAGGTTTATTACATGCCGGCCCAATATAGTCATCAAAGGCATCTGCCCCCCTGGACCGGTCCCTTAGTGGGCTACCTTGTGCTGGGATACTGGGCCACCTGCATTGGAAGAACCCAATGAGCATAAGGAGCTGAGTTGGATATTAGGAACTGAGCTATAGGTTTAAGTTGAGGTGTTTGCAACCAGATTTTATGAATATACGGTCATTGAACCTATACTTATGGTTCTTATCCCCCAACATAGAGAGACACTTGCAGAAGGGAGTGTGGGTTCCTATAAAAACTGGTCCCATGGGTGACAACAGGCCTGTGCTGTGCAGGAAGAGTCAGTAAAATGGCCTCCCATAGCCTCCTCGTGGAGGGAGATTAGATGATGCTCTTCGATGTAGAGGCATTACAACATGGCTGATGCTTCAGCATGTTTCCCCAGAAGTGTCCCTTCAGCCAGGAATGGAATGGCGAACCGCTAGCAGTGTGTGGCAGAAGCTGAATGGGTAGAAAAAGCGGTCATCCTCTAGTTGTATGCCACATGCCTCTAAGAGCTGTCAGTCCTAGCTCACAGCCTCCTCGCTGTGGACTGGGCGGCTCTGGTGGACTTGGGTAGAGAACCCACCAACAGCGGTTCACAGGGAACGAGTATGGAGAGCCACAAATCGAGTCTAGCTCTGGTCTTCAGTAGTACCTTATTAAGAATAGCAACACTATTTGGCATATCAGTCCTATTAGAAATATAAGTGTTATTGGACATATCAGTACTATTAGAAATATCAGCCCTATTAGAAATATCAGTGCTGTAAGAAACTTCAGCCCTTTTAAAAGTATCACTATTTGAAATATCAGTGTTATTAGCTATATCAGCACTATTTGATATATCAGCACTAATTGAAATATCAGTGCTATTATATATATAAACAAAACACACTTGTCTTAATCAGCTTTATTTAGGGGAGGTGCAGGGTGTCAATGCAGGGAGGAAAAGACATAGATATGACATCTGTCTATCAGAATAGAGCTGGGGAGGAGCTTATGGTCTAAAATGCTTGTGTTTTCTGTCGGTGGAGCAATTGATGCTGGAAAAGCTTGAAGATAGATAGATAGATAGATAGATAGATAGATAGATAGATAGATAGATAGATAGATAGATAGATAGGTAGATAGATAGATAGATAGTGCATTTAGATATATCACAGAAGTAAAACAAAAATTTCAGGCACTAGTAAATAAACTGTATAATTAAAGATATATGTGCTCAATATATAAACAAACAACAGTCGTTGAAAACATGAGTGGTTGTTCAATAGTGGTCAATATGGTAGAATAAAATTAGCCAAAGAATTGACTTATACTACGATTTATTAAAACACACATAATACAACAACCAGACAAGAGACCATTAAAAAATAAATAATCATCAACAATGATCGAGAATCGAACCAACCTGAACTTAACAGATCCGAGGGCTCGGTACTTTCACGGGCCCTCGGAATTGAAAAGGAGGCAAAACATCATTGTTATGTCGTCGGATCTCGTGCCTTTTGGATTCTGTAAGTACCGCCCTCCACAGTTATCCAGCGCCATTTCACAGAGAGACACAGAAGGGGTAGCACGGTTCTTGCCAGTCTCTAGTGCAGATGGCTAGAAAAGAAAGAGGAGAGGTAGCAGTGTTTTTCAAAGTCTCCAGTGACATTCAACTGAGTTATAGCTCACACAGAAACAGGACACCTCCATTGCTAATTGTCATTGCTGAAATAGAAATAATTGGGCTGGCAGTCTTGTTCTAAATCTGCAGTCACATTGTACTGTGTTATATAGATAACACACAAACAGGACACCTCCCTTGCTCCATTGGTAATTGCCATTGTTTAATTATAAATAATAGGGCTGGCAGTCTTGTTCTAAATCTGCAGTCACATTGTACTGTTTTATATAGCTAACACACAAACAGAACAGCTCCATTGCTAATTGTCACTGCTAAAATAGAAATAATAGGGTTGGTAGTGTTCTTTAAAATCTGCAGTAGAATTGTACTGTGTCATAGCTCACCCAGAAATAGGAGAGGTGGCAGTGTTTAGTACTGAAACAGAAATTCAAATAATAGGGCTGACAGTGTTATTAAAAGTCTCCAGTCACATTTTATTGTGCCATAGCTAACTCAGAAACAGGAGAGGTGGCAGGGTTCAGTGTTGAAACAGAAATTGTAATAATAGGGCTGTCAGTGTTCTTAAAAGTCTCCAGTGACATTCTATTGTGCCATAGCTCATACAGAAATAGGAGGGGTGGCAGTGACCTTGTCACTCTCCAGTCTTCAGTCACATTGTTCTTGTCACTCTCCAGTCTCAGTCATGATGATACTAATCCCTCTACCTCATGTGCTAAAGCCTATGTTCAATTGCTTAGTGATTTTAAGTCATGGAAACAAAAATGTAAATAAAAAGCATGTATCTTTTTAAAGAAATAAACACCTCTCTAATAAAGGTGGAAGTTTACTCTAGGAAAACATACAATTGCCACCATGCCATTCTACTCAAAATATTAACAAGAATACCAGCATCAGCTAGCTCCCTTCTCTCAGCAAGAGGGCTCGGTACTTTCGCGGGCCCTCGGAATTGAAAATGAGGCAAAACATCATTGTTATGTCGTCGGATCTCGCGCCTTTTGGATTCTATAAGTACCGCCCTCAAAAGTCTAGTTAGGGGAATAACTTGACTCAAGCTAACAGTGTCTGTACTCTCTTCACAGGTGACTACTTCGGTTTCAGCACCTTGCACAGCACAGAAAGCAGGGGAGGGCTGGAAAATTTTAGCCCCGGGGAGCAGACTCAGCAGCCTATTTGGAACGTTTTAAAGGAAAAAACTGCAGGTGGTCCATTGACCCAGTCCAATATAGCCCACTATGGGACCAGCGCAGGGTGCAAATGCCCCCCTGACCGCCATCCAAGCCTGCACCTGACGAAAGTATACTCCACTGCGCTGGACTAAAGTACATTCCTCCTAAATTCTATTCTTCTTGCAGTTGCTGCATTCTCCTACATTCTCCTACATGCTGTTGCAGAATGTTGAAAATTAAATATTTCGGGACATAGACAATAGACATGTTATAGTAATTTTTTAAAAAGTTCTGTACCACCAAGTTGATTGTGTGAGCAAAACAGGGAAAAACAGGGAATGTGATGGATTTCCCCACGCTATAATGCTCTAACAATATTGGTGGCGTTATCAGAAATCACATATCCTCAGGAGAGTCCAAGCAGAATAAGCTATGTTGCAATGACATCCCTTAGATTTTTAAACAGGTTGTCAGGGGTATCACCTCTGATCTGCGCCTTGTCTCTTCTCTGATAACCACCTCTCACTTCCGCCTACAAGACTTCTCCCGTGCTGCTCCCCACTTATGGAATTCCCTACCACGCTCAATCAGACTTTCCCACAGCCTTCAAATCTTTTGATGCTCCTTGAAAACCCATCTCTTGTTTAGAGGTGACCTTATCCTCAATAACACTATTCACACTAAAGCACCAACACAACTATCCAAATCTCCTCTCTGAGCCACATTCACACCTCTTGTTTCAGCTGTGCTCTCTTCCCTTTAGAATGTAAGCTCTCTAATGAGCAGGGTCCTCCTTACCCTTTGTCAGGCGCCGTCCGCACGGCCGCCTGACTGTATGATCGCGCGTCTGGTTGCTAGGCAACCAGACGCGTCATTTCCGGATCCTCGGCCGCCTGACCTCTGCAGACAGCGCGACCCGTTGCTAGGCAACGGGACGCTATAGTGATTCCCGGCGCTGAGGATGACAGCGCTGCAGCGCTGATTCTATTGGAGCACTCCAGTATTTAAACCTTCTCTGGCCCTCCTACCAGTGCCAGAGTATCAGGTCTTCCTGCCTCCAGCGTTTCTGTGTACCAGTTGCTATATTGTTCCTGACCTTCCTCGTGCTGCCTGTGACCCTTTTGACCCGGACCGTTTGACCACCCCTATCTGGATTCTGCCTTTGTACTGCGCTCCCTGAAGATTACCGACTCGGCTTGCCTCACCATTCTTCTGGATTTCCCTTTTGTACCTCCTCTACCTGAACGTTGCTGAACCGGCCTGTCTGACACCCCCTTGTATCTCGCTGTGGACTCTAGGAAGGACCGCGACCTGCGTGTCCCTGCAGCGGAGTCCATACTTCCTTGCGGGGGTTCCTGGTGAATACCAGGGGCACGTTAGACTCCGCGCCTTCCTCTGAGTTGCGCCAACAACAGCAGGTACCTCCTACCAGTCATACACCCACTAACAGTCGTGACAGTATACTCTGGCCATGACAACGGAGGGGTCTGGTGAACCGTCTGCTCGTGACCTACTTCTGCATTTGGCCCAACGAGTGGAGCAACAAGAAGCAGCCCAAGCGCATCTTCTACAATGTGTCCAAGGGATTGCTACCCGCTTCGATACATTTCAGAATGCTGCACCCGCTACACCAGCCATAACCTCTGCGGCATCCACAGCATCCAGTGTGGTTACGGTCTCTACAGCGGCCTCCGGTGTACGCATCCCGACACCCGAAAAGTTTGACGGTGATCCCAAGAAGTGCAGGGGCTTTCTGAACCAATGTGCCATCCAATTTGAGTGCAACCCAGGGGCCTTTTCTTCAGAACGCACCAAAGTAGCTTTTCTCATCTCCCTCCTCAGTGGTCAAGCCCTTGCCTGGGCCTCACCTTTATGGGAACAAGGGGGTCCACTTCTTCATAACTCCAACTCTTTCATTGAAGCTTTCAGGAAAGTCTTCGATGATCCCGGAAGAGTTGCTTCTGCAGCTACCAGCTTGTTAAACCTCCGCCAAGGTGACCTGTCCGTGGGGCAATACGCAGTTCAATTCCGAACCCTGGCTTCCGAGTTAAAATGGAATAACGAAGCACTGGTGGCAACCTTTTGGCAAGGTCTGGTGGACCGGATTAAAGATGAGTTAATTTCCAGAGAACTCCCGGCTGAGTTAGATTCTCTCATCTCCATGTGCATCAAGGTGGATTTGCGTTACCAAGAGCGCACGCAGGAACGCTCTCCTGGCAAACGGTTCATACCACGGCTAGCACCCCAGTTCCAAAATCCCATCCTGCCAGTGGACGAACCAATGCAAGTAGGACGCTCTAAATTATCCCTTGAAGAGAGGGAGAGACGCTTCAAACAACGCCTGTGTCTGTATTGTGGAGATCCGGGACACCTGCTAAGAGTTTGTCCCAAGAAACCGGGAAACTCTTCCTCCTAAACGGTGGCGGGGAGGCCGTTTTAGGAGAATCCACAGTTGCTCCCTATGCTAAAGAAAATTCTCCAGAATTTCAGATGGCTGTCATCCTGAGCACCCCCAAGGGTACCTTTTCCACCACGGCCTTTGTGGACTCCGGCTCCTCCGGGAACTTCATTTCGGCGGATCTAGCTTCGCAGCTCCAAATACCTCTGAACCCATTGCCCCAACCGTTATCTCTGACGGCAGTCGACGGAAGTCGTGTCACTCACGGCTCCATCTCCTCCGTGACTTCTCCTGTTCGGTTGAGGGTAGGAGTACTTCACAGCGAAATGATCCAACTTTTGGTGTTGCCGAGGTCCATTAATCCCCTCATCTTGGGGCTACCATGGCTGAGAAGACATTCTCCTCAGATGGATTGGGACCACGCTCAAGTTATGTCATGGGGTGAAGGATGTCGCTTTGAATGTCTGTCTAGAGTCTTGCCTCCTAAATGTCAAGTATGGCTCAGTCCGAGCTAACCCACCTTCCTGAGGCCTATATGGAATTCCAGGATGTATTCAGTAAAGTGGAAGCGGAGATCTTGCCTCCTCATCGTCCCTGGGATTGCGCTATTGTTTTATCTCCTGACCAACCCATCCCCAAAGGGCGGACCTACCCTTTATCTCGTCCAGAGACGTCAGCCATGTCTCAATATATTTCAGAAAACCTGAAACGGGGATTTATCCGCAAATCTACTTCCCCAGCGGGTGCAGGTTTTTTTTTTGTTAAGAAGAAGGATGGGTCTCTCCGGCCTTGTATTGATTATCGTCCTCTCAACCGCATCACTGTCAAAAATCGATATCCACTACCTCTCATCTCCGACCTCTTTGATAAACTCAGTGGATCTCAAATCTTTTCCAAATTAGATCTCCGTGGGGCCTATAATTTAATTCGCATCAAGGAAGGAGACGAATGGAAAACGGCCTTTAACACCAGAGATGGACATTTCGAGTACCTGGTGATGCCCTTCGGCCTCTGCAACGCCCCAGCCATCTTCCAAACCTTCGTTAACGATATCTTTCATGACCTGTTATACACTTCTGTGGTAGTATATCTAGACGATATATTAATATTTTCTAAAGATCTGAAGACTCATCGGGAACAAGTAAAGGAGGTCTTACGTAGACTTCGGAAACACCACCTCTATTGCAAGCTGGAGAAATGTGTGTTTGAGATTAGTCAGGTATCTTTTCTTGGTTTCATCGTGTCGAGTCAAGGTCTTTGTATGGATCCCACCAAGGTGTCAGCTATTCTGGACTGGCCTCAGCCACAAGGCCTTAAAGCCATTCAAAGGTTCATCGGCTTTGCAAACTATTATCGCCAATTTATTCAGGGATTCTCCACCATTATAGCCCCCATTACAGCGTTAACCAGGAAGACTGCCAACCCTAGGGTCTGGTCTTCGGAGGCCATGTCTGCCTTCATAACGTTAAAGAAAGCATTCTCTTCAGCCCCAGTTCTGTCCCAGCCAGATCAAGAACGACCTTTCTTCCTAGAGGTAGATGCATCCTCAGTAGGCATTGGGGCGGTGCTTTTTCAAGAGTCTCCGGCTGGCTCACACAACCCGTGTGGGTTTTTCTCCAGACGATTTCTTCCCAGCGAATGTAATTATGGAATAGGGGACAAGGAATTACTGGCCATCAAGGCGGCTCTGGAGGAGTGGCGACATCTGTTGGAGGGGGCTATATTTCCTGTTACTGTGTTTACCGACCATCGGAATCTAGTGTTCATTCAAGAGGCTCGTTGCCTTAATCCTCGGCAAGCCCGCTGGGCATCCTTCTTTGCTCGATTTGACATGAAACTCACATTCTGCCCGGGAGCCAAGAATGGACGTGCCGATGCATTATCTCGCTCATTTGACGATTCCGATCGTTTAAGACCATTGGTTCCGCAGCATATTATTGATCCTTCTAATATCGTAGCCCTTACTAGGACCAAAACGTCCTCTCCTCCTCCAGGCCGGTCATTTGTGGAACCCCATCTCCGGTTCAAGACCCTGCAGTGGGCTCATTCATCCCGCATTGCCGGCCATGCTGGAATAAAGAAGACAACATCGCTGCTTTGCCGACGCTTCTGGTGGCCTAATGTACGTGCCGATATTGAGAGATTTATTGCTTCCTGCACTACTTGTGCTCAACACAAAACTTGTAGAAGAGTCCCGGCAGGCCTTCTTCGTCCACTTCCTATCCCCGATGCTCCTTGGGAAAGTGTGGCCATGGATTTTATCACAGACCTACCCCTCAGTGCAGGGTTTACCACTATCTGGGTGGTTATTGATCGATTTTCGAAGATGGCACATTTTATTCCTCTAACTGGACTGCCCACGGCCAGTCGTCTGGCAGATATCTTTATCAAGGAGATATTCAGACTACATGGGTGCCCGAAGGAGATCATTTCGGACCGCGGAGTCCAATTCACATCCCAGTTTTGGAGAACCTTTTGTAAAAGAGTAAACATAGAATTGAAATTCTCTTCGGGATACCATCCGCAAACCAACGGACAGACGGAGCGAATCAATCAGGATCTCGAGACATTCCTCCGCTGTTTTACCTCCGACAACCAGAATAAATGGTCTCAATTCCTTCCTTGGGCGGAGTTCTCCCATAATCAACACATTCATGAGTCTACCGGATTCTCTCCGTTCTTTATTGTATACGGAAGTCACCCTGTGTTTCCGGATCCTTTTCCAGTATCCTCTTCACCGGTTCCAGCCGTAGATACTCTTTATCGGGAATTTTCTCTCATTTGGGCTAAGACTAAGACGGCTTTACTCAAGGCTACTCAGCATCACAAGATCTTTGCAGATCGTCATCGGAGGGCCACTCCTCTCTTAAAGGTGGGAGACCAGGTATGGCTATCCACCCGGGACCTAAGACTAAAGGTTCCTTCTATGAAGATGGCTCCTCGATTTATTGGCCCGTACACCATCATGCAAGTCATTAATCCTGTATGCTTCAAATTGAAACTTCCTCCTTCTCTGAGATGTCATAATACTTTTCATGTCTCATTACTACGACCACTGGTACTCAATAAATTCTATCGACCTCCCGGTCGTCCCCCACCAATACAAACCTCTTCTGGAACTGAATTCGAAGTCAGTCGGATCTTGGCTTCTCGCATTCTTCGTGGCAAACAGCAATTTCTGGTCCATTGGAAAGGATTTGGCTCAGAGGAGAGATCATGGGTGGACAAACAGGACCTTCACGCTCCTAGAATTCTCAAGAAGTTCCTTCAAACAGGAGGAGGAAGAGGAGGGTATACTGTCAGGCGCCGTCCGCACGGCCGCCTGACTGTATGATCGCGCGTCTGGTTGCTAGGCAACCAGACGCGTCATTTCCGGATCCTCGGCCGCCTGACCTCTGCAGACAGCGCGACCCGTTGCTAGGCAACGGGACGCTATAGTGATTCCCGGCGCTGAGGATGACAGCGCTGCAGCGCTGATTCTATTGGAGCACTCCAGTATTTAAACCTTCTCTGGCCCTCCTACCAGTGCCAGAGTATCAGGTCTTCCTGCCTCCAGCGTTTCTGTGTACCAGTTGCTATATTGTTCCTGACCTTCCTCGTGCTGCCTGTGACCCTTTTGACCCGGACCGTTTGACCACCCCTATCTGGATTCTGCCTTTGTACTGCGCTCCCTGAAGATTACCGACTCGGCTTGCCTCACCATTCTTCTGGATTTCCCTTTTGTACCTCCTCTACCTGAACGTTGCTGAACCGGCCTGTCTGACACCCCCTTGTATCTCGCTGTGGACTCTAGGAAGGACCGCGACCTGCGTGTCCCTGCAGCGGAGTCCATACTTCCTTGCGGGGGTTCCTGGTGAATACCAGGGGCACGTTAGACTCCGCGCCTTCCTCTGAGTTGCGCCAACAACAGCAGGTACCTCCTACCAGTCATACACCCACTAACAGTCGTGACACCCTTTGTTTTCATGTCTCCATTCATTTTGTTGGCCTTGTCTGTTTTTGTTTTACATATGTACTGTTTTATGTATGTCCTTGTCTTTAATACTGTACGGCGCTGTGGAGCACTGTGGCGCTTTACGAATCTACGATAATAATAATAATCATATACCTCTTAGTGAAGCAGATGATACACAGAGTATCCTGCCTCTGAAAAATCTGGCGTTGTTTGTTAGATGCTGCTGCTGTTCCTGCTGTTGAAGGCGATTTACCAACCCAGTGCGATGTCACAGTCATATAATCTTTAGTTTTCCCAGTTCCACTTGTCCCCATATCTGTTGTTAAGTGTACAGTGGGTGGAATGGCATTTTGTAGCCCAATAATTTTCATTTTTGCAACCTCCTGCTGCAGGTAAGGAATTGCTTGTCTAGTAAAATGGTATTGAGATGGAATTTGGTAAGGGGGACACAGGACCTCAATTAACTGTCTTATTCCTGCTGCATTAATGGTGGATATTGGATGCAGATCTAATACTAGTATAGTCGCCATGGTGCTTGTTATCCGCTGTGTGACTGGTTGAGAGTTGCTAATCTTGCTTCCTCTTGCAAAAGGTTGTTTAACAGTCAATTGTTGTAAACTACTAGTAGTCTTCTTCTTTGACTGCTTCTGGGTTGAAGAACCACCCCAGCAGCAGGAGCAGCAGCAGTGGGTCTAACGCTCAAGGATTCTTCTGAGGAGTCCTGAATAGGGGAGAAGTCATCGGATGCATGACTATTTCCGATCACTACTGAGGATATTGATGAGGAAGGTGTTGTGGGTGTAGATTGTAGGTGCTGGGATCTAGCTGAGAGAAGGGAGGTAGCTGATACTGGACTGCTTGTTGTTATTTTTTAGCATAAGTTTCTGATTTTCACAAACGCTTTCCATGAACTCGCTTTAATTGGCGTAACATGAATGAGGTTCCTAGATGGTTAAGTTACTGACTGTAGCTTTACAATGCTACAAAAGACTAGACAACTGTTGTCAGGAATTTGGGTAAAAATAATTCCACACATAAGAGGTGGATTTTTTGGTCTTATGCCCAGGCATGACAATGGCCTTCTTCTTATCACTGGCAAAAACTGCTTCCACTGGTGTATGACTTGCCACAGTAGAGTTCATTAACAGCACTGTTTGCTTAGGTGCCTTAAGCCCATTGTTAGCTTGTTTTGTGGGGGCCCTATCAAACCAAGCACTTCAGCCATAAAAGTTGCACTCCTTGTCGCTAGAGCACTTGGTTTGTTAAACTGTACATGTCCTTTTCAATATCTTACATAAGGGTGGGTGGAAGGGCCCAAGAACAATTCCAACTTGCACCACTTTTCTTTTCTGCCACTGCTGTGTGGCAGTGTTTTCCTAGATGTACTATGAACTGCAGTGTGTTTGTGTTGTTGTTCTTTCACTTAGCTCGCTACAGTCTTTGTCCGAAAGTGTATGAATATAATATTGTGACCTGTGAGGTGTTCAAAATTGAGTGGAAATGACTGGAAATTAGTGTTATTGAGGTTAAAAATAATGTAGGAACAAAAAAAGAGCAAAATTATGTGATTTTAGCATACTTTACCTTTTTTTTCTAAAAAATACAGATCCAAAACCAAAACAAAAAGCGAAACACGCAAAGACGGTTTTGCCAAAACCAAAACCAAAACCAAGGCACGAAGTTAATCCAGATTCAAAACCAAAACCAAAACATGGGGTCAGTGAACATCTCTATCAAAAACTACAATATATCTCACTGATAAAAATCTGTCTAAAATGCTTTATGCATAAAAAGAGCATGTAAAAGAGTTTATAAAAGATAGAACCTCTTACACAGTATCCTCTTTGAACTTTTAAAAATTTTGTATAAAGTTAGACCTATGTTATCTATGTACTGCAGTGTTCTTGGAACCTGCAGTATATAGTACAAGGATTTTGAAGAAATGGTTTAGGGAGCACAGGATTATATTATTAGTAGACTCATGACACACATCATTTTAAAACATTTTTCCCAGGCACATAAGGGCAACCTTATGGGTCTCAGAATCACGGGGGTGGAAATTGTTAAAAAACACATCACATGGAAGAAATAGATTCAGGAGACTCTGTCTTAGAGAGTCCTTTTTTCACTCCACTCTTTACATCCAGAGGGTCTCGATGAGTCTATAGAATTCAATGTGTTTGCTCTCCCTTTTCCCCTTATTTTGCACTTCACTTACAGGTGCTTACAGTGCATTGAGGAAGCCAATCCTTATTTTTATTGAAGTTTAGACGAGAATGAAGTAATTTGACTGTTTAGACTAATTATGTAATCAATATAATGAAAGAATAGGAGATATTGGTATAGGGGTTATCTCAACTGCTTATTCCACACATAGCAGCACAGTGTTATTTATTATTAGATGTAGTTGCCACATATGGTACAATTTAGTCTTATAATTACATTACACAGAGGTAATTATGAACAATCACATAATGGAGAATTATAAGATTTAGATTCTGTCCTTTGGGGATGATTTTCAGTAATGCTAATAGTTGATATTTTTGAGCATCTAGTGCCTGGAAGATTTCTATTATAATGTATAACACAAAGGATCCCAGTCTGAGATCCAGATTATTCTGTTATGACTTTATTGATAATCAACAGTTTCTCTTCCATTTTGGGAAATATTGGCTTTTAAAAAATCCATACATTTTTTTTTGAACAGATTAAATTTACATTGGTAACAATTAATTATTTAGTCTGATAGATATCAATGACCCAAGTTTAAAATTCTTAGGCTGGGTACACACTACAGAATATTCCTGACCAATGTGTTATCTATAACAATTTAAAAGCTGCTGGCACCCTGTTATTTCTACTTTGCTCTAATTAAGCTCCTTGCATGCCTGTAGTCTATCAAGTGGGGTAAGAGTACTCTTATACAGGGATCGGAGACAGTATACAACATTGAATTTTGAAATTCATTTATGCTTTTATTAATTTAACTTTTGGTGATAAAGAATATTTGTTGATTTTTAAGAAGTTTTAAAAGTGGCTTTTCTCCTGAAGAGTACATTTCTTTGAATGTTTAACTGAAATTGTAAAGGAATTATACAAGTGGTTTTATATACCTCTGTAAATGAGTGACTACCATAAATTCCACCTCTAAAGGAAAGGAGAATATAGACTATTGTGTGGTCTAATGAATATCTTACCTTCATACTAGGCCTCTCTAACCAAATTCATCCCATTCTCTTTAGGTCACCCTTCCTCCTCCCTCCAGCCTCTCTTCTGCCCTCCCTCCTCCCCTCTGTCACCTCCCCCCCTCCTCTCTCTCCCTACTATGCCTCCCCGCTCTCGTTCCATGCGCATACTCTCCCCCTGCCCCACCTCACCCGCTCCTACCCGCACTTCCCCACGCAATGCTCATCTTGCCAATCTCATTCCCATCTCCCCCTTTCCTCTCCCCCTTTTTCCTGTGCCCTCTGGAACGCTAGATCCGTCCGCAACAAACTTACTGCTCTCCATGACCTCTTTCTATCCAACTCCCTCAACCTTCTTGCCATTACTGAAGCCTGGCTCTCCGATTTCGACACTGCCTCCCCTGCTGCCCTCTCCTATGGTGGCCTCTCCTTCACCCACTCTGTTAGGTCTGGTGCCCGCCCATGCATTAGAATGGGCTTCCTCCTATCCTCCACCTGTACTTTTTGTGTCATCCCCCCTGAACCCTCCCTCTCCTTCTCCTCCTTTGAAGCCCACTCTATCCGCCTCTTCTACCCCATTAATCTCCGCATCACTGTCATCTACCGCCCCCCTGGCTCCACCTCCCTTTTCCTTGACAACTTTGCTGCCTGGCTTCCCCACCACCTCTCCTCTGACCTCCCCTCTATCATACTCGGCGACTTTAACTTCCCCATCGACAACCCCACCGACCCTGCTTTCATCAAACTGCTCACCCTTTCTTTCTCCCTTGGTCTCACTCAATGGACCTCCTCCTCTACCCACTCCCTTGAACTTGTCTTCTCCTGCCTATGTAGTCTCTCTGACTTCTCCATTTCTCCCTTTCCTCTATCTGACCACCATCTCCTCTCCTTCTCACTCTCCTCTTCTCCTGCCCCCCTCCCCCTGCCCAAACCCACTCCGTCCATACACAACCTTGACGCTCTTGATCTGGCCACTCTGTCCTCCTCTCTTGATTCTCCCCTTTCCTCCCAGGCCTGCCCCAACCAGGCGGTCTCCCTCTACAATCTCACCCTCACCCCCGCTCTTGATGCAGTTGCCCCCGCCCACTCCGTCCACACTTGCTGCTCCAAACCCCAACACTGGCACTCCAAATTTACCCGCTTCCTCCAAAAATGCACCCGTACCGCTGAACGCCACTGGAGAAAATTCAGCTCCCTGGCTGACTTCCTCAATTTTAAGTTCATCCTCTCATCCTACAGTTCTGCCCTCTCACTCGCTAAACAATCTTTCTTTAAATCCCTCATCTCTACCCAGTCCTCTAACCCCCACCGCTTTTTCACCACCTTCAACACTCTCCTGGCCCCGTCCCCGTCCCCCCCTCCTCCCTGACTGCCACCGACTACGCCTCCTTATTCTCCTCCAAAGGCCATCCGACTTGAATTCTCCTCCTCCACTCTTTCATCCACCTCCCCACTCTTCCATCCTCTCCCCCTAGTCACCTATCCCTCCACTCCTTCCGCCCCACCACAGGTGAAGAAGTCCACTTTCTCATTTCATCACCCCCCTTTCTACCTGTCCCCTGGATCCTAACGCCTCCCACCTTCTTCGCTCCCTTTCCCCCACCATCTGCTCCCACCTCGCTCACCTCTTTAATCTTTCCCTCTCCTTTGGCATCTTCCCCACTTCCTTCAAACATGCTCTCTTATCTCCCATTCTAAAGAAACCTAATCTTGACCCACTTCTCTCTCCAACTATCGCCCCATATCTCTTCTCCCCTTTGCCTCCAAAATACTCGAGAGGCTCATCTGCTGCCGTCTCACCTCCTACCTTTCTGAACACTCCCTCCTTGATCCTCTCCAGTCCAGTTTCCGCCCCCTTCACTACACTGAAACTGCCATGGCTAAAGTTACCAATGACCTCCTCTCTGCTAAAGCCAGGAGCCACTTCTGCCTTCTCATCCTCTTTGATCTCTCAGCAGCCTTTGACACCGTTGACCACCCTCTCCTCCTCCACACCTTTGGCCTCTCTGGCCCCATCCTGTCCTGGTTCACCTCTTTCCTTGCAGACCGATCTTTCTCTGCCACCACCTCTGGGTCTCTCTCCCCCATTCCACCCTTGCAGTCAGGGTCCCACAAGGCTCTGTTCTTGGACCCTTACTCTTCTCACTATACACATCTTCCCTGGGGGAACTCATCAACTCCTACGGCCTCAAGTATCATCTTTATGCTGCGACACTCAACTCTACCTCTCCTCTCCTGATCTCTCTCCCTTATCTCTAGGCTGCCTGACTGCCTCTCTGCCATCTACTTCTGGATGTCCTCTAGATTCCTCAAGCTTAACCTCACCAAAACTGATCTCATTGACTTTTCTCCTCTTCATACCTCACCCCCTTCTGACCTCTCTATCACTGTCGACACCTCCTCTATCTCCCCTGTCCCCCAAATTCACTGCCTCGGTGTCACCCTCGACTCCTCTCTCTCCTTTGCCCCTCACAGTCTCTCTCTTGCTAAATCCTGCGCTTCCAGCTGTGTAACATTGCACGCCTCTGGCCCTTCCTCTCCCAAGATGCCACCAAATGTCTTATTCACTCTCTGATCATCTCCCACTTGGACTACTGAAACCTTCTCCTTACTTGCCTCCCCCACTCTCATCTCGCTCCCCTTCAATCTGTACTTAACACAGCCACTAGGCTTAGCTTCCTTTCTCTCCGCTCCTCGTCTGTCTCCCCCCTCTACCAAGCCTTCACTGGCTCCACTTCCCCTACAGAATCCTGTTCAAGTTCCTCACACTCACATACAAGGCCCTTGCCAACTCCACTGCTCCCTACATCTCCAACCTCCTCTCTATTCACGCTCCATCCCGTCCTCTCTTATCTGTCAATGACCGTCGCTTCTCTTCCCCTCTGATTACCTCCTCTCATGCGCGTATCCAAGACTTCTCCCGTGCTGCCCCCCTTTATTGGAACAAGCTCCTTCCCTCCATCAGAACATAACCTAATCTGTACAGTTTCAAACGGGCTTTAAAAACCCACCTTTTTCTCAAAGCCGTCCAGTCTCCCAGTTAACTTCCTACCTTATCTTTTGCCTCTCCCCCTTCCCTGTATCTGCCTTCGTTCCCCCTTCTCTCCCTGTTAAAGTAGAGGTGGTCTCTTCCTTTTACTATATTACGCTATAATAAAGAGACATTTTCTCTATTTTTGTAAGTTAAGTGAATCTCTTTATGGTCTCCGATGTGAAGGGTATAAAGCTGTTTGACTGTACTGATGGTCCTCTAACAGTGAGTGTGTCCTGTGAACTCACTGAGCCATTACAGTTTACTAGTATTGCTGGGGAATTACGGTATAATGATGACCAAAATGAGGCACCTCCTGCAGGGCAGGAGAAGCAATAGACAGAGCTTAAAGTATGCCTAACCTTAAGGTGAAGTAAGAACTCTTTGCATCATAGCAGTTAAGATACCCCACCCTAGTTAAAGCCAGAGAGAATGTGAAAGTCTTTAATGGGAAGCCAGTAAAATCCACCAATGACAGGGTTACTTACCCACACATGGCCATTCGTAATGAGCATCTGTACCAAGTGACAAAAAAGGATGAAGATGTGATAGAACAACTGGTAGTTCCCCGCTCATATAGGAGAACTGTGTTAGACCAAACTCATGGTCACATCACAGCAGGACACAACCATCAGTGCCCAGGATCTTGCTTCCTATTCCAAGGACAAAATTGATAAGATCAGACTTGAAATGATATCACAAGCAATCGGCTCAATTACACTGTTGACCATGCTCTCCTCATACAGACGCTACAATCCCTAGGTCTTCAAGGCACTTCCCTATCCTGGTTCTCATCCTATATATCTAATCGCTCTTTCAGTGTTACTTTCTCTGGATCCACCTCTGCTCCGCTCCCTTCATCAGTTGGAATACCACAAGGCTTAATCCTAGGTCCTAGGTCCATGCAAATTTTTTTTGCTTACTCAGCTATAAGGGGGGCCCCATGAATTTGTTGTACCGGGGCCCTCAATTCCTCTTGGCAGCCCTACTCGCACAGTAAGACTTTCCTCTAGTCTTCAAACCTTCAAGCGTTGTGTGAAAACCCACCTCTTCAGACAAGCTTATAATATTCCACAACCACCATCTTAATCTCTCTAGTTTACCCTATTACCACCCTCTACACAGCTAACACAAGACAACAACCCTCTGACCAACATTGCTACACACAGGACACTCAATACTTTTACCTTTGCATTCTAGCTGGTCCAGTCTGCAATATGATGTAGCACATGCCCTTGTGTTTCAAACTCCCATTGTCCCATAGATTGTAAGCTTGCGAGCAGGGTTCTCTTACCTCTCTGTCTGTATGTATTACCCAGTATTGCTTTAGTAATATTTGTTCCCAATTGTAAAGCGCTACGGAATTTGCTGGTGCTATATAAATAAATGTTGACGATGATGATGATGATGACACTTAAGGGCAAAAAAAACCCACTGATATGAACTTGCAGTGGAACTTTTGGCCAGGGGTATCATGCTCCAAGACCCCATTTCAGTGTCCATGCCTGTTATAGAGGTCCTATTTGACAGGATAGCAATGAACCGTGTTGGGTGCTTGTTAAAGTCTGCTTGGGGGCATCTGTATGTCCAAGTAATAATGTATTATATTACCCACTATCAATACCCTTGCACAATATTCCATCCAATATGATTGCTAGAGAAATGTTTTCAGCTGGGTAGGAATACCTAAAGAAATTCTGACCAAGGCATCCCCATCATGTCTAGAATCATGAAAGAAATGTGTAAATTGTTTAAAGTCACTCACCTTACAACATCAGTTTATCATCCCCAGACTAATGGTTTTATAGAAAGACTCAATAAAATCTTAAAAACATGCTTAAAATGTTGTAGACAGAGATGTGAAAAACTGAGACCATTTGTTGCCATATTTATTACTGGCCACTAGAGAAGTTCATCAGTCCTCTACCGGCTTCTCTTCTTTTGATCTATTATATGGGAGACACCCTATAGGATTGCTGGATGTGGCAAAATAAACATGGGGAAGGCAACCCACTCCGTAAAAAAGTGTTATTGAACACGTGTCTCAGATGCAGGGCCTGATTACTGCTGTTGTGCCCATTGTCAAGGAGCACATGGAACAGGCCCAACACACTTAACAGAGGGTGTATAATAGGAACGCCAATGTACATACCTTTACACCTGGGGACAGAGTTCTGGTTCTATTGCCCACAGTAGAAAGCAGGTTTTGGCTAAATGGCAGGGCCCGTTTGAGATCAGGGAAAAAGTGAATGAGGTTAACTATCAAGTGTATCAGCCGGGGAAAAGAAAGCCTGAGCAAATTTACCATGTTAACCTAATAAAACCCTGGAAGAATAGGGATGTATTTTCAGAGCTACTCGACCAAGCCACCATAATAAAACACAACATTGTTACAGAGCTAGGGATCAAGTTTAACTTAAAACTATATGGAATACCCGAAGTCCAGAGAGAGGCTATTTCCAAGGAGGACCATTGAGTGGTCCAGCCCCAGAGTATTAATCCCGAAACCAGATGGCAGCCTACGCTTCTGTAACGATTTTCGTAAGCTGAATCCAGTGTCCAAATTTGATGCCTACCTCATACTGCATGTGGATGAGCTGATAGAAAGGTTAGGAACAGCCAGATATCTCACCACACTTCATTTGACAAAAGATTATTGGACAGTTCCATTGACCAACAGCACAAAAGAAAAACAGCCTTCTCTATTCCAGAAGGGCTCTATCAATCTAATATGTTGCCATTTGGATTACATCGGGCCCCAGCAATCTTCCAGCGTGCAATGCATAAATTGTTGCCCACAGACATTATGCAGTGGCCTATCTGGATTATGTTGTGATTCACAGTCCAGATTGAGACTCTCACTTAGATAGAGATCAGGTAGTGTTGGACTCACTTAGAAAGGTATGGCTGGCAGCCAACCCGAATAATTGTTGCCTAGTAATGGAAGAAGTTAGACTTTACCATAAGAAGATGTTTGGTTAAGCCCCAGTTGAATAAAATTTAAGCTATCCAAAACTGTCCCCATTCTCTGAATAAAAAATAATTGAGAGCCTGTGTGTCTGATCTGTCATCTGTGCATTATTGCTATATCCATGTTGTAGTATAAATGATTCAACTGGTTGCTAGGTAAATAGCAGCAAGCTTTTCTTCACATCCCAGTCTGATAGGATCAGCTATTTACTTATCACGCCCACACAGCTAATTATCCTGCAGTTTCTGAAAGGTGCTGCTGACTTTATAAATCTATTCCTAGCAGCATAATAATGCTGGTGATATTTTCAACTTGACCGAGTGTGTCTTGTATCCTGACTTATTCTATTATCAGTGTTTGAATCTCCATACATATCTCTACCTGCCCTGACCTCTGTCATGCTTTAAGGATTCTGCTGCTCCAGACCTTGTCCTGTTTATTACTCTGCATTTATCCCTGCCTATCTGGCTCTGAGTACTGCAGCCAGCATTCTGTTTGCTCACTTACCGTGAGCAGTCTACTCCATAAGTCAAAAAATCCTGCATGTTTGGATCTGAGTTCTGATGTTAACATCCTGGTTGCTCACTATCTCCGAACACGTTCTGTCCACTCCACCCGGCAAGTGCTAGACCGACAGCTGCCAACAACTGCTACTACCCAAACTTAGGTCCTGGGGCAACCGAGTACTATGGAATGCATTAAGTACCTCAGAAAGGAGGCTGCTAAAGGTGAATATCTTGACAAGTAGTTCTAGCAATTGAGGATGTCACGCTACTCTGCCATTAACAAATAGGATGAATAAGATATACTTTATGTAATGTCTATTAACTCAATAACTACAGTAAAACATTATTATGAAATGTTTGAATTAAACTGTATGCATGTATGGGCTCAAATTTAATGATGGGGGGTCAATGTAATGGCATCACAACAGCTGGATATGTCGGGATCACTTCAGGACATAAACACCAACCTAAAATTATTGTCAATTATATTGCTAAATACCTGAAAATGGTAATTATAGGGATAGTGAGGCACCCAATAGCTTTGGTATATACCTGTATCTCAGCTGCACACACTTCACTGCAATGAAGTGCTTACTTCTTAGTATCCAGTACTGTAATGACTAAAATAGTTGAAATTAATATGGAGCATATAAATTTATATGCTCATGCACTGATCTAGCTAAAGGGCAGTGCCTCTTATCTATAGTAACTACTGTTCATATTTAAACTTTAAAGGTCAAGGGAACAAGCGCTCTTGGAGGACACATACAATGGAGATTCCCAACCAGTTTAACAACGTAAACAGAATTCAGAAACATATTGCAAGCCACTTGGTGCTTTTAATCACAGTCTAATCAGGAGCATAAAGATTACCTGCTATGATTCTTGCCATCTGTAAAAGTGGTAACAAAAGAAGAAATTATATCTTACATAGGAAAATACAAGTTAATCCAATTTGGGGAATATGTGATAGAAGGAGCTAACTGGGGCTCACCAAAAACAAATTCTATAAATAGAAGAATAAATTAGGCAGACTTCTTTCCAATTTACTATGAGGCGAGAGGTACAATACCAACATAATAGCTTTTTGTAAGAGAGAGGGATTTAATGCATAAATGAAAGGAAATGCATGAAGTAAAGAATAAACATACTTAAGGAATTCTAAGAAAACCTTTATAAACAAGACTACATTTAGGTAAAGCCTTCCAGGACATAATTAACTGCCATAAGTTACAAGACAGCAAATTGAAATCCTGAACTCTCTGAAAAGTGATAAAGAAGATAGCAAAGCAATAAAACATTTAACATCTTTTAAAACACCATGATCTAAACAGCTATAAACCTCTTCAGGAACATATAAATGGCATCTTGCAAAGCATTTTCAACTGAATTTCAACAGACTGCACTTTTTGACCGTCCAATCATAAAGATATTATGAAATCCAAGAAGAGATGCAGAACAAATAGACCACTTTGTATTTTAGATGTTGATTGCAAAATATTTACTAAACTTCTAGGTGAGAAGCTGAATATAGTCTTACCTGGATTCATAAATAGAAACCAAACTGGATTTGTATGCGGGAAAACTAACCAGTGTAAGGTAAATATTAGCCATTATACATTTACTGGACTTGTCTGGAACATCTGATCCCAAGTTCTCAAGATCTGGTCACTAGCAATAACTTTAAGGTAATTCATAAAGTATATGGGCATCTGAGTAGGAAACTTTTGGAATAACCAGGCTTTATTTGCAGATGTGATTTTATACTGGTCTCAAAAGTGAAAATATCCATCCTAGAAATTATAAATATTCTAACTGTTTTTGCTCCTTTGCTGGCTATACAATAAACATTAGCAAATTGGATTTGATGGCCCTGACAGGCTCATACTAAATCTCCATTAATAACATCTCAGTTTAAACTTACTATAAATAAATTGAAATATTTAAGAGTATTTATCCCATCTAAACTAATAAACCTGTATATATTCAACTTTATTTTAGTGTTATATATAATATCTTAAATCCTAGGAAATTGGAGACATTGAAATCTATCTCTGCTTGTTTTCCCCAAGTTGGCCTATCTAATCCACATGCTATTGGTCAGTCTAATTAAAACAGTTATCTATAAATGCTCAAATTATTATTTTGCTTTATATGGCAAAACAGAAAACCCAGAATAGCAATAAACAAAGTATTAAGAAACAGGGAACTGTTAGGAACTCCTTCGATTTCCCCCGTGCTCCAATCGATGTGAGGGTTGTGAAGTTGGAGCCAGGGATGCCCTAGGATCAATGGTACGGAGGAACAGGGAATCAAGAAGAACGAGAGGACTTCAGAATGGAGAGCTCCCACGGTAAGATGCAGAGGAGGAGTTTGACATGAGATCCTTCCGTCAGTTAACGGTCTACCGTTCAGTCCGCAGACCGTGATTTCTGAGTCCAAGTTTACGGAAGGAATACCAAGTGTCTTGGCAAAGTTTACATCCCAAAATTTTCCAGCTGCACCACTGTCTAGAAAAGCAGAGATGGAAACGGATCTATTACCATACATGATCCGAGCAGGAAAAAGGACGGAATTCTTGTAAGAGACCATTTGGAGACCTAGGCGTACCTCTTCCTTTACTCCTAGGCCTGGTCTTTTCCCACCTTGTTAGGGCAGTTACGCAGGAGGTGGCCCTTATTGCCACAGTAGAGACATAGCCCCTGTGACCGCCGCCTGGACTTTTCCTCAGGGGACAGGCGATAAGCCCCTAACTGCATGGGCTCTGGTAAATCCTGAGGAACTGGGCAGACGGCTGGAGAGGACCAGGGTGGCAAGGCAGCCTCCTTCTCGGACTTCCTTTCCTTAATCCTGTGGTCAATTTTAATAACTAATTGCATTAAGCCTCCAAGGAAGGTGATGAAGGATACTGGACTAAGGAGTCCTTTATCTGCTCCGAGAGCGCAAGCCGGAACTGACTCCGTAGTGCCGGGTCATTCCACTGACTGTCGACCGACCAACGTCGGAACTCGGCACAATACTCCTCTGCTGTCCGACGCCCTTGTTTCAGCGCTCTTAGGTGTGACTCGACTGAGGCCACCCTGTCTGGATCATTATATAAGAGACCAAGTGCATTGAAGAAGGCGTCTACGGACTGTAGAGCTGAATAAACAGGAGTCAGACTGAACGCCCAGGATTGGGGATCGCCTTGAAGTAAGGAGATGATAATACCGACCCTCTGCTGCTCCGAGCCCGAGGAACGGGGCCTGAGACGGAAATATAGCTTGCAGCCCTCTTTAAAGTTTTGGAACAAAGTTCTATCTCCAGAGAAACGGTCCGGAAGATTTAACTTCGGCTCAGGTGCCAGAGTTGCTTGTGAGGCCTTGGTGGCTTCTTCCTGAGCAGAAAGCCTGAGCGAAAGGTCCTGAACCACTTGCGAAACAGCCTGGATCTGCCCAGCTAAGACTTGAGCCGGACTGGGCTCTATCGGTGGAAAATAGGATCGTCTTTATTTTTGGGCCAGTTATAATGTTAGGAACTCCTTCAGTCAGCACGACAAAACCCGGAGTCTGCTCCGAAGTCTGGTGTTCGCTGGAGTCCCTAGAGGTGGGGACAGACTTGGCTGCAGACGAACGGAGGGTCGTGTAATGTGCACTGACTGGGGAGAACCCTGGGGTAGCAAAGCAGTACACAGCAGAGTGAGATCCAAGCAAAAGGTCAAGGGCTGGCAGCAGGCAGCGATACCAGATAACAAGCCGAGGTCAGGGGTCACTAGCAATACAACGAGGTCAAGAAACAAGCCAGGGGTCATACACGGGAAATCCAACTACAATAGAGCACAGGAGCAGGAATACAGGAACAGGAGCCTAGCTACACAGGAAGCTATAACTGCCAATGAGGCTCTGTCCTCACTGCCTTAAATAGCAAGGAGAGCCAATGAGATTGTGAACCAGAGAGACTCCTCCCTGCTACCTGACAACAGAATCCTACATCAGAAAAGCGCCCAGAGACTTCCTACTAAAAACCTCTAACAGAGTCTTACAGCACTATGCAGCCAGCATTATTTTTTCCTGCTTGCATGCGCCCGGGTGTTAGATCACTGGCTGGGCGCTGCAGCAGTAGAGTAACAGCATCCCGGTTGTTTGCCCAGGCAACCGGGACGTAGGAGGAGGAAGTGACGTTCCGGTCGTCATGGAGACGGCCGGGACACCCGGCGCTGGCAGATGTGAGTCGCGGCGGCCCTTCGGGGAGCCGCGGCTCATAACAGGAACAAGGGAGTACAGAGCTTCCTGGTGTGATGGATTACACTTGTGCAGCCCTATTTAGGTATATATCAGATGGGCTTCTGGAGCGGGAACATTACATGAAAAAGTATAGGAGTGCAAAAAAATTTTTTCCATTTTTGAATAACAGCCTTGAAGTATATAGCACATTACATCTTATTTATTTAAGGATATTAACAAGGTTTGGATTGATGTAAATATATCATATGGGAGGAACCTATCGGTTCCAAGATTTATAACAATATGGGGAAACATTAGTTTTAGTCTGAGTTTGGAAAATAAATGTCAATAAATCTCAGAGAAACTGATATTCAGTCATGTTGGTTAAAAACATGGAAGGAGTGGTAAAAAGATTTTACTGGGGGCGTGGCCTGGACGAGCATGGAGTAGCAAGCACAGTTACGAGCTCTCCATCCCAGATATCCTGTTGATCTCCGTTATAGTGGAATAAAGAAACTTTTGGACCCAAAACTGTGCATCCGAATAGTTGCTGTACATAGTGTACCTGTTTTGATAGTGCTCTTGCCATTTTACCCGAGACTGGGCGAAAAAGAGTTGAGCATCTGGGTAGAGGAATACTACAGGCAGTCTGTGGCAGTTTGTGGCAGTTGATGACTGCTGGGACATAGCGCCTCTGTAATACCACATACTGGCCTAGGTGAACACAGCCTGTGATATCCATCTCATACAGGTACATTTATATCCTCGTACAAGTGAGGAGTAACTGAATTGGGCTCTGGACTTATTTGATTATCATTATCAGTGTTGTTGGAGGAGATATACCTTTCTCTGTGAAGATAACTGGCTGCAATGCACTGCTAGCAATACAATCTGAGCTGTACACCTATATGTAATTAAAGTTATACAGGTTACAGGGTTGCATATAAACTTATAGGATAAATATCATCCCATCTTTCCTGTGAAATTATGGGCAAACATAACCAGTCCACCGCAGTGGGAAAATTGGACCGCTTTGCTCGCTCCTCCACTACAGCCTCTGGTTCAGGAGATGCATCACATCCCGTTACCCCCCCTTTGTCGGCTCCACTGGCGGACCCTGAAGTTACATTACAGCAGGTCCTGCAGGCCATTGGGGCATCTGAAAAGCGTGTTACAGATAAAATAGGAGAGGTGCAGGTGGACCTCTCTCTTCTCCGGCAAGACGTGCTAAAAATCAGGGAGAGAATGGGTGAAGTGGAGACACGTGTGTCTACATTGGAGGACACTTCTGCACCAGTTGCGGGCCGGTTGGAGAGTCTGGAGTCGCAAGCCTCTCTGTTTAAACAAAAGCTTACGGATATGGAGGGGCGTTTGCGTCGCAGCAACATTTGGTTGGTTGGATTGCCCGAGAAGGCAGAAGGTGTCTCCCCAGAATCCTTCTTGGAAAAATGGTTAATCCAATTGTTTGGTACAGATTCATTTACAGCCCAATTCGCAGTGGAGCGGGCCCACCGTATTCCAACTCAAGCACCCCCTCCTGGAGCCCCCCCACGCACCTTCATAGCCAAATTGTTGCACTATCGTGACCGAGATACCATTCTACGCTTGGCTAGGCAGAAAGGTTCAGTGGAATACAATGGTCAGCGAGTAGCAATGTATCCTGATTTCGCTCTGGATGTACAAAAGAACAGGGCTCATTTCATTCCGGTGAAGAGAAGATTGAGAGATTTACAGATCCCATATGCCATTATTTTCCCTGCCCGGTTGAGAGTGGTTTCGGAGGGCCGTACATCCTTTTTTGATACTCCCCGAGAGGCTGCAATTTGGTTGGACCGCCTAGCTGCTGCTGGACGCTGATGCTGGACGCTGATGCTGGACACTGATGCTGGACGCTGATGCTGGATGAGTACTTTCTTATGTCTCTCCTGATAGTCCTTTGGACATTGCTGATTTGTCATTGATATTATGCATGGTATTTGCTATACATAATGTAATTTCTCTTCTGTGGTACAAAGAAAAAAAAAAAAATGTATTTCGCTCAGGTGGGGTCTGTGATTTTCAAACTAATATTGAAAGGTCCACTGTAAAAAAAAAAAAAAAAATATGTAATGGGCTGGAGAGCCCATGGCTTTAAGGCCATTCTTTACCTCTCTTGTCTCAATTCGCCCCTTTTCCTTCCTTCCTTTTCCTTCCGCTATCTTCTGGTATTTTGCGGGTTGGCGGGTGACCTTTTTTGGTAGTGTGCTGGCCTGCTGAATATCTTAAGGTAATTTTAGTTAGGGTTTAAGGTATACTTAAGTTGGGTGGAGTATACAGGGTGGGGGTATGGGTTTAGTATTAAAGTTATTTAAGTTGTGGGTAGTTTTAATGTTATCGCAAATATATAGACAAGGATTATATGTGCTTATAAGTATGTCAATGTATGCTCTGCAGGGGTGTGGGATGTGGGGTAATGAGATAAGAGGGACTACTATTATATGTATTCTGGTACATCTGATAAGGAGCTGAAAATTCTCTCCTGGAATGTGCGGGGCCTAAATAATGCTGTGAAACGTTCTCTTGTACTAAGACAAATTAGAAAAAATGATCCTGATATTGTTTGTCTATTGGAGACTCACTTACACGGTGATAGATAGATATTAGAGAAAAAGTGTAAATCCTTAGAAGCACAATACATTGCAGACAAAACTGAGGTTGCAAGGGGAACATGGCAGTTGGCCCAGAGAGAGTGGGTAGAGTATGTATTTGAGAAATCCAAACGTAAATTTCTGTTTTCTAAGCATATACGATATGCAGAGGACGATAGAAATGGTAGCTTCCTGGCTTATCTGACAAGGGCGGAGAGGGCAGATGCAGCAGTACCGGTTATCTGTGATGACAGTGGGGTTAAGAAGTATCTGATGCCTGATATTGTTGAGGTATTTCATAAATATTACACGAATACATATAAGTCACAGGTCAGATATGACATGGATACGTTACAGCAGTATTTGAATGGTATCTCCCTTCCTGTCCTCTCCGATGATAGCAGGGAGTTTTTGGACTCACCCTTTACTCTTGAAGAGATTTATATAGCTATTATGTCATTCCCTAATTGTAAAGCCCCTGGAGTAGATGGAATCCCAATTGAATTATATAAAAAACACCGGCCCTTTTTTGTGTCTAGGTTGTTGGATACATTCAGCGAGCTGGGTGAGATTGGCGCTCTTTCCCCTTCAATGGCAGAGGCAATAGTGGTGGTGCTGCCTAAGTCAGGGAAAGATTTGTTGTACCCTGAGTCCTACTGCCCGATTTCACTTTTGTCAAATGATGTTAAGATTCTAGCAAAATTACTGGCTTTGAGGTTAAGTAGAGTGGTGCTGGAATTAATTCATCCGGATCAGACGGGATTTATGCCGGGCAAGTCCACATCTATCAATCTTAGAAGGCTGTATACTCTCCTGCAGGTGCGGTCACCCTCTTCTGAGAGCGAAGTTGTGGTGTCCTTGGACGCAGCCAAGGCGTTTGACTCGGTGGAATGGCCATACCTGTGGGAGGTATTGTCCCGATTTGGAGTGGGCCCGGAATTTATAAAATGGGTTAAACTTTTGTATTCACATCCAGTGGCGCGGGTCTGTGTCAATGGGCATCTTTCTCAACAATTTCAATTAGAGCGGGGTACTAGACAGGGATGCCCGTTGTCTCCGGCCCTGTTTCCAATAGCAATAGAGCCGCTGGCCTGTAAGATCCGGCATGATAGAGAAATTGTGGGACTTAGATCAGAGCACAGAGAGGATAAGGTGGCATTATATGCAGATGATATGCTGTTGTTCCTTTCAGATCACGACACTTCCCTAAAACATTTGCTGCGGGTGGTTGATGGATTCGGGGTTTTTTCCGGCCTAAAAATTAATTGGGATAAATCTAGCGTGTTCCCTCTGGGATGGGAGTGTCCCGTGACAATGCCAGAAGGCTTACAGTTAAAATGGGCATCGAAATTCAAATACTTGGGAATATGGATCTCTAATACCCCCGCTGAATATGTAGAACTTAATTTGCGGCCCCAGATTAAATGCATTAAAGAAAAAACTCATGTATGGAAGAAGCTCCCACTTTCTGTCTCCGGTAGGATAAATTTAATTAAGATGATGGTGCAGCCAAAGTTTTTATATATACTCCAGCAGTCACCTGTATATATTCCACCCTCCATTTTCCGATGCATTGATAGCTATTTGATTTCATTGGTTTGGGGAGGGGGAAGGGCTAAGGTCAAGCTCAGCTCGCTGTATAGATCCAGATCTTCCTAACTTGAAATTATATTATTTTGCCTCTCAATTGGTCCACCTTAAGGCATGGGTTTCGGACCCCGATTACCATGAGCTACATTGGGTGTTGGTACACCAATTTAATTCTAATCACACTCCCTTACCGTCACTGCTGGCGGGGCGGCTTGGTATGCGGGCTCCTCCGCTCCTGATTCAGGCAGTTAAGATTTGTACAATCTGTAATAAAATAATGAAACAAACTGACATTGATCCATATACTCCTATCTGGGGGGCAAAGAAATTTAAGAAGTTGAATACAGTGAAGAGGGCCAGGGAGTGGTCTCGGTTGGGTGTGGTGTCGGTAGGTCAGCTTTATGATACAAATGTATTTAAATCCTTCGAACAGTTGGTTGGGGAATTCTCTGTACCCAGAACAATGTTTTATTCTTACCTTCAGTTACGACACACCCTAGACACACAATTTAAAGGGGAGACTTTGGTGTTTGGGGTGGATCCACTGAGGAAACAATTACAGGCCTTGGGTTATAGAGGTCTGATCTCTCGAATGTATTCATGTCTTCTGTATGAATCCACTGCAGATGATTTGGATGGTTTGAGGAATCAGTGGGAAATAGATATTGGCCCTTTTTATTAGACAAGGAGTGGGAAATGGTTACAGACAGTACTAAAGGTTATACTTCATCATTAAAATTTCAACAAATACAGGTGTTTATCTTACACAGGGCCTACTTTACCCCTATTAGATTGGCAAAATTTCGCCCGGATGCTACCGCTAACTGTCCGAAATGCAATTCGATCAATGCTAACTTTTGGCACCTTCTATGGGAGTGTTCATGTATACAAATCTTCTGGCGAAGGATCAGGAGATGTATTCAGGTTACTGGAATTGAAGTGTCTCTTAGTTCACCGGCCACTTGTCTCTTTGGGCTCCGATTGAAGGGGAAAGTTAATAAACTGACAAAAATGTACATTTCACAGTTATTGATGTTGGCTAAGGTCTGTATAGTGAGGCTGTGGTTGGCCCCGACGAGTCCCACGGTTAAAAATTGGAGGGCACTGGTCAATACCACCATAAGGCACGAGAGATTTGTTTATACTAGCAGACAGGCTCTGAAGGAATTTGAGAATATATGGTACAGATGGTTAGAGTCTCCATTCTATCCTATGTCATCTAGTACAGATGCTCTATCTACTTAAATGTATGGCTACCGCAGTTCTTATAATAAGTATCTGAGTCCATGTAATAAACCCTGCATGTGTAACATACTTATGTATAAGCATTTACGATGTATGATCCTGAATAAATATAGCACATTTATTATTATTATGCTTTAATGTAATCTTGTAAATTCCGTCATTTAATTCTGATATGTATGCGATTGTTTTTCTTTTCTTTTTGTTGTTTAGTATGTTTATATCTTAAAAAATTTCAATAAAAATACTGGATTTAAAAAAAAAAAAAGATTTTACTGATTTGAAAGGTCCAGAAACAGTATAGAATACTTTGAAAATGTAATGAAATCCCTCAGTTCCTTCATGCTACAGGAAGTGCACAATAAATTTATTAACAGAGCATATATGTTATGATTAGGGCTTAACCACGAGTAAATAAAATAAAAAATATAAATATGTGAATATTTGCTACCCCCCAGATATAAATTGTGAATTTATTGTGTACACAAACAGTTAATCTACCATTTCCACTGTGCATTTGCCCAGCTTCATCTAAGGTGAGTGTTGTATGTGAAGGTGTCTGTCTTTTCCCTTAGCAAGGAGGTGTCAACAGGCTGTGTGTATAGTCAGCTAAACTGAAGGGTTATGTCATTGCTTTGGGAGCTGATGTTTATGACACAACTCCAAAGTGGGTCAGCAGATATAAAGTCATTTTGAAGCCCCAAATGGAATACTAGCTGTGCAGCTCAGCCTGTCCTATATATTAATATGTGACAGTAAACTTTAAAAAAAACAATGTTCATAATTCGTAGTGAACTTTACACCATGCCTGTAGGAGTTAACCTCCTTGCCTAATTAGAACTGCACCTGTCTCACAGCTTCAAATACCTGCCTCAACCTGTGCTCAGTTCAGTTCATTGTTTTTATCTGGCTGTTGCTGGTCTCCTGTTTATCCCTGTTCCTGTTCTGCTTTTCTGCTGTTCGATCTCCTGTTGTGACCCTCTGCCTGATTCCTGGACGCTGCTTGTTTTCCTGTTGCCCTGACCGCTGCTTGATTACTGGACTATTTTTATTTGCTTGTGACCCGGACCTCTGCCTGGCTATTGGATTCTGCTAGAACTCTTGTTGCCTGATGTCTGCTTGGTCACTGCACTCAGTTTGTCTGCTTCCCTGGACAGTCTTGTGCCTCCTGGACTGGGGTAACTTATTATACTTGTCCCTACTATTTAACTGTATCTGTCATTACCTGGAACCTGTTGCTCTCTGGACTCTCCTGCCGTTGATCACACCTGTTCATATCTGTGGCTTTCAGTTATACCTGTTTATACTGCTAACTGGAAATCTGCATATCCCACGAACTGAATCCTTGTTTATGTATTTTGCCTGAATAAAGACATTTGGTTTATTATACTTCTGTTGCTGCTTCCTGAAATCACTAGAAATCATAACAATACCTAATAGTGGCATATTTCATATGTATCTGTGTGTAAATTTGTGAATAGTTGATTGGAGGTAAAATAATATTCCTATGATCTATAGGCAAAGGAATATGTCATCTTTCAGAATATCCCACTAAATTGTGTGAGCACTGGATGTCATAAAAGGTTGTTTTCGCCCTCTTCTAGTTAACTCAAGGGATACGAGGGCTGGGCTGAAAAAGTATGTTCAAATGGTCACTGTATGTTATCAAAATTGTCATATTGCAGGAGGCCAATATGTGTTTGGTAATAGGTTCATGTTTCTGCGTTCTCCTGCAACAGATAGGGAGATTGTGTAAATGTTTTATATTTTTGAATTTCTACATTGTATTTTATTAGAAACTCACTTGTATAACTTTATATTATTGTGTTTGATTTTGCTGTCTTATTTTACACCTTAAGCATTGTAGCTAGCTTGTTGTATTAAATTACATCTAAAAAAGTTCTGCCTGTCAAATTCACATGGCAGATATCATAGTTCTTAAATGCTACATAATTGAAATACAAGGGGTTGTTTGGTTAATGATAACTTTAATCTTTGAAAATAAATCTTGATAGTGTCAGTTTTAGATTAATAGAGAAGGGTAAAGTATAACTTAAAGGGTTTTAAATCATTTTCATTTATGACCTCTTGTCATATACAGATCATGCAGGCTCAGCTGAATGGTGGTTTGTCACAATATATAACAGTAAACCAGCATAATCATATTGTAGAGGAGGAACCAAGAGACAAAATTCAAACCTATATCACAATTTATGGTGTTGAAGGAAGCTTAAAAAGATTTGTAATATGATTGTTGTTTGAATTAATTACACATTTTTTAATTTTTGATTCAATAAATTCAATATGAACCTACAAAAAGATCAAAAAACCCTTTTATTTTCTAATTCCAACCCTTGGAAGCAACCAACAAGTAATATTAAGCTGCTATCGGCAGTTATAGCTACTACAGCTAAGAAAGCTATATTAGGGCAATGGACATTTCCTTTATCCTCTTTTTTAGGAACAGTTAAAATAAATTTATTAGAAAGTCTCTATTTTGATGAAAGAGCCACTCTCCCAGACACCGAAAAAGGAGTTGACGAAATCTACACAAAAATGGGCCTTTATACAGAGGCATTGGATGAAAGTGTAATCTAACATTATAAAAATATGTAACTCAACTGAGCTAACTTTATATTACCTTGGGAAAAAAAATATGTTTAGAAGAAATGTAATTGCTAAACCTAGTGGGTATCTCCAGGATTGTGGGCTTAACCAACCCACCTCCCCTCTGATCCCCTCTACTCCATATTTAACACACATACTCTGGACCTAGATACTTCTAAACTTTTACCAAAAAAACAAAAAATAAGTAAGAGGAGAGTGTAATGGCGCTTGCAATTTATTGTTAGGATTCAGTTTAAAAGCACCTATGGAGTTATGTTATTGAGTTCATTTATTGAGTTAAATTATGCTATAAATAACTGAAGGAAGTCATTCTTCCTAATGCAATAGTAAAGCACAAAATATTATGAGTAAACAGAATATATCTATTGTATTTTCTTATGATTGTGATGTATAGGATGTAAAAAAAAATATTAATTCATATACCAGTTTATTCCAAAATATTTTTATTTTATATTCTATTGTACAATAAAAAAAATCTAAAAGCATAAAAGAAACCATCAACAGTATGCAAAACCAGTATTATAATACAAAATATACAATAACAGAACCCTTGAATACATACAACTGCAGTATGGAAAACCTCTACAACAGCATTATACAGACAAAAGAATGCATTAAAAACCATCACAGTATTTCATGTATAAAGTATATTTAAAGTATATTTGCATAAAACAGAGATGCATGTTTGGTTTTCCAGTAACACTGATTTCAAACTTAACACGAGCCACACCTAACAGTCTCCTCCCTGTCATGTACCATAATGAAGGGTTTACTTTAGTTGAACTTCAGATCTTAAGTTAACATGGTCACTAAGATTGAACTATGAAATACAGATAGTTTCTCATTGCCAGCAGCTGTTACTATGGGCACAAGCTATTGGAACAAACAGAGAGTAAAAGGGAGATTAGGATATTAAGATAATTGCAGTGCTACACTAGAAATATCATTGAAACATAAACTAATTTAGAAATATGAGTATTTTCACTGGAGTCTTACACAGGGCCAGAAAATATTAATGCTTCAATCCAAATGTTCCTTTGAAACCACTTTTAATTCCTGGAAGTCATTTTACAAAAATCTGGGTGGTTTGGGAATAAGAAAAGTCAGTATACAAATCAACATCTACTTCAATAAAATACATGTCAAGGATCCAGATGAAAAGAAGAAAAAAAGAAGAAAAGAAAGAAAAATAGGGAACAGTCATGGCTAAACATTTAGTGCTATGACAAATTATGATTTTAAAAAAGTTAGATGTGTGTGTTCAGCTATTAGGTTAAGTAGCCTCTTACTATATATACAGCTTGACCCACTTTCTCTAAGTGCACATATACATCACTAATTAATTGTTGCATATGCACCGTATATCATATTACCTGTACCGCCAAAGTCCTCTATCTCAGGATGTTTGTATCACTCAGTTCATATGGCCATAACTGAAGGATAAATTACGTTAATACGAGATTTTCTAACTCTGTGATAAGCTGCAATAGAAAACATATTTTATTACCACACCATAATAAATTGACCTGCTAGTGACAGAAGAACTTGCAGATAAAGAAATTCACATAAAATCTCACCAACTACATTTTTGTATTTTTAATGCAGTACAAGATGTGCTCTCGGAAATACCATTGGTGCGGCAGGTGCTGTGCATCAGGGCCCATGGAGCTAATGGGGCCTACTGCATGGCAGGTGCAGATGGTCAGAGGCCCTAGTTCCCTCCTCCCTGCACAGGGGACCACAACTCGCTAGTTCCGCCTCTGTATGTAAGTATATTAATAACATGGTATATAGTACAAAGGATCAAAAACAAATAAAGAGGATCCGCTGCCAAGAACTTACAATTTAACTATATAATTTGTGACATACCATTTTGAATAAAGGTACTGAAGTATAATATTTTGAAGTGCTTTTCCATTAAGTAACTGCACATTTGTAAAAGCTCTGATAGTGTTTTTTAAGATATAATTTCATCTTTGTTTAGAATACAACAGGAAATAATTAAGACAGATGGGAAATAGTGGGGGTAGAGATGCAAAAGGGATATTTAGGAACTCAACAAAGGTGGAGGTTCTATAATCAAAAAGTTAAGAGAAGCAATATAAAAGGGACCTGCTGCATGGAAATCTGTAAACATAAAACAAAAACTGTTTATTAAAATATGGGCAATGAGAAACCCGGGAAGAGTGTTAATGGGAAATGGAGCATCTTCCAGGTTTGAAGCATTGAATAGCTGAATTTCCAATACACCAGACAGAAGAAAAACCACAAGCTGATATTTTACCAATTAGTAAAAAGTTGCATTATTATTACTATTATTATTATCCTTTATTTGTTAGGCGCCAGAAGAGTTCCGCAGCGCCGTACACAGTACAAACAGTAGACTATACAGGGTGAGACATAACTGAACAGTAAACAATAAATACCAAACTTCAGAGGCTCCAGGCAGGCTGATGCAGTACAGACGGAGCAGAAGAACAGGTATGGAGACAGGAGGGAAGAGGGCCCTGCTCAAATGAGCTTACATCCTAAGGGAGGGTGAACAAAACTCAAGCACAAAGGGAGCCAGTTGACGTGTAAGGGAGAGAAGAGGGGCAGGTAGGACGAGTTAGGTGGAAGATTGGTAGGCTTTAAGGAACAGGTGGGTTTTGGGTGCCCGTTTGAAAGAGCTTAGATTGGGAGAGAGACGGATGGAGCGGGGGAGGTCGTTCCAGTGAAGGGGGGCTACACGGGAGAAGTCCTGGATTCTGGAGTGGGATGAGGTGACCAGGGTGGAGGAGAGGCGACGGTCATTTGCCGAGCGCAGGGAGCGGGCAGGAATGTGAATGGAGAGGAAGTTAGAGATATAGGGGGCAGTAGACTGGGAGAGGGCCTTGTACGTGGTGGTCAGGAGTTTGAACAGGATTCTGAAGGGGATGGGGAGCCAGTGGAGGGCAAGGCAGGGAGGGGAAGCGGAGAAGGAGCGGCGAGAGAGGAAGATTAGTCTATCTGCCGCATTGAGAATAGAGCGGAGGGGGGCAAGGTGGGAGAGAGGGAGGCCAGTAAGGAGGAGGTTGCAGTAGTCGAGGCGGGAGATAATGAGTGCGTGGATGATAGTTTTGGTGGCATCCTGAGAGAGGAAGGGTCAGATGCATTATTAAAAGTGGCATTATTAAAAATGGCATATGAGAAAGACATGAGGATTTTAATCGTAACTTGCAAATTGTAGCTTTAAATGTTTTGAACAAAGTATAAGGATCAGAAAAGGATCATATAGAATCTGATGGAGATGCTAGTACTATCAATTGGTTAAGTAAAGATGGCTAAGGGACTAGGCTTTGGGGCAATAATGATGATTAGCTGTCATTATGGAAATGCTGCGATAAATATGTGAGTGCGTCTTTGGGTAATTTTAGTGCTGCTAGCATGTAGGTAGAACAATTCAAGTGAGCTAATATGGGCACCCAATAAATTAGAGTAGTCACATTAATAAGTGAAAGGAATTATTGTCTCATGACGTAGAGAAAGAGTGCTCATCTACAGCAAATATGGTGTTAGCGGAAGTTGATGATATGTTATAGACAAGCGGATTGAGAAGGAGAGAAGAGAGATTGGGTGGTGGTTGGGTTTTTGAAGGATGGGTAAGACAAGGGCATGTTTAAAGGAAGAAAGGAATATGCCAGTGAAGATGGAAAAGTTAAAGAGGTGGATGAGGTGGGAGCAGGCATTGGTAGAGAGGGAGCAAAGGATTTGAGAGGGAATAAGGTCAAGGGAGGAAGTAGATGGGGAAGGAGATAAAATAAGAATATGTATAGAAATGGAGGGGAAAGTAGCACATGGTGGATTGGTAAGAGTAGGAGGGTAGTAGGTGAGGGTACTGAAAGTGAAACATAGAAGTTTTCTTGATAGAATCAATTTTGTAGGCGAAGTGGGTGATAAAGTTAAGAATGGAGAGTGACAAGGGGGAGAGGAAGGAGAGGGCAAAGGAGGAGATTTGTTGGACTATTTGGATAGAGATAAGGCAATGTTGTAAAATGACAGGGTGAATTTGAAATGAAGTCAGGATGAGAGCGAGGTTTCCTTTAGTGGAGCTCTGTGGTACAAGAGCATTTTTGCAGTTACCTGGTCTGTATGAGGAGCCACAGTTGGGTTTAGATCATCGAAGGCTAAGAGTTGTAGGTGGGACAGCAGACTTCAGGGCAGAGGTGTGGGTGCAGTTGTAAAGGGTAACAGCCTTACCAGGTCATTACAGGGTATAATGAGAGCAGAGGACAAGGGTAGGGAGGGAAGTCGAGAGATGTAGGTAAGGTTTGCGGGATTGCAAAAATGCAGATATAGGTAGAAAATTGGGAGGGGGAATGGGATGAGGAAAGGGCCCTGTGTTAGGAGAGATGTCACTGTCTGTAAACATTAGGAGGGAGGTGGGGAGGGAGACGTGGGTGGAAGAGATATGGGTGAGGGGTCTAGTGGATAGGGAGCTGGAAGGAGGAAGTGGAGGGTGTGAATGAACAAGCGAGGGCTAGACATAATTAAAGACCAAGTGAACCTGCTATGGAACATATCTGGAGAAAGTAAGGGGATTGGGAGGGAGAGATTTTCGGGAGATCCAAGGGGGAAGAAGGTTAGAAGATCAGGACGATGGGAATCACTGGATGGGGAGAGGTGTAAAGCAGAAGGAGCCCCAGTGACAGTGAACAGAGCAGTGACTAAGACAGGGAGATGAAAAGGTGAGGGATGCATATAAAGGAAAGAAGAGATGAGAGGTGGATGCAATGAAACATAAGTGGGGAGGAGCAGAGTAGAATGAGAGATGAGTGTGGGTGAGGGATATCCTGCTTATCCCCCAGAATTAGCGATAACCAGATCAGGCTATCGGCACGGGGGCTTAGTTTGCTCTTGGGGTGGGACATGCTGTGTGTTTAACTTATTTTTATTAAAACACCGGTCATCATCACCAAGTTGATTGATGTATCTAATATGTACAGAAAAAGGGGTTATTCTACTGCACCAACTGGAGGATTCGATCCCAGCGTTAATACATATATATTATGATAATGATAAATAAATAGACATATTTCGCTGGGGTGCTTCCTAGAAACACAATCGTATCATATTGAACAGAAAAGAACAGAAGTTTCTTTTAATTAGGTGCACTCAATCCTCTGAAATTAACCTTTAATTGAACAAGTATAAGTACCCTCTTAAAACATAACTTTTATTGTCATAAATTTCAAAAGCGAAATATAGGGTAAAATTGTGCTCATAGATAAAAATTGTGATTAAAATGATCTGGATGCACATTAATATTGTACTTATATTGGCTTAATATATAGACCATATGGTATGGAGGTTGAAATTTGGCAAACCTGCAGATATAATCAAGGAGTAGTTATATAGATGCCCTACATCTATATAACCGCGATTTTCGGGGGGGGGGGTTGCGGGGGTGCCACAAATTTCGGGGGGGGGGGGGGGTCGCGGGGGTGCCGCGAGTTGCATGAGTGTGAGAAGGCCAGGGTGGTAGGGGCTGCTGGGAGATGGGCTGAGAGATCCAGGGGGGGTAGGGGCTGCTGGGAGAGGGGGTGAGAGACCCAGGGTGGTAGGGGCTGCTGGGAGAGGGTTTGAGAGACCCAGGGTGGTAGGGGCTGCTGGGAGATGGGCTGAGAGATCCAGGGGGGGTAGGGGCTGCTGGGAGAGGGGGTGAGAGACCCAGGGTGGTAGGGGCTGCTGGGAGAGGGTTTGAGAGACCCAGGGTGGTAGGGGCTGCTGGGAGAGAGGGTGAGAGACCCAGGGTGGTAGGGGCTGCTGGGAGATGGGTTGAGAGATCCAGGGGGGGTAGGGGCTGCTGGGAGAGGGGGTGAGAGACCCAGGGTGGTAGGGGCTGCTGGGAGATGGGCTGAGAGATCCAGGGGGGTAGGGGCTGCTGGGAGAGGGGGTGAGAGACCCAGGGGGGTAGGGGCTGCTGGTAGAGGGGGGGTGAGAGACCCAGGGTGGTAGGGGCTGCTGGAAGAGGGGGTGAGAGACCCAGGGTGGTAGGGGCTGCTGGGAGAGGGGCTGAGAGATCCAGGGGGGTAGGGGCTACTGGGAGAGGGGGTGAGAGACCCAGGGGGTAGGGGCTGCTGGGAGAGGGGGTGAGAGACCCAGGGTGGTAGGGGCTGCTGGGAGAGGGGGTGAGAGATCCAGGGGGGTAGGGGCTGCTGGGAGAGGGGGTGAGAGACCCAGGGGGGTAGGGGCTGCTGGGAGAGGGGGTGAGAGACCCAGGGGGGGTAGGGGCTGCTGGGAGAGGGGGTGAGAGACCCAGGGTGGTAGGGGCTGCTGGGAGAGGGTTTGAGAGACCCAGGGTGGTAGGGGCTGCTGGGAGATGGGCTGAGAGATCCAGGGGGGGTAGGGGCTGCTGGAAGAGGGGGTGAGAGACCCAGGGTGGTAGGGGCTGCTGGGAGAGGGTTTGAGAGACCCACGGTGGTAGGGGCTGCTGGGAGATGGGCTGAGAGATCCAGGGGGGTAGGGGCTGCTGGGAGAGGGGGTGAGAGACCCAGGGTGGTAGGGGCTGCTGGGAGAGCGGGTGAGAGACCCAGGGTGGTAGGGGCTGCTGGGAGATGGATTGAGAGATCCAGGGGGGGTAGGGGCTACTGGGAGAGGGGGTGAGAGACCCAGGGTGGTAGGGGCTGCTTGGAGAGGGGGTGAGAGATCCAGGGGGGGTAGGGGCTGCTGGGAGAGGGGGTGAGAGACCCAGGGGGGGTAGGGGCTGCTGGGAGAGGAGGTGAGAGACCCAGGGGGGGTAGGGGCTGCTGGGAGAGGGGGTGAGAGATCCAGGGGGGGTAGGGGCTGCTGGAAGAGGGGGTGAGAGAGCCAGGGTGGTAGGGGCTGCTGGGAGAGGGGGTGAGAGAGCCAGGGTGGTAGGGGCTGCTGGGAGAGGGGGTCAGAGAGCCAGGGTGGTAGGGGCTGCTGGGAGAGGGGGTCAGAGAGCCAGGGTGGTACGGGCTACTGGGAGAGGGGGTGAGAGACCCAGGGTGGTAGGGGTTGCTGGCAGAGGGGGTGAGAGACCCAGGGTGGTAGGGGCTGCTGGGAGAGGGGGTGAGAGAGCCAAAGGGGAAGGAGGTGCTGGGAGGGGGGTGAGAGAGCCAGGGGGTAGGGGGTGCTGGGAGAGGGGTGAGAGAGTCAGGGGAGAAGGTGGTGCAGGGGGTTAAGTGAGAGGGATAAAGGAGAAGATGGTGCAGGGGCATAGGTAAAATAAAGTGTAAAGGGAGAGACATCTTAAGAATGTGAATGTCAGGGATGCAGCTATCATAAAACACAAGTAGTAGTGAAGAATGGGAATGCACAGAGGGGACAGGTGTTAAAAAAAATAAATAAAAAAAAATCAAGCCTTCATACTCCATTCACTTATATTTTCCATACCCCCACTTCTAAATTTCCGCTTCGACCACTGCCCTCTGTTCCTGCTCCCGACTGCCTGTGTGAGTTGACAGCTGCGGATCCCTCCTCGCCCAGCGTGCCAAGTAGGAGAAAAGAACTCAGAATACCATAATCAGGTAAGTTCATATATTTTCCCATGTGCAATGTGTTTTTAACCATCTTTTCATGAACTGGGGGCACTACTGTGTATCCAATGACGTTTAAAACACTATGTAATGTTCATTATTGCGCTGTAATATTTCTTGCATATCTATCTGTACAGAGATTTTTAATTAGGAGGAAAAAACATTGCTTGTCATAAATTTTATCTGTGATTGTGTCAATATATCTATTTTTGTTTGCATTGTAAATGGTGTATTAAGCTGCTCCTGGGATTCACACTCTCAGTATCTGAAATGTTGTACCAATTTTTATTTGAGAATGAGTTTTTGTCTGGGCACTACTAATGATTTGGGGGCACTACTATGGCATAATATTATTTGGGGACAATATTGTGGCATAATATGGCCTTGGGGCACTATGATGTGGCATAATATGAACTGGGCACACTACGGTGTGGCATAATATGAACTTTTGCCAAAGGCAAGTCTTTCATTGTTTAATATGATGGGAGCCCAAAGAAGTTGCTGTATCGTGGCCCAAAAATCCTCTTGTCGGCCCTGCCTGTGAGTTAAGGGGGTAGACGTCTCCAGGTAAATAATCTAAATATTTCCTATCTGTTTTCCATCAAACTGATGGTTCACAACCAATTATCTCTCACCCACCTCCAATATCGCCCTTAATTTATATACTGTGTTATTTAAAATGAATAGAAAAGACGCATATCCAGTTACTAGAAAAAGTTAGTAAAAAAAATATTTTCTTTTCTCTGACATTTTGCTGTAGATGGAAATACTTTTAATGCGGCTGTGTGGGTTCAAATGATCATTCAATAATTATGTTTTTTTAGATATATGTTAGAGTTTTATTTCATGTGGAATGATTCATGAAAATTCTGCCATTACTATTTAATTGAGGAAAAAGGGTATCTGTTACCTATATGTGTGTAAGTACTCTGTTGTTGCTATTTTGTGGGAGATTTGAAAAAAGCAAAACAATGGTTTCCTACAGTGGCGCCTGTATAATTGGTGGTATTGCTGTAGTATGTGGTGGTGGCAATGCTGTAGTGTGTTTGGGGCTTAGTATTGTTAATAAGTAGGAGAGGGTATTGCTGTAATGTGGGGGTGATGCTGGTTGCTGTAATGTGTGGGTGATGCTGGTTGCTGTAATGTGGGGGTGATGCTGGTTGCTGTAATGTGTGGGTGATGCTGGTTGCTGTAATGTGGGGGTGATGCTAGTTGCTGTAATGTGGGGGTGATGCTGGTTGCTGTAATGTGGGGGGTGATGCCGGTTTCTGTAATGTGGGGGGTGATGCCGGTTGCTGTAATGTGGGGGTGATGCTGGTTGCTGTAATGTGGGGGGTGATGCCGGATGCTGTAATGTGGGGGGTGATGCTGGTTGCTGTAAGGTGGGGGTGATGCTGGTTGCTGTAATGTGGGGGTGATGCCGGTTGCTGTAATGTGGGGGGTGATGCCGGTTGCTGTAATGTGGGGGTGATTGATGTAGTATGAGTGTGTGTGGTGGGTTATTTATTGCTGTAATTTGGGCACTAATAATGTATTGTCATGGTATTTATTGATATAATTGGGGTGCTAACAATGTAATGTTGAGGGTCATTAGGAGAAATAATTCTCCCCCCCCCACACACACACTCATACTACATCATGTTGTACAGCACCAGCAACGTGCACTGCGCCAGCATCAGTGTGCAACAATATAGTGCATGGAGCCCACAACATGTGGGCCTGTGTGCTTTAAATGCCAGGGCTGATTTTTATTCCCAGTCCGGCCCTGGTATCTAATATGTGTCAACATCATGATTACATGTAAATTCGGCAGCAAATGTGTCCAACTATAAATGAGCCACTCAAAGTCCCTCTCTAATAACTAGCAAAGATAATATATATATTTCTTGAAGAAGAAGATGATGGGGTAGTAATTCCAACAATAATGACTATGAAAATATGAAAATGTCATATTTATGGCCATGGTAATGGCCATAAATATGTGTAGAAGTTGAGGGGACGAGTAATCCTGGCAGTTTTATTCAGGTCAGCCTAGTATATGGTATGTTGCAATATTTAGCGGATTACCTCATTTGCATGTACACTGGATCATGGAGACCTGGTGGGAAGATGAAGCAGAGATCCAAGGGCTGTATGGTTTTGGAGAAATTTTCATCACTAGGCCAAATAGTAGTAAGTAGCAAATTACAGCACCTGTAATAACTGGAACAAAGCCAGGACACTATACAGACAACTGGTATGATTCTGAAATATCTCTGGACATCTGGAACAGATATGTACTTCTTCTGGACCTCTGTAACAGCTCCATATCTGGCACTGGCAGCTTGTTTTCTGACACTAGCAGATCCCTCTCTAAATTGGTAGCTTTCACTCTGATACTAGCAGTTCCCACTGTGATTCTGGCAACTCTCTTTGGTAAACTGCCAGCTTTCTCTATTAGACTGGCAGCTCTTTCAATTGGCCTGGCAGCCTTCCTTATTGCCATTAGCCTCTCTATAATGCCCTCTTTGTGTATCCTATTTTTCCCTTTTCCATCATTATTTATATATTGCTAGCATATTCCCTTTCCTCGCATAAGATGTAACCAAAGCTCTTATCGATTCTTTCGCCACCTTTTCAACTAATGCAACCTCCTCCTATCTGTTATTCCCTTCACCCATCTTTTCCAATTTAAATCCATCATAACTGGTCCATCAAAACTGATCTTCAAATCTGTATACTGGCTGTCCAAATCCTCTAAAAGCCAATTCAAATTATTCACCCTCACTCAGTCCTCAACAACACCACCCCTTCATACATTCCAAATCTTGCAATCTTCTTCATTCCCTCTTAGTTTTACACTGGAACCCAGTGTTCTCCAGAACATCTCAAATCTCATCTAAAAATACTCTCCCTGTTAGCTCTACTTTGTGCATCTTGCCTCATTTTTGATAACCAACATTCCATCCTGCCTACATGACTTCTCCCATTACACACCTTTGGAATTCCATACCAGGACTTCTCCCCAGCCTTCAAATCTTTAAGCACTCTCTGAAAACCCATTTCTTTACTAGATCCTGTCCTACTCCCACTCTAGAGCTAGAACCTATGCTATCCTATACTACTCACACTGGTACTCCTATCCTACCACCACAATGTCCACTTTGAGCCACCCTCATTCTTCTTGTCTCAGTTCTGCTCTCTTTTAACTAGATTGTACTCTCATGAGGAGAGCTGTTGCTACCCTTGGTTTTCACATCTGTATTCTTTTTATCTACCTTAACTTTGCTTTATACATTCTCTGTTGTCCCCACTGCCAGAGCGGTGGAATTGCCTTACAAATGAACCACAATAGTTATACTAGAACAAGGATGGTCTGCATAGAATGTGTTTCCTGCACTGAAGTTTATAAAATAAGCCAGTGTTAGCATTAACATGAATTTATTGTGGAAACACAGAGCATGGAGTACAACCTACAACATTGTATTACCCACACTGTTTGGTCCCTCTAGATGAAGGAAACTCACTCTGTGCCACTCCTTCAACTAGATACAGCACTATTCAGTGTACCCACATGAACATCACATACATATTAATGTGTAGCAATGATGATGCTGAGTGACACCGCTTCCAAACTAAGGAGATAGGAATACCAACATATGTAAAATATGGGTAGACAACGCACATAACACATATAAAGAGGAATGGTGAACTAAAACATTTCATTGTGGTATTTTTTAATAAGGAAATGTTTCTGGGGAAGCATTTGGAGGTTGGAGTCTTAGAAACAGTCTAAAATTTTGTGGTAGATTCCATTCAATGAGTCACGATGGGATCAATTTTTAAAATAGATTAAGTAAGTGATGCCAGCTGGAACTGTGTTAGATCATTACATTTTATTTGGAATAGAATTGGAATTAAGTGTATTGATTTGCAAAATGAGGCAGCAGAAAATGATCAGTATGAGAGGTTAGTGACAATTAGAGATAATGATTATTTTAGTGGCATCCTAAGTGAGAAATTGGTGTATACAAACATCTCTCAGATTTTGCAAAACTTCCTTGTAATAATGCTGATTAACTGTTGTGCTTTCTGGAACCCATTCTTCAAAAATTACACCCCTGATATCGAAAAAAACAATGAGCATTGCTTTGAATTTTGACTTGCTTTGACAAGCTTTTTTCATTCTTGGTGATGACTGTGTTTTCCAGTGCATTGACTGTCTTTTGGTTTCAGGATCATACTGGAAGATCCAGGTCTCATCACAAGTGATTATTTTATGAAACAGGTTTGGATCTGTGTCAGGTTGCTGCAGAATATCAACACAACCTTCCTTGCAATGTTGTTTTGCTCTGGTGTGAGAACCCTTGGAACCATCTTTGCACAAATTTTAGTCATGTTAAGATCCTCACGCATCAAATCTTCTATAGGGTGTCTTTGTCAATGTTCACGGATTCAGCCATCATTTGAACACTGAGTCAGGTCTTTTTGAGCAATCTGACTGATTTTTTCTACATTTTCTTCGGTTGTTGAAGTGCAAGGTCGTCCAGAGCATTCATCATCTTCGACATTCTCTCGCTAAATCTTTTGTGCCACTCAAACACACACGCACGAGACAGGCAGTCATTCCCACAGGCCGTAGTAAGCATTTGAAAACATTCTGTTGGTGTTTTGTGCAATTTTATTAAGAATTTCAAATTGACACGTTGTTCAACTTTTAAACTTATTTTCGGCACTCTACAGAAATAAACAAAAAAACTAAATGGCGACTCACAATCAACTGAACGTCATAGAGTGTTGCAGCTTGTCATGCAGGTTCAGACCGGTTCAAGGTTACTACGTATGCAGTTATAACCGGTTCTGACTGCTTTGTTTACTAGGTGGAATCACAGTCTCGTTATTTAATAGACATACCTCGTAGACTATTCACTGGACCTGCTAATGTTTTGTTTTAATGTTGTATGATTCCTGATCTCAGCATATCTTTGGCTTCTGCTCTGTTTCTGATTCCTGGTCTATTTTCTGTCCTTGCTGTTATGTTGACTGCCCCGACTTTTGATTTCTACAGTGTTGCCTGCATTGAACATTGCCATAGTTATTTTCTCTTATAAATTATTCTTTGGAACCTTGCTTAGGAACTTGTGTTATACTAAAAATTGGCAGCATTTACATCCGATCTCTATCTATACATTTTATTTTGTGATACTATTTCATGCCCTACCACTGCACTCGTATGATGCACTCAACAGGCTTGAATCATTAAGGCAAACACACTGAGTGCAGCGTGTATTTGTTTTAAACTGCATGTACGTAACTCAGGTCTGCATACTACCAAAGTCATCAAGGAATGCATCTAAAGATACATGTGGTGATGACTATGGGTGCACTCTGCTATACTAGACCAGACACTGCAGGATACGTACAATACCTATGAGGAATACAAAATCTCAAAAATATATATATTCAATTAATGTTACATGTCAATATTATAATATATTTATGATTATATATGGACATTTTTTGAAGAAATATTTGTTTGTTTTTTTCTAGAAAAATTTATTAGGGTGTTCTTAATAACTAATGTACATAACAGACATTTTTACAGCTGCACCTGATTGCAAACAAATGTTTTTACATGCACACTCAGCTGTCACAACTAGTAAATGGGACTTTGACTAGACCACTGGCTGGAGCAAGGGATACAGCAAAAGATCAGCGCACTTCTGTGTGCACATTAGTTTGACTTGGGTGTGGAACGCATTTACTGGACATTGACTTTGTGCATCCACCCATTTCCCACCCCATTCCCTCCACTATATGGTAGGCTGCAGTAAGTGTCGTTTGCACTCGAAGAGTACTTGGACATGGCTGTGTTCTGTTGCGTATTGTCCGGTTCTGAGCATGTGCACAGGGATTTTGAGGACAATATGCACAAAATCGGCAGATATGCCTCTTATTATCTCAGGCCCAACCTGCCTCAGTATCAGCTGCAAGCATGAGTAACCTGCCTTATGCTGCACAGAACCATATACAGAGATCATTCCCAGTACTGCAGCTTATTTACCCTTGGTCTTCCATGAGAAATGAGCAGTGTGAATTCTGAGAAATCCGAATTTTGGGATACCAAGTTGAACCAAGTCGTGAGGTTTTCTTGCGCAAAATTCAGATCTAAACATTTTTGGGATTGAGATCTTCTATATATATATATATATATATATATATAGCCATTCCTCCTGTTCTCAATTGCCAATTTACAATTGATAGCATGTATGGAGGTTGTTTCTGCAATTGTATACTCATAAAGATGGGTGTAGAGGATTAGAAAGGGTGAAGGAGGCAATGTATATCAAAATAGCTGTGATTTGCTGGAAAAATCCTAACTATTTGTTACCAGACTACTGTGCTGGTATTGTGTGTTGATAAAGTAGGTGTGAGACAGTGAAGAGTAGACAATCAGTGACTACTGACAGTAATAGTATATTAGTATTTTTGTAAACTAATTAGCGAAAGTACAATTTTGTGACAGCACTATAAGAGAAGTAGGGGTGTTTACCATCTAGACACCTCCACCCTGTTATGTCATTTCCACTGAATTCATTCAAGTAATTTATCAAAAGCTGAAAAAGCTTTTATAGAAACAAACAGTCTAGCATCAGCTAGCAGCAGAATGGATAGCTAGCACATGCAATCTTCACAGTCAACACCTTCCTCATCAACCTCCTCATTATTAAAACGTAATCCAACATTCAATTTTTAAATGTAAATCCATGATTCCCAAGAGACATCCTTGCTCTACAGATGCTGCTGCTGCTGGGGCGGAAACTTCTTTGCAGAAGGGGACCAAGAAGAGTAAGCATAGTTTTAAACACACTTGTCTGTGAAGCAAGAGTTTGCAAGTGGTACCAAGTATGACAGCCATCATCATCATCATCTAGGACAGTGCTGGAACTAATCTAGTATAACCACGATGCTAAGGAATAGTAGAATTACATAGAATCTTGTTCACATGCTGTGATAGCCCCCAACTTCATTGGAGCGAAGGGCCAAGTTTCTCAACTCTGTTTTCTAACACGGAAGTCCCATTGGTTCAACACGAAGCTGGTGACCAGTTTGGAATGTGATACAGGTTTTACAGAGACGTGCCGGGAGAATCTTTTCACTGTATGGAGATTTATTAGCCATTTGTCAGCAGACTGAGAGGAGCACATTGTGCAACCATAAGGACTCGTGACTCTGTAGCTACATGACGTTGTACATTTTTTTATCATGGTTAAGCGCTGTACCATAGATTTATTATAATTATTTTTTTTGATGACCATTTGTGGTTATTTCTTCAGCTCATAAACATCTGCAAATATTGCGCTGGTTTACTATTTACATTATTCCTCATTCTATCAGTTTCCGTGCAGGGATTGAGAGATCGATCATTTATTATTTATTGTTTTTATTTATCTTTTTTATCATTGTTTTATTATTATGATATGTTATAATAAATGTATGTTTTCTACTATTCTTTTTATTCGTGGTTATACTAGATTATTTCTAGTGCTGTCTTACTCTCTTTTTCATCTAGTTTCTGATTTTCAGGGCTTCACAAACCCTTGACAGCTGCGCTACTAATCTTGACTTGGTACTAAGTGTCTTCTTTAATATAATATTTTTTTATTTTATTAATCCTAATTTGGTGTAGTTAGTTCACATAGTGCGCCATACAGATCTATATTTTTGGTTTTGTTTGTATCATCATCATGTATCATCTATATATTTATATAGCGTCACTAATTCTGCAGCGCTGTATACAGAGAACTCATTTACATCAGTCCCTGCCCCATTGGAGCTTACAATCTAAAACAGTCAGCATCCTGTTACACAGAGGATCACTAAAGCCATGACAGCTATGTTAGCAATAGATGTGTGTCCAATTTCTACTATCATCATCAACATTCATCATCAACATTAATTTATATAGTGCCAGCAAATTCCGTAGCGCTATCAACGTATCAGCTTTTAGCAGATTAATTCAGGTCATGTGTTCATATTACCATATTCTATCTGGATTCCATTTCTCCTGAACAACAATTCCTCAGTTGTACCGGGAGACCAAACAGAAAGTCAGCCCCTACAAATTGCATTTGTACCGACTATGCACATAACTACGGATACGTGGACAAGCTTTACTGATCAAACAAAAGACTAAATGACCATGACAACCCACTGGATAAGTATTTCACACTTAAATCACATACCCATATAGCATGAGTCTCCCTGGGCTTCGTAAGTTCAAAAAGAATCACAGAGAACCCGCTAGATCAAATGTATTTAATCTGAAAAATGTTTCCAAGGCTTAATTACAAAAATAGTTTATAACAAGACATACTATAAATTTTCCACAAATAAGTTTCAGAAAATAAAATAGGAAATAAAATCAGAGTCACTACTTACTAGATGAGACCTGAGGGTAAATGCATCAAGTTCCGATTTTTCCAGCAAAAATCGCGGCAAATCGCGACTGATAACCCACGAGTTTAGTCCCATAGTCGTCAAATGTATCAAACTGCATTTTTACACTGATTTTCAAAATCGTTGGTCATCACTGGCAATTTGCTGTGATTTCAAACACTCCCGAGTTTAGCGAACTCTCCCGGTTTTAGCAAACTCTCCTGTCTTTAGGTTAAAAATCCCATAGACAACACGCTGCTTGCTTGTAGAGTGTATAGTAAACACATCACTGTTACACTGTCTGTCTATACAGCCTGAGGTCCGGCGGCTGTCAAAAGTTTAAAATCAGATGGAAGTTTTAAAAAAAGAAGCATGGGGTCCCCCCGTCCGACCACTATTAACCCTAGTGCTACCAGCCTACAGCTGGTTGCGTGAAAATCGGGTAAAAATTTGCGTGGGGTCCCCACGATTTTCACATAACCAGCACTAGGCAAGACAGTCTGCGTGTACACTGTACAAGCAGAAGTTTGCGTTGTTTGTAAACTGGGTTTATTTCTTTTTCAAGCATGTGCGGGATTTGGATTACAACTATGGGACCCCTACTGGGCAGAAAAGAAAACTGCAAGCAACAAGGGGGACTTTTTCCCAAGAAGAACAGAAGATATTTACAAGCAGGGACTTTGGAATTACAAATTATTTTGACTTTACAATCAGGGACTGTGGAATTACAAATTATTTGGGACTTTACAAGCAGGTACTGTTTAGGGCACCCTGGCATGGCTGGGACTTGTAGTTCCACAAAACGATATGGCGTCTGTTTGTTTTTTTCACATACATTTTGCCGTTATTACCCTACTACCCACAGTCCACGGAGGTACAAAGAGCCATAGTCATTTCAGCACTGGGCTGGTTATTCTTAGAGGGGCGGCCCGCTCGTTTTTTTCAGTGGACCCTAGTCCCTAGGGAATCCAGCCCAGCGCTGAACAGCCTGGGGTTGGTATGTCATTATGGCAGGGGGACCCCTGCCGCGTGTCCCCCTTCTATTGTGCCACCTACCCCAGACTGGTTTGCCTAGTGCTGGGTATGTGAAAATCGAGGGGACCCCACACAAATTTTCCCCCGATTTTCACACAACCAGCAGTAGGTTGGCAGCACTAGGGTTAATAGTGGTCAGGCGAGGGGACTTTTTTTTTTAAACTTGTATCTGTATTTAAACTTTTTGACAGCCGCGGTGACCTTCGGCTATCAAAAAACAAAAAAAAACCCAGAGGTGCGAAGTTCAACAGATATAAACTATAAGTTGAGGGCTTTTTTTGTCATTTTGCAGAATGCAATTCAACAATGTATTTCTTGATTTTTGATTTGCTAAATTTATAATCTATAAGTAGATCTGAGATGACAATGTTCAATTCATTCTTCTGTGTGGTGTGGTTGTGGTAGGACTGGGAACCCTTAAGACCAAATTCTGCCATTTGCTGCCAAATGCAGAACAAGGCGAATATTTCACAGAACAGTTTTGAAAATCTCACTCATTTCTACCGCTGCCGTTGTGAATCTGTCAGTAAGGGCTCCATTTTGATATTGCACATATTACACATTCAAAGTGTTTTCTTATAGCCTGGTGCTTTAATGCTAACAGCCTAAAAAAATAAGCAAAATATGTACACACAAGTGCTTGATTTGCTCAGCATCAATCTAAACATTGCCTTCAGTATTCAAAAGCGTTTCTCACTAACCAAGGCCTGCAAGCTGCCTATGATCCACATACGGCAAATAAATAAATATATATATATATATATATATATATATACATACACACATACATATATATATATATATGACTCCTGAAACCAGTGAATGAGAGGACAGACATGTGAATGGCTCAGCTGGGTTTCAAAGCACTCTGTGGACTGGACTGTGAGAGGCTACAAAACAACTGATCCAGGATTTCACCACCTTGTGATTGTCAAACCCACAGAAGCACAGTTGCTGTTTTGCCTGTTCCTGACACACCAGACGGAGCTGAGATTTCCTGTCGGAGACCCTGATACAGATAAGCTGGTTTTATTTTACTTTCTGGTACGCTCCCACCTATTTGATTTGTTATCTGGTGAACTGTATCGTTACACGCAATTCCACTTAATCCTGTCTATCTGTTGAATCGCAAACAGTATTACTTCTGTTCAACGAGCTCCATATGGTTAGCTAGCACACCTCATACTGTGGCATTAGAAATTGACTATCTTTACATCAGTGACTGTCATGCTTGAACATTCTGTCTAGCGTTTGGATTTGTGAACTGGTTCAACTACATTATTGTTGGATACCAACCCAGAGATTTGTATCACATCCTTATGCCAACCTATTCTGTACCCACCTTGTTCAGTATAATCTGTTGACATCACTATTGCGCCCTCCTTCTGTTGCACCTACCACATCTATTTTCGGCCTTACCAGCCAGAGTTTTGAAGGAAGGCTGCCTCCTCACATGGAAGAGGTGTATATGTGGGTTTAACTTTATCACTTCATTTATACAATACTGCATTGAGCGCCAGTGTTTATATCTTGTTGTCTACATATATATATATATATATATATATACACACACACACATACATATATATATATATATATATATATATATATATATACATATATATATATATATATATACACATACATACATACATACATACACATATACACACTCATACACATACGTGCGTACGTACGTACGTACATACATGCATACATACATATACATATACACACTCATACACATACATATACACATACATACACATACATATACATACATATATATATATACATACATATACATACATATATATATATATATATATATATATATATATACATGTACTTTAGGAAGTAGAAGCCCTCTGCATAACTGTTACATCTTCAATGGGTGATGACTCTCAATTACCAGCACCTCAAGGCAGTTTACAAAGGAGGAGAATGAGACGTTGCAGTGACAGGCTATATCGGGAAAACTATCCTAAATTCACAATTTAAACATTTCATTGCATAACACAAATCTCATTCTTGAGTATTTATTCATTTTAATCCTCTATATTATAATATATATTGCAATTTGTAGAAGTAAATTTAGGTTTTATCTCTATTCATTGTGATGCATCAAGACACATGTTGTTTATAAATTAATTCTCTCCATAATTATTAGATTTAATGTTTAGTTGTAAATTAGGAACTTTTTTGCAAATGACGCTATGTTAACACTCATCTGTTCCTTGCCAATTAAAAAATTGGACATATAAACAATAAATGAATGGAGTCTGGCTCTAAAGCCTTGAAGGGTATTATGAAACTTACTTTAGTGCAAAAGATATGAACTACATACTAATTTCCACTGGAGTGAACATTGTATACTGTACTTTCATTAATCCATGTTTAAATTTCTCTAATCTTTTATGGGGACATTTATCTCCTTTTTCAATGGGTTTTATTGTTTTTGAAGGAAAGGGTACAGAAGGGAAGCAGGAAGGGAAGGGTAGGGAAAGGAAGGGAAGTGAAGAGAGAGGGGCATATATAATACATAAATTAAACTTGATTCACAACAGAGTATGTTGGCTGAATAGTATTGGTAAGATACATACATACTAATACTTAGCCAAATACACAATAGACACCTATCAGTGAGTATAACACATCTGTACGCATGAAAAGGAGCAATGCCCTCTTAACGATGTACTATAGGACTTTTTGCTGGAGAAACAGACCGGCTTGGAGGTGGTAGTGAGGAACAGCTGGAAAAGAGTAGGGAACTAATAAGCATGGATTGTTATGGCAGTGTCTGAACAACCTTTTCCCATTTTCTTCACAAAGTAATCTTTGTAGATAAGGGTGAGTTTGCTTGAAGAAAGTGTTTATCTTTACCTGGGAGTCTCATGTATCAGATAATGGGGTTCCTCCATTAGCTGAAGCTAGAAGTCACCACATCTGCATCCATGCCTCTCCCATAAATCTGACTACAGGCTCACATATTTGCTACATGGGGAGCCTTGTTAAAACAGTTCTAAAAAAAGGTAAATTCCCCATTAAGGTAGAACAATTGTATCTATGGCTGTATTCTAAATGTGGGCACTTGGCTCCAGCTTTTGCTTTCATGGGGGACAGTGTTAGCTTGACAACAAGATTCTTTTGCTAAGGCTGCTGGTCAAAAACAGAGAGAAGTTATTACACTAGTGAACCCTACTCACATAAAATTGATACAGTTCTTAGGGAGCCAGAAACTGATGTATACCATGTTTAAGACCCATCTATAGACATCCACCTGCTCTTGTGTTCAGACCTATAGCATGATGTCAACTGTTAGTATGTTATATTACAATGGTAATATTCTGACCTCATATCTGGCTAGAGGAGAAATTAATTGCAAATGGACAGAGTCTCTGCTATTGGTGCTGGTGAGCACCAATAGGAATTGCCAGTGATGATAAGTTACTGACATCTAGCAAAACCCTATAAAGCTGGCAAGCTACAGAACTAGAGAGTAAGCCCATCCAATAATAAATAGACACTATCCTATGTGTAAGCATTTGATGCACTCTCTACAACAATTTGGCTAACACCTCCCCTACATTGCATCCGTCTTTTGGGGAGTCGGAGTATTCTGCATAAATCCAGCTCCCATTACTGTGTTACATACTCAACATCATTTTATTTTGATACATTTTAACTTAAATCAATCCCGTTTGGGTCTATTTTTAGGCGAACAAAGCCTGTAAAAAAAATGGTGATTCATCCATATCAATCAACTTCCCTTTAACAAATTGAGTACACTCTGTTATCACAAACATATTTAGGCAGAATAAAATTGCTTTGGCATGCATCACTTAAAAGAAAGTAAGAAAATATGGATATAAAATAATCACTACAAGTAAAAATGAAAAAGCATAAAACCACAATTCAGAATAATGATTGATTCTATTACTTTTGTTTTAGCTCCAGAAACTAGCCTATTTTCTGAGGTTTGGATATATCAAGTGGAATGCAGCGGCAAAATGAAATAAGCATTGTAATTACAGATTATTTACCATCAGACACACAGCTGAGATGTTTCCAGCATATGCCACTAACACAGTGAGGATAATTTTTACAGCAAGTGACCTAGATCTACATATATACATATCAAACACAACCGTGATAAAAAAATGCAATCCTTATATTAACTAGTTGCAAAAACATAGGTATAGATAAGACATGTGTATGTATTATGACTGCAGTAAACGAACGCTGATGCTTCCCAGCACATTATTTCATTTTTATTTTTTTTTGCGTTTAACAGTGGTCATCTGCAGCCTACAATAAAAAGGGAACAAAGGTAAAAAGGATAGTGAGTTACACAGAGGAAGCACAGTCTTAAAATAAAGATCAGTGGAAAATCTCTAAAAAATGATGTAAGAGAAACCTAGGCAGGGATTGGAGTGTGGAGGCTGGAGCAGGGTCTATAAAATCTCTCACAACAAGCTCAAAAAGCAAGGATTAAACAGGAGGAGGAGGAGACAGGAATACACACAGCAGACGCAAACGTTCAATCAGTTGAATTCTTTTCAAGGTAAGTGGGAGAGGGATAAGCAATGTGACAAATAATATTCTCTTCTTTATAACAACATGCCTATTAAATGTTATTAGTACATTATAAATTTACATACGATGCTATAGCATTTGTTGTTACTCGCTCTTTCTTGGTCAAATTAATATCTGTACTATTTTGGGACAAAAAGTACCAGGTTGTGAGAGTCACCAAATAAAAATATATCAATGATATTTTATTATAGGCAAAACAAATAGTGTTTTTGCAATTTTAATTATGAAGAAAAAAGCAATGAAAAATAATGTATCGTGTTAATAGTGAATTAAATACGATGTTGAATTACTTGGCAGTAAATTCATTTGAGATATTTATTTTGAGTTATCCATTCTGTTCTTTAATTTATAAAAAATAAAGTATTGCCATACTTGTTAGTGATTGTAACTTCCCTCCTCTTGATTCTGTATTAAACCAGGCCCTTCTGTCCGGATATATTTTGTCTTGTTTTTAAACCCTTCAGCATATATTTTAACTTTATTATAAATCCGTATATGCACTGGGGAAGTTCAGGAATAATAGATGAATTCAGGTACTATATTTGTGGAGTTGGACTGGAATCTGTTTCTGGGAACCCACACAGGTGTCATTTGTGGTTTTCCATATTTTTTAGGGAGCGAGATATAAATATTATATTAAATTTAATAATATAGTGATATAGCAACACTGTAAAGCCACAACTAAAACACTGCTTTACATGACATATTCATCATAAAAGATAAGATAAAAAAATATTAAACAGACCTATATAATTTTAATCAAAATGATTATAATATTATATGATGTATTTTTATACAGTGGTCTGGCATAAAAATGTAAAAATGACATTTGTGTTTTATCATGCATTACTATCTGCTTACTAAACACAGCATAGCCATCACCCACTTCATTGTTCACTCTACTGTGTATGAGCCCAGATTAAGCTCAGACATTACTGTACATGTGGAAAAAGTGTGCAAAGTAAAGATTATTTACATTAACCTAGCAAAAAAAAGTTCAATTCAAAAGTGTGTTTGAAAGCAGTATATAAATAGAAGTGATAACTACATTTTTATGTGTGCTATTGTTTTTTTAGCCAATAATGTAGTTTTATTACAATTATCAAGCAAAATAAATGTAAATAATTTGTGGCAGTGTAGAAAAACAATTGGGTCTGTAAATATCTTATATACTATCCATCTTAAAAACGGTGTCAATATTTTATGTATGAAACATGCATGCTTTAAAATAGAACATCTACGTGTTCTGTTTCTAATTCATATTTTATTTGAATAATAGTTCAATGCTATAGCAAAAAAACAACGAATATCACCTGCCTGCTATTTTATAAATATTATTCTAACTTGAAGAGGAGCAACAGCAAAACAATCATTTAATCTAAATAAAGCAGCAACTATAGAGATATTTCATGATAAACATTTTGCCACTAACTTGAACAATGAAATGTAAGTAGGTTAGAATTGTCTGTAATCCAGAAAAATTATTCTGTTTGTCTCTATTTGTTTATTTTTTAAAATGCATAGGACAGATAGTACTGGTAATAATACACTACATTAATTATATTTATTATAATATCCTTCTTACACGTTATATAGTAGGAAATAATGTTTTAGTAACACAATGTTAAATGGTAACACATGAACAGCACAAGAAATAATAATAATAAAGACATGAATCACCAGGTGTCAATATAACACTTGCTGTAGAAATGCAGTGTTCAGATAATCAATTTAAGCTTATCCGGGCCTTCAAAGTTAACATTTGAATTTTAAATTATTAACTGATGGATAAAACTGATGAAAAACTTAATTTTCAACATATAATTAAGGTAAGTATTTATAGTAATTAAAAATATAAACCACATAAGAACAGCTGTGTATATATTAAATTCTTATTTATAAGGTCCTGTGTATTATCCGATAGGTAGATACTGTAGTATAAATTAATAAGTGACCTTGGATTACAGCGGGAAGTTATTGCTGAACAGAAATGAAGGACAGTCCTACAAGCGTTTTCAGATTATTTAGGTGCAATTAAAGTGTTCTGATTTGTGATGTAGCTAGCTAAAAATGTATTTCAAATCCTATGTGCCTGTGCGGGATTTAAATTTGTTCTTAACAATACCTGATGGAAATAGCATGCAAAGCTAATTACTCTGGCACACTATAAACGGCACCATTTCTGTGTATTAAACTACAGGTAATTATGGTAAAACTTGTTAAAAATTTGTCTCTCACCCAGTATTGTCACAGCTGCTCACTTTTATAGTGTCATAGCTGGTGAGGTGAAATTTTTTTGACATTTTTAAACAGGTCTTTCACCATTCAAAGAATGAGCGAAGTTAATTTGTAGAAAACAACAGATGTCAATACTACTTACCTGTACAGTTTTCAGTATACTTTTCTAGCTTCCGTTATTATCCATAATATATTTAGATTAGAACCAATCAAACTATACATTTGTAATAAACAATTGATATTAATAGATGTATAAATTCCTGCAAAAAATATCTGTATTAACCGAGAATTCTGATGTTATCTCTTTAATGCCCATTACGATAATTTTTACTAAAAGTCACCTCAGAGATCTGTTTAAAAGCACTCAACCTGTTAACCATTCTGTGACTTGTAATATTCTTTTCATTCATAGTAAATGATACAAAGAGATGAGGAAAGTCCTCCATTGAGATCCATAGAACAGACTGTGTCACGGAAACTGTTTGGAAATGCAATATTTGGGTTCCGCCTCTTGCCGTTCCAAACTATATTTGTAATTATCATTATTAGTCGAATTTGTAGTAAATAGATCTGGGATAATGATAGTAAATTCATTCTGCTGTGTGGAGTGGTTGGGGTAAAGGTGTTATCTCAAAAATGTGAATGTATAATGTAGTTTTACAGACGCATGAAGATACCTTTATGGCTGTGGTCAGGGAACAGGGGTAAATTACCCCAAATGGGGTAAAAATGAAATTCCTGGGGGTAATGTTGCCGATTCACATGATTGTAAACCACCTTTAAATGTGAAATTGCTGTTGTACCAGAAGAGCCTCAAGGGTTGGCAGAGGCACTTCTTGAGCTTCGATGCAATAATAAAGCACGTATTGCATTTGAAAACAAAGCAGATCTTTCATATTTTTGGATGTCAACAGCTGCAAAGGCATTCAAAATTGCTCATGAGGCAGTAGTCAAAAAGTTGCTGCTTTTTGCAACAACCTACCTTTGCGAACAAGGATTTTCCACTCTAACGAGCATAAAAACAAAGCAGAGAAATCGATTGGACGCTGAAGGCTGTATCCAAATTGCTCTGACATCAAAATGCCCCAATATTGATGCTCTCGTATCAAAAATGAAGCAACATCATTTCTCCAAAACCTGAAGTTTTGAAGTTGAAGCTTTCAAAGAAATTTTGAATAGATTCAAGCAAATTTTGAATTCCAATAATTAATAATATATGATTTCCTTCCTTTCAAATCAAGAGGATAACGTCGGCATATCTAAATATATTTGGGGATAAAAGGTAAAAAAGGACCCTGACCCCTGCTTTATGGGATACAGTTAGCCCTTAGCTTGCTAGATAATGTTGACGCCCCACACATTCAGACAATGAACTCTTTCAAGACAATTGCTCAGGTATATTACCTTTAAGGTAACATGTTGAAAAAACTAGCTTGATGTACTTGATAGGTAAATGTAGATCCTACTAACATCCCTCTTACAACATAATATAATAGAGGCTACCATGGAACATTTTCTGCATGATTCTCTAATTTCCTTCACTCTTAGTATATGATTAAACATTTATCATTATTAGAATCAAATGGCAAAAAGATCTTTTATTTTATTTATACAAAGTGACAAATAGGTAAAGTAAACCCACTCTTTGAAGTTTTGGTTATTTATTTCCTTAGTTCTTTCTGATTTCCAGGCAGGGGAAGAAATGTTTTGTGGTCACTTCCCCCTGACTCATTCCTTTACAGTAAATGGAAATATAGTGGGTTCAAAAATGGAAGAGATTTTATAATGCCTCTGAGTTTCTAATAGAAAGGTTGTGTTGTAAAAAAGGAATTTTCTATATTACTTGTTTTAAAAACATTCGGTTAATAAAAATCTTTACAAGGCGTTCACTTGTTTTTGTGAAAAGCCATTGATCAATGGTTCTAGTCAGAGTATTTCTGTTCTTATGGTTAATGTAACTGAACCATATATTTGAAATTTTTCTCATTAGAATATATTCTTATTTTATAACTACCCTTTGTTGTAATGACAGAAATCATTAATCTCCATTTTATTATAATAATAAATAGATGTTCACTGTTAGACATACCGTATGTTCTCCCTGGCTTCCCCACCTCTGTATGTATAGTAACACTTAGGCGGTAGTCCTTCTTTGGTAGGTCATCATCATCAACAACATTTATTTATATAGCGCCAGCAAATTCAGTAGCGCTTTACAATTGGGAACAAACATTAATAAAACAATACTGAGTACTACATACAGACAGAGAGGCCCAACAAAAACTTCATATATTTTCTCATTAATGCTTTATGCAGAATTCCAGAGGACTCCAGATGTATCAGGACATTGAAACAGCAGACACTGGGTGGTATGTTAAAAAAGCAACCACAATAGGGTCATCTTGAATTTTAGGGAAAAAAGTTGAATGAAACAATTAAGCATTAAGACACGTTAAAGTATTTAACATAAGCATTTTATTAAAGATACATGACCTTTGTTGGTCCCTCTAAGCCAAGTCTGGCTAACCTGTGGCTCTCCAGGTGTTGTGAAACTACAAGTCCCAGAAAACCTTGTAAACCACTGGCTGGCTATCTACACTGAAAGCATGATGGGGCTTGTAGTATCATAAAACCTGGAGAGCCACAGGTTGGCCTGGCCTGCTCTAAGCTGTGTACTCTGGAAATGAAAAAAAAAAATCAATACAAACTTCACCTCAAATGACTACATTGAAAATATGCTGGTTAATGCAACCCATTACCTTCCATTTGTAGAGTGCTCACCATAGAGGGAACAATAATTATTATGTAAATGAAAATATATCCTTCTACACCATTTCTGTTCATTTTTTGCTTGTCAAGAAGACCAGCCATACTGTTGCGGCGATGAGGCTGACTTTTTTTATTCTGCTTGTTGCAGAGATAAAACATCACCTATCATCGTAATTTTTCAATCAAATATAACCGGGGCAGCGGAGTGATAGTCAGCCACCTCGGCAATACAGGGCAGGAGTAGTAATGGTTAACTTACCTGTCCTGTTTGGACTTTTAGTTCTACTTAGTACAAGGACAAAATTGTAAAGAAAAACATTTTAACAATTTTTTAAAAATATTGACAGCTGAAAAAGTGATTTTTATAAAGAATAAAGCAATTCATTCATTTCATTAGTTTTCTTTCCAGAAAATAGCTATAACAGAACAAACACAAGGTCACATGCCAAAGGCTTGTATATATGTTATAATACAATTTTTGTTATATTTAGCAAGAATTGTACAAGTTTTGGGGAGATTCATTTTGCGCTGATTAAAGATCACACATACCCTCTTATAAAACATCATAAACACACACAAACAGTGCATAACACACGGCGAGCAAGGGGAGCTCGCAGGGGGGGTTTCTGGGTCTCCAGAAACCCCTCACCTCCTCTAACGAAGTACCCCACATAGCGGCACTGTACTATACAGCAGCCGCGGCGCTGTCAAAGAAGCATCCGCGGCGGTGCTGTATTGTATACAGCACCTCCGCAGGCTGCTGTATAGTACAGTGCTGCTGAAACGGAGCTGCTGAGCATGTGCGGGCGCATGCGCAGAAGCTCTCTCGCTGTTTTTTCTTTTTTTTTTGGGTGGGGGGGTGGGGGGGGGGAAATCCTGCGTGCGCACCTGAGAGCCCGCACAATAATGGTTAATTCCTACCTCTAATCTGTTTGTCAGTCCCCAGACATGAGTCATAGCTTGCAGCACAAGTAATGACTGTACATTTGCCACCAAGTAGTATACAAGCCCGGGGATGCTGCTTATTCAATAAACAGAAACTTGTGAATTCGGAATATTACATGCGATAATGACTCTAAGACATAAACGTACTATACACATTTTATTCTATTCGACTAGAATGGAAAATTGCTGTGCTCATCTCTAAGAATTTTCCAGCATGCACCATTGCACCTTAATTTTGCATATAAAATCATATGGTGAAAAGGTTTCTCACATTTAAAGTTTTGTACGTAGATCCCCATGTTTTATTGTTAACTTCAAAGCCTTCTATAGTGCTGCAGGTTTATCGTAATGCTGATGTTTATTATGCCTCGTTATGGCAGAAATATGTTCACTCGCCTGTTTCCTTGCATCTCTGTTTAAGTTGGACAAGCAACAAAGTCTTGACACGTTGTAAACTACGGTTAAGAGCCATAAATAAGTCTAGTTCTCGAACAGTAGATATAATCTATTATAAAGTGTGCAGGAGAATAATTCAGATATCACAGGTCTGCAAATGCCAAATTATGTTCAAACAAGTAATATGAGCTGTCAAACTTCAATGTGCAAAGAAAATATGCCGCTCTAATGGATTTTATTTGCCCTGAAATCTCAGACTATTTCTCTACATGATGTAATGTACAATATGCAAGCTTTTGTGTTAAGCATCCTTACTGTATTTTGTAACCCTTCCATCATTTGCATTGTATGCCTGTTTTCCCTATAAAAATGTAAATAAAATAGAATAAATTAATATCCTACAAAAAGACAGCGCAGTTTTTGTAAAAAGCAACATGGCATTTTTGGTGGTAGACTAAACCATGTATTCCCAGTGATACCCCACAATTGGTGTGGCTATATAGGAGTAAAAAACCTTGAGATTTGTAGTGAATAATAGATATTTAAAATGTACCTAAAATTTAAAAGTAGTAAAGAGTTATACTAAATTGATATCTTTATTCCATCTGAAAAACATACAGTAACCTTGTCCTCAATTTTTACTTTGCAAGTTATTTAAGAATTGTAATTATACAAATGGTAACGCCATAGTCTGATATATATTTCAGAAAGCCAAGGCGTTGCCCATTGGTTTATATGGAATGCAAAATGAAAAGGTTCTACATATCATCACAGTGAAGGAGTCAGGAGAGGTCACAAGTTTGGATCTCCCCAAAAATACCAAAAATAGCCTGAAGTCTAAAAATATATTTCCCCCTAAATCACCTTTAACCTCAGCATTTTGTTTTGGGCGCCAGGGTGAGGAAATCGGAGACAGCAAATGTTACAACTTCCAAATTCTGCACGCGTCTAATTTCAACCGCTTAATCAAGTGTCTTTTGTAAGGCAGGTGCTAGGGTTTATTTTTGTTAGTATACCATATCCTATTTTAAGAAATCCAGTCTTTTGGATGAATAAACCCAAGCAAGCACATTAAGCCATATTAAATGTGTGTATTTAGGCTGCCCGTTTATTTTTACATCCTCACGTCCAAATAATCAGGATGTGGTTATCGAAGGGGCAATAGAGCCTCTTTATACTTCTACATGCATACAGTTATAATTTAACACTATTCATGGATACTCTATTGTAGGATTGATCGGAGTCTGCGTTTGTAAGAATCAGACACACCAAAACTAAACAAGGCACTCTGTACATGGAATAAAGAAAGCGTGTTGGGTAATATTGCACATTCACCAACTTCAGTTATATAATAAATTGAAAAATCACTGTATATCAAGAAATAAATCTATATATGTATATATGTTTTAATTGATAAACGTATTTATGAAGTGCAAGTACTACAGTTATGATATCCGTGTGTCTCTGTATGACACAATTCTCTAGCCGTATACGGAAAGCATGGTGGCACAGTGGTTAGCATTGCTGCTTCACACCAGTGGGTTCAAGGGGTCAATTGCAACTTGGACTCTACAGGCCTGACTCATTAAGGAGAGCAAAGCATAAAAAAGGAGTAACATTGATCCTTGACAAACCGATGTTGCATTGGAGGGGGAGGTAACTTTAAAATGTGTGGACAGATTTATAAATATAGGTAGGGCATGTCTTAGATTAACTTTAAATTTCAGTGTAAAAAATAAAACTATCAGGTATTTGTGTGCTACATGAAAAAGTAGCCAGTATTTTTCTTACGTGCAAAATAATAAACTAATTTGCACCCCTTGCATGGTTTGTCCAGGAGCAAATTTACTCCTTTTTTGCCTTGCTCTCCTTAATGGCTCAGGCTCTACCTGTGTGGAGTTTGTATGCTCTGTCATTTGGTCGATTTCCACTAGGTGGTTGATTGGCTTCTGACAAAATTAGTCCTTGTGTATGTGTGTCTGTGTAGTCGGGAATATAGATTAACAGCTCTACTGGGACAGGGACTCATGTAAATGATTATTCTCTGTAAAGTGCTTTGTAATATGTAAGCGCTATATAAAAAACTGTGAATAAAACATTAAATAAATCTATATTATATTTATTACATACTTACCTAATATTATGAACAGTATAAGTGACTTGATGATGTCATTTGCATCATCGAGTGGCAGAGGCAAGGCACACAGTTGTGATAATGTGGTCATCATGGCCTTGATGCAGAGTTATGAGCAAAGCAAAGAAAAATGATTACATTTGCTCCTGGAGGAACCATGTTACAATACAAGCGGTGCAAATTATTATTATTTTTTTGCACACAAGGTAAATACTGGCTGTTTTTTCATGTAGCATACAAATACTTGATAGCTTTATTTTTACACTGAAATTTAAGTTGATTTAGAACATGCCCTATTCCAACTTAGAGATGAGCGGGCTCGGATTCCGCTTATCCGAGCCCACCCGAACAGTGCGGATCTGAACGGGATCCGAGCACTGTTCGGATATTTCCGGCGGGCAAAAAATTGAAAACGAGGCTCTGTCATCCAAGTCTCGCGTCGAATCTCGTGAGGGGTGGGAGGGAGGGCCCAGAACAATTCCATCTTGTACCTCTTTTTTTGGCATTATGTGCTCAAGCTACCTCGGTGCAATCTTTTGGCCTAAAAACAATATTGTGAGGTGTTCAGAATAGACTGGAAATTAGTGGAAATGATTGTTATTGAATGTTATTGAGGTTAATAATAGCGTAGGAGTGAAAAAAAAAACACAAAACTGGTTTTTAGCACTTTTTATGTTTTTTTCAAAATAAATCCGAATCCAAAACCTTAAATCTGAACCAAAACCTTTCGTCAGGTGTTTTGCGAAACAAATCCAAACCCAAAACCTCAAGCAAATCCGAATCCAAACCACAAAACACGAGACACCAAAAGTGGCCGGTGCACATCCCTATTCCAACTTTAAGTTGGTCCCCACATTTTAAATGTGCCTCCCCCTCCAAAGCAACATGGTTTTGCCAACGTTCAAATTTGATCCATTTTTTGCTTTGCGCCTAACTCAGCATCACTGAGAAGGACAAGATGTATCATAACGTGATTTGTAGCATTATGTCACGTCTCCACCCACCTTAAGCTTCCTATTACAAAAAATGCCTGCTGGGTGTTCTCAAATAAACCTTTTAGTCTTCCAGATATTGTGGAAGAATGGGCAAGTGTGATATATTATTATGTTTCAATCTAGGACTCGGATGTAATAGTAACACATCAGGTTAGAGACAGTACAGTTGTGTGCAGGCGGGGGATTTTTTTGAACAATGCATCTCTCATACATATCTCAGATTGCAGTCAGAGGGTTTGTAGTGAATGAAAGAAGCGTGCCGGTATGACTCTGCTCTGTTCATGCTCTGTGTTATGGTCTGTAATAGTGATTGATCAATAGTTATTGATTATCCACAAGCTGGTGGTAGAGTGCAGTTCTTTTTGTCAATGAGTATGAAGGATGCCAGGTTCCTAATTTCATAGTGGTAAAAAAAATATATAAAAGCATTTTTTAGATGAAAAATGAAATATAGATAAAAGAAACAGGTAGGCGCTCATTGACTTTAGTTATGATATTCCTATGATTAAGTGTGTCTGAATCAGTTGCGGTATGACAAAGAACGTGTATAATAATTAATCATGGGTTGATACAGAATGTATTGAGTGATGACAACTAATGTCTTACACCAACTGATTGTCACAAAGTGCAGAACCTTTTTGATTAGGATAAATTGGATCCTATATATCCCTCACTGACAATTCCTAATGATGGTTGCTTAATCTAACTCAAAGGATACTGGTTTATATATAAAAGCAAATTTATTGACATCATATAAAAACATATCAAGCATAAAAAATCTTAAGAACAACATAAAACATCATAATCATATACCATATAAACCTCCATCTTGTGATATTGCATCATAATAAAAATCCTCATAAAAATAATTAATTGTTAATAGTCCAGCTCTGTGGTCCACAATCCCAAAATGCCACAGCTATTTTTCACAAATTGATATACGTATACATGACAGTGTAGGAGTCTAAAAAAGTTCAACCTCAAAAGTTCCCAATCACAATACAATCCATTCCTTGAAAAATTCTAGAGGAATAACAAAAACACAAGTGTCCAGCCAATGTACGATATATGGTGCTGTATTATCCAACAATGCTGCTTTGGGAGTTAAAAAGGAGTAAAGTCAATCGTAATGTACTATTGCTGTCGTTGTTGTCCACAAAGTTGCTGATGCAATAGTAAGGTGGTGACAAGAGATTGTATACTTGCCGTTAGTAGGCGTGATGTACTTGGCTGTGTACCCAGTGAAGATCAGCGATGTGTACATGGATGAAAATGACCATGTGCATTCCATTGTGGAACGCACGCGCTGAACCGGATATCCTGTATTAGTGGGCGCCTCATCTGTGGAACAGACTTTTTCAAGAAAGTACTTTTAAGCTGTCCGTCTTAGGTAGTATTTGTAATGCTGAGAATTTCCTGATTGGTCTCTCAGTCTGCATGTAATCCCTGATTGACCAATCGTAGGACTGTGGGTTAGGATTGTATTCTGAATAATGAAGTACAGCACAGTTCTGAATACATATACATTATATACCTATGAATTAAAGATCCATCACAATAATTGTGAGGACACTGGGATTGGAACCAAAGCTCACTAGATACCTCTAGGTTCACAGGTCACACAGGTAAGAGACAAAAAAGTGATAATAATCCCTATTATTAAACAAAGTGCACACACTTAGTAAAATACAACAGTGAGAAACTTCTTCCCCCACCAAATATAGCAAATGTCAGAAAATCACCTGTGCAAGTACAAAACTCCCCAACAAACTCCCCAGCAGGTTACCTCCCAGCACAGAGTCCTAGCAGGCCCAAACTCCTGGTAATAAAATTCACAGCTGAAAGTCCAAGTGGACCAAAGGTTCTGATCCGTAAGGTAGTTCTGTGTATCTTGCTGATCCCAGCCGCTCTGCCAACTCTTCACCGGCTTGGTGGGACCCTGGGTATTAGACTCTCTACCGATGTAGGCTTACCACATACCCAGAATCTATGAGTGTCTCCTGATGGAGTGGTGACAGAATCAGTCCCAGAGGTACACTGTCTGATCTGTCCTGAGAAGCTCCTGCTTCAAGCATTCCTTTCTGGCCCTTAGAGAATACAGTTCCTCTCAATCAGTTCAAGTCCTTACACTCTCAAGATTCTCCAACAACACCCCCCCCCCCCCCCCCCAGACATCTCTTTTTTGTCCCTTCTCACAAGACAACCAATCCTGGCCACCTCCCTGGATCATTGTCCTCTTGTGATTGGTGGTGTGAAGAGTTTGGGTGGTAACAGGGGTGTAAATAGAGCATGATTTCAGTGAACTCCCACCTGCAGTGATGGTGCCATTCAGACTGTGTTGAAGAGTTGCTGGAGCGATAGTTAGCAAACAGGGAGAGTCCACCTCATGATTTTAGATAAGGTCCTGACCTTTCTATTTTTAACCCCTTCCACTCTTTTTGCATGTCACATAGTCCACAGCTGTTTCACACTTCCTGTGAGCTGTCTCTCCCTCCCTCTCTGGACACCACAGCAATAACAGATCTGGCCACCGGGCAGCATTTAATAACAGAGTGGACCACAGTTGTTCAATTGGCCCACTTATGACAGACCAGGTTGGCATGATATTCCCAATATAAGGCCCGGGTCTGTCACAATAATGTAAACCTTATTAAATATTAAGTCAAATATTCCTATCTCATATCTCATGATTAACCATGTTTGCAATGTTTACATTTATAGAATATAGGTTTTTAAACCCACACTATCACTTACAAAATAATTTTCCTCCATGACCCTTCCCCTTCGCCAAAGATCTGCAGGCTTCTACATATATCCATTTTAGCCCCAGACAAAAAAGTAGGGAGTGAAGTGTTAGCAGCAGGACCAATCACAAGCCACAATTGAGAGACTGAGTCTTGCAGTTGGTTCTCTTGTTCACGCCCCCTCTGCCGCAATTTAGAGATGATGAGATTTATTGAATTGCTGTTCTGTATTACAGAACTGGGAGATCACCAGATACTCCAGTATGGAGATAAGGTACTATAGAAATATATTTTATGAAAATTAATTTTCTGAGTTTGAAAAAACTATGTATTTCTCAGAGATGTTTCTCCACTGGTGATCCATGGAAGGACACATAAAACATGATTGGTGCCAGTTTCCATTTTCATTGCGATTGGGAATAAATATTTCATACCAAATCTTAAAAAGTATTTCAATTTCTCTGGATCAGCGTTTACTTATGTTTATAAATGTAACCATGTCTTTGTTGTGCAAAATTATCATTGATGTTTATGTGTAATTTGAAAGTGTTGCCCATCTGCAATTTATTCAGAGCTTTCAAGGAAAAGTTCTCATAAGTTCCTTTCATCACTTTATTGATCTTGAATCCTTCTAAATGTAATTAAATCACTTTACACAGCTCTCTATTTAATTGCCTTTGTGCTCACAGCCCACTTACAGTACTTCATTGTGAATCGTCACAATTTGTTATTATTTTATCAACCAGAATTTCTAAAGCACCAATAATTATCTCAGCACTGTACAATTAGTAAAGGGTGATCAAATATTACCCTCAAGCTGAAATACAAGCTAAAGTTTACCCAGATGTTTAGACCGCACAATATAAACTTTTGTATATTGTTAAAATTGTCTAGCTTTTTATTTTATTTTAATATATGTTTGTTTATTTATTTATTTTTACTTTTGGGCAAAACTGTTTAATGTTGGATCCAGTACCTCTTATTGCAAATCACCATTTGTTGCCAATGTCACTGTACAGCTTAAATATAAAGATGCATTATTATGCTGGTAAAACCTATTACAGCGAATGTTTAATTCAAATGTGAGGCTCTGATTGAAATTTCACTCTAAATGTGGATTCAATGCCAGGAACTGTTCAAAATAATACATTTCTAGAATATGTATTTTATCCGTTTAAAGCTTCGGTGAATTTTAATTTAATTTATATTTCCTCTCCTAATCCAGGACTGAATACATTTACATGTTCATAAAGTCTATGTGTGCATGTAGGCTAATCACATATATTTTATTGTAACTTTGACCTCTATTTCGGTTTTTAAGATATTGCATGTCATCTGTTCTCCCAATCACCTTAGATTGCCAGCTCCTTCTGTTTGTATGCAAATTACCCACAGGAATTGTTAGCGCTTTGTAAATCATTGCTAGTATTAATTCAAAGATATAGATATTTTGCTATCTTTTTAGTCTAATCCAGAAATCTGATGCTAATCTTTTGTAATATATATATATATATATATATATATATATATATATATATATATATATATATATGTATATATATTCATTAATCTGCTTTACAGATGCTGGAATGGAGCAATGTGAGCGCCTACATTTTCCTTGCTGTTACTCTACTGAAGTGGACGGGTTACATTGAGGCTTCTACAGAGGTAGGGCAGTAAGTACTGTAGAATCATTTTACTTCCAATACCATGGTTGCCAACTGTCCCTAACTTAAAGGGACAGTTCCAGGGTTCCGAGATTTGTCCATAGAATTTTTTGTCCATGGAAATGTTTTTCAAATCTGACCAAATGCTAAGTAAAATTTCTCTTCTTCTGAATATTTGCTGCAAATCTAATGACCAATTCATTTGATGCTGACTTCCTATGTAAATATTTATTGAATGAGAGTAATTAAACTGCAAAAACATAACATTATTGCCAAGTTCAGTAGATATACAGTATGTTGATGGGGATTGGTCTGCCTTGACAGTACTATGCATGAGGTGATTAGATGGACTTGCCTAGAACCTGTCACTAAAACTTACTTTAAAATGTTGGCAAGTATGCATTCAGACCAATATTCATGTGTAATACTGACATTTAATGCAGCGAGATACACATAGTTTTTCAGTATAGTTTGTTGCTCTTAAGATGCAAGTAGTAAGATAATGTATTGTCTCCAAGACACTAAGGAAGATAATTCAATTTTTTCATGGGCTTTTTACATAGACCCAAAACGTAATCTGTAAAAGGCATAAGTTGCATTAAATTATGGAGTGACTTACACACGTCATTACAAGAGACATTACATCAGCAAACAAAAGGTAAAGTAATGTAGCCGAAAGATCTTCTTCTCTGTTGCTTACGAATGTGTAACACCTGATGCTGGGAGCATTGTTCCTACAGAGCTATATTTTCCATATAGGCATCTTACGGGTAGCGGTGCCAATAGAGATGTCTTTTTTGTTTCATCATTTTTCCTCTTTGCTCATTCCCCTCCTAGATTACAGCATGTAAGTTTTCAGCCAGGTGATGGTGGTGTGATTGGCATAGCACTAATGAACTGAGTGCCAATCATATACTTATAAGACCAAGGTCAATGTAAGACAATGTCCCAATATGTAATACCTATATAGGAGGTATTTTTCATTTATATTTCACTCACACAGGTACATTTATAACACTGTCTGAGCTGTTATGACGTGCAAGAACATATCAAATACAGCACATATAACATACATTTACACTACATACACAGAAATATTGCAGCCTTGATACAGAAAAAAGTGTTCTTCTGGTCAGACAGCTACAACATACTAATAATATGTCATTATGAGACTATTTAAAACTATGTTTAGTTATGTGTTTTTTTAACACCTAATAACACTTTTATAAAGGTACCTTTGCATTACAAAGAACTATTTGGTTTTGGGATTAACAAAATACAGCAAAATCCTCATGGCATAATAGTGCTTTTATGAGAAATAAAGATAATGTAATGTATGCACCAGGGACGGGCTGGGCTGGGGGGCAGGGGGGCATCGCCCCCCCAGGCCGCTCAGAATCACCGATATTTTTACCGGCGGCCGCATCAAATGACACGCGATGCGGCCGCGTCATCAATGACGCGGCCGCATCCCGTGTCATGTGATGCGGCCGCCTGTGCGCCCCCCGGGCTGAAATTGCCAGCCCGCACCTGGTATGCACATTGCTGCAAAGTGCTAACAAATATATCTGAATGATGCAGATAGTCAGTTGCTTTGCTTGTGACATACGGGCCAATTTATGAACCCCTAAACCATGTGGAAGCTGTTTTTTCCATATGGTTTAGACATTTTTAAGTGAAATTGTAATTTAAGAAAAGCCTAATGCAGGAGATATCTCCTGCATTGGTCAAATTACCGCATTAAACAGCAGTCCCCATAACAGTCAATGGGGACTAACGCAAAGTCGCTTTGCGCATGCATGACCTTAGGTCACGCCTGTGCAATGTCACTTTGCGACAGTCACCAGAGTTTTAGGGTAAGTGAAAGCAACGTTGGGAAAGCCTCCTATCGGATGCTCTGTTCTTGTACTTTTAAATCAAAGACTATGCCGTGTCAGTCATCATTATCAGTCAGCATTTACACCTGCCCTGTATTGGGCAATGATACGGCAGAAACCAACAATGATTCATTGAGCACAATCCTATACGATGGCTGTATAGGTAAGTCTATTATAATAGGGGAGCAAGCAGATGATTATTGTCCATGCATGCAAGTTTTTCTAATCACAACTTATCCTGTAGGCAATACAGAATGCCTGAGCAAGGCAAGGAGCATCTTTTACATCACTGAACCACTTTTAGAGGCTAACATTTAGACTGCAATGCTGTAGTCACTAGCTATTATTAAACATTTATTACACAATTGTAGTTCGTTTAAAGTCTTCCAATGGATTTAATGGAGCTCGTGGCTTGTACCCCTGTTATAAACACATGGGACCTGAGTCATTCTGGAAAGTGAAGCAAAAAAAAAGGAGTAACTTTGCACCCTAACAAAACCATGTTGCATTGGAGGGAGAGCTAACTTTAAAATGTGGGGACAGATTTATAGTTGGGGTAGAGCATTTCCTAGATCAACTTTAAATTTCAGTGTAAAAATAAGACTATCAAGTATTTGTGTGCTACATTAAAGGCAGCCAGTATTTTCCTTACATACAAAATAATAAACTAATTTCCACCCCTTGCATTGTAACATGGTTTGTCCAGGAGCAAAGTTATTCCTTTTTTTGCTTTCCTTTCCTTGATGACTTAGGAGTCTGTCATGATTTTAGGTTTTGATTGAAAAAATGCATTTAGCTTCAGGGTGTCCAATGCTCTTATCAAGGGGAATATGACAAGTACTTAGAGGACATGTAAAGTGAAGGGAGGGTGCTGTGGATATCCTGGCTCTTATCTAAGGAGTCAGACTCATCTGAGGACACTAGAACGGACTGATCCTGGGTGCTTTGTTTCTCTGTACCTGGTGATGGATTACAGGGAGCAGTTCAGTGAGGACTGTAGATTTTGAAGGAAGTTTATTGTGAGGGGTGAACTCTTAGTGAATTATAATCTTCAACCCAATTGGCTGGTTTGACCTGTGTGAGGGTAGGTCTATGTTTGCTTGCTGTGATTTATTCCAGAGAGAAGAAATCGTCCTCTCTATTGCTCCATTTTTTAAGTGTAGCGTACATCAATAAAGAATACTGTTTAGTCCGTGAATCATGTGTCTAAATAGTAACCAGTGAAACGGTCAATTTTGCTATACAATAGGAGTGATTTATGAACTGTATAAACATACAACGAGGCAAAATGTTTTTCATATGTAATAGTGCCTATTAGTCTTTTATACACATTCAATGTACTGTATGCGCCATTCCGGTTTTTAAGTTTGTCTGCCGCACACACTGTTGGTCTGCAACAGAAATGAGAATATCAGTAAAAGTGAAAACATCACCACAAAGTACTACATACCAACACATTTTGACCACACCCAAATAAATTACATTTCCTTTTTGTCTGCAAAATTACATCTTGTTAGAGCCTCTTTTATGTCAGTGTATAAGTAACCGAGGCTGACTACAACCACTTTAGACGTGGTGTATGGATCTGCCCATTTTGCACTGCTAGAAAGTTTATGCAAACTACCACAAAATCAGAAAAACCTCCAAAGATGTGCAGTCTCCACCCCCACAATGCAAACTCTTAGAGGTAAATTTATCAAGCTGTGGGTTTGAAAAAGTGGAGATGCCTATAGCAACCAATCAGAATCTAGTTATCATTTATTTAGTACATTCTACAAAATAACAGCTAGAATCTGATTGGTTGTTACAGGCAACTTTGCACTACTGGCATTCTGTGTGTGACACTGCTGATGTAACGAATGTGTAAGGGTTCTGTGGATATAATGGGCCTGATTAAGAGTGAGACGTACGTACATTTGCATAGCAAATCTTTGTGTATTTTTGCACTGTGCAACCTCAGAAAGTGAACTTATGCAACTTCAGCTATTCAGAGCTGCGACTGTTTGTCACTTATGACTCCTTTCATCTGAAGAGGCGTGATGGAGGAGGGAATGTGTATTCTAATGTAGGCAATGTGCAGTAAGGTGGATTTAAGCAATTGCATACAGATGCACATACGTTTTAAAATCGGTTTTATTTGCAGTGGTCAGGGGCAGGTGTAAGTAGCGGATAATGACGATGATGAACACCCGAACTAGCATAATTAGAGTTTGTGAATGATTCGTAGATGCTTATTGAGACTTTAGTAGTCACTCGACCATAGATTGTGCTTCTATTATATAAAATAAAAGGTTTTTGTACATGTCCACAAGTTGGATGTTAATATCTGAGCGGTGTGTTTGTTGTCAAGCAGTCACATCTGCTTCTCATTCAGACATGGACACATCTTCAACTCTGAACATGATATACATACGCATATAATGCAAACACTTCCGCTTCAATCGTAAGTTACGCTTACTCTTGAATCAGGCCCAATATGCGATACTACTGGCATTCTCTGTGTGACACTGCTGGTGTAATCATATGTGACACTGCTGATGTAACTAATGTGTGAGGTACTGTGGATACAATGGGCCTGATTTAAGTCTGATCCCAATTTGCATGCAAGTTACGTATAAACATACTTTCCTACTTTTTAAATCTGTACTCCGGGTGATCGGAGTACAGATCATGTGACAGAGAAAAGGAGGAGAAGTGTTGTCATCATTACATCACTGTAGCCCCGCCCCTTAACAAAAAATACAGAAATTCAAGTTATTGAATAGTGAGGGACAGGGGTTATTCAATGCGGAAAATTTCGGAATTTTACAGGGTCTGGGAGGTTCGACTACTCTTCTGGGAGTCTGGGAGTCTGGAAGGACTGCCCGAAATTCGGGAGCTTCCTGCAAATTCCAGGAGAGTAGGCAAGTATGATTAAAAAGAGTACGGAACTTGAGCCTAATTCGGACCGTATTTATATCCAAGCATCTCAAGATGCGTCTTGATTTGAATCTGGGTGTAAGTACATTTCTACTAAATGGTACTTGTCATATATAGACGGACAGAATAGACTGCAATATACATACAAGCATATTTTCTATAAAATGTCACATCAGAATGCATAAAAAAACTGTAATTGAAGAACTCCTAATAGTATAATCGTTTGCAGAAATATGTATTTTTACATTAAATACATAATAAAGATGCTTTCAATGCATACTATAAGTGTGTGTGTATATATATATATATATATATATATATATATATATATTTATAGTCTATCTTACTGGCATACACATGTTCTGTGCTAACTAGTGGCACACATATGTGTACTTTTTAAATGAAACACTAGGCTGTGAGAGTCATCACTATGGGTCAGCATTTACACCTTCCCTGTATTGGGTGCAAACGATACGGCTGAAACCAAACATACTTTTGAGAAACCGAGCACTTGAATTGGCCGCATCTGTGTTGGAATGATTCTGCCCCTTCCATACTCTTGTTCTGATACTCAAGTCGTAGACAGTCGTAAATGTCTTTTGCGTTCAGATATGAATTCCATGAAGGATGTGTGTTCATAAGTGTTGTCAAATGTTGGAAAGCAGTTTTGAAAAGTACACCTTTTATTATTATTATTATTATTATTATTATTATTATTATTTATTATACAGTTCTCATCTTGGTGATACAGTGTATCTAATATACATTAAAGTGTCAATGTTTGCCAGAATATACAGCACACTAAAACAAATTATGATTATGATTGTTTGAGAAATAGAATGTAATCATATTATTGCTGCCTCAGGCAGTAGATTGGTCAGGATCAGTCCTGCTTCTCTGTTTTCTGATCATGTGTGATCCTTAGCTACCTTCTTGTTGAGACAGATAGCAGTCAACAGCCAAAATACACTTCTTGAAGTTTACAGAATGAAACAATAAGCAATGCCTTATGTTACCTGCATATATAAAACTGTGCAATATTCCTCTCTTCTTATCTTAAACAGGTATTTTTGCTTAGATAACTTACCTCATCTGTAATCTGAAACAGTAAATTTTAAAACATTTGTTTACTTCCAAATTGCATTTTACTGTACAGAGGTTTGACTCTTCAATTGTTTTGGATGTTGGTCAACGTTCAGTTTCGAGTGAAGAGAAGTCAGCAGACTTGGCAGCTAAACTCCTGCTTCTGGACGAGCTTGTCTCTCTGGAAAATGATGTGATTGAGACCAAGAAGAAACGAAGCTTCCCTGGCTTTGGGTCTCCTCTAGACAGGATTTCAGCAGGCACCACTGAAATAAAGGGAAAACAAAGGTAAGTTACCTTGTAGCTGAAAGATATGTGCATGCATATGATTAACAGAACATTAAATTGAACACTAAATATTTTGAAAAGCACAACACATACACCATATAAATGGTAAAGAACTGTCCTAACCCTACAAAGGAACCAACAAATCAGGCCCTCTCTGCATATGCAACTAAAGTATTCTCCCAAACCAGGCTGGCATCTGACCATAGCAATGATGGCAATTGTCTTGGTTCCCAACCCTTGTGGTGACTCCCATACACTATTTTAAAATTTTTTAGATATTTGCTAACCATCCCAGGTATGCGATGGTTTATTGCCATCTGATGCGCACTTTGGCTACAGAGCAGTCAATGACAACACAGTTTAATGTATGCCGGCAGCCAATCACTAAATTCTAATTGGCTGGTGCTGTTCATTGAACAAAATCAGTCAATGCTGTCCTTGGTTGTACTGCCTGGCTTTCCTGAATGAAGTCCCAGAACACAGGTCACATGTCCCAGCCAGGCATTTTGCATATGCACAACCCCTGTTGACAAAACAGCACAAACTTTTTGAGGGATCAGTATGTTTATTTATTGTTGAATCGGTATGGATTTTAACATTTGAGTTTTCATTGTACAAAGGATATCAGAACGGGTGTTGCAGTGTTAAACAGAGCTCACAGGTAGGCATCGGTTTGGGGGTCTGAACATTATTACTAGACATCAGGTTAGGTCTGTTCATTGAAATGTTATCAGAAAGTCTGTGTCTGCACCACATAAAGGCCATCAGGTGGGGGGACTGTGCATTGTGCATTGAGAGAGGCTGTATTGTGTAATGGACATTAGTTAGATTAATAATTTTCTAAGGGTATATTGGGCTTCGTCAAATTTAGTCCGCACCAGGCAATGCATGCCTACTTTTTACCTTTGAGCACCCTAAAAGTCTTCATGAATGTAATGCTAATGGTTAATGTCTGCATTGGTTGACCCCATCCTAGAACTGTGTTCTGACTAAAGCTAGCCCTATTCTCATTCATCCATTATGTTCACTACATAACCCCCAAGTCCTGTTAATCACCATAACTTTTGTACTACTCATACGCACATCTACCGGACTTTAAATATGTGTCTTCTCTCTCCTTAGCTCCTTTAAATTGTTCCTCAATGTTTCAACTTTTAAACTCACCTTTTCACAGAACCTTATCCAGACTCCTCTTACCCCATACACCAATCTCCCTCTAAAGCATTATATCCATCAGACTAAGAACCGACCCAAATATCCCACAAACTCAAATCAGCCTATACATTAGGGCTTATGTACTATGTTAGTAAATTAGCATATTGTGCCTCATATTTTTATTTTTCCCACTTCATCCCTTTGCTTTTGTTTATACTAGTAGGTAGTGTATGCTGAACTGAAATGCACATATGTATATTGCTTGTGCTAATCCTAAACCCAACCAATAATCTTATCCTTAACATAGTAAAAGATTTAACTCTAGTCCTAGTCTATATGCTTTTTTTTTTACAACATCTCAATACTGCACAGAAAGTCCTGGCTGGTCAAAGCACACTGTTGCTTCCCTAACAACTCGATATAGCTTTTTCCCATGTATGCAGAGTGGCCAGGACTGTATTTATCAATTATACGAGGGGATTACATTTACTTTGCATTCCTTCTCTTTAGGGGCATTTCTATAATAAGACAAAGTCATCATTTTCAGCTATATGTGTGGGGAGGGCAGCAAAATGTTTCATATCAGTTAAAATATACATTGCCAAATTACCATAATATAAAACAGAGAAAACCTGCAGCTATTTGTATTGTCGTTTAGCCCCACCAACCTGACACATATACCATATTTTGCATGGAAGAAAATGATCTATTCAACACTGTATTTTTCATATTTCCATTAATAAATGGTTTAGTTGCTGTGCCCAGTAAGTGTATTTGTGACTCTACAAGGCAAGTGTCCCTCTTTTTCTACTTGACATGCCATTAGGCATGCCAGCCCTAAAAATACCCCAAGCCTAGACACTAACCCAACCCTCCTAATAATAAACTTAGTCTCTACTGTGTAGAAATAAAAGTTCCAATCACAGCCCTCAATGGAAAGAAATATTGTGCACAAAACATACCTGTCAACAAATTGTGACAACTTAGGTCACATCCCAGATCTGCTCAAATTTTGTCCAAACCATACATTGTGCTGCCTAAAACACCTCAATTGAGGACATACTTCTTTCCACCCAAGGGAAACCCAGAAATCGGCATTGGTGGTAGTTATGACAGTATAGCATGTCACCCAACATTTATCCAGGAAAATTATCAGGACAAAATAAGCCCAGCTCCCAAATCATCGCTTCCCACTCACCAAAATATTCCTAAATCAGCCTAACCAAGGTAACTTCCTGACAAAGTCCTTCTGGATCCCTGTAAGCCCTGCCCCTTTCAGGTCTGAACATTGGGTAAGTCACACCATAAGTCAACGTCTTTAAACTCTAACCCACACCACCCTCCCCCAATTCCCCCTTTTCCCAGGGTGGAGAGAGGTACAAAGTGGTGAAGGTAAAATTCTTGAAAAAAATCACTTAAAGTCAGTACAAGCTGCTTCAATAAAGTTCAGTTAACATTTACGAACCCCTGAAATGTATTTACTAGACTGCAGTGCAAAGAAAATCTGTCAATGTAAATGAGCCCTATGTGGTCCTCATGATTTGGAGTTAAAATGAGTTTTGAATAAGTGGGTGATTTTACAGAATTATCATAGCTAAACATTGCGACATAAAGTAAGCCCAACACTAACATGCATCCCCTGCTGAAGGTTTCCTGGGGTAAAATCAACCTGAAAATAACTTTACATGGGAACATTATTGAAATAAATTCATACACAAACACATACAAGTTTTATAGGCCATATTTAATTATTTTCATGTACATGCTGCATGTCAAATTGAAATATTGAAATGTTTCGCAGAGCATCCAAAGCTGCTGCCTATAACATATTTACATGTAAAAGTTGGGGCTGGACCAGAATGGGGAGTTCCATTCCCCCCATCATGTGACTACTGTTGTCTAATGTATTGTGCCTGCTTGAGCAAGTTAAAGTTACCCAATCCCTAAGGAAGTTTATTCGGATTATACCCCCAGGCTCCGAGCTCCCATCTTTTCCCATGTAAACAGAGCTGTTCAGACACCCAAGAAAAGGTAAGACAGTAGTGTTCTCTCTCCTTTACAAACATAACAATCTTTCTTTTCTGCTTTACTCTCATGCTAAGCACATTGGAGCAACTTCCTGCATAATTATATTTCCCTGATCCACTACAGTGATGTAAACACTAGCTTGTGCTGCACTTAAATGACCACTGAACAAAATGACTTAATATTATTATAGTTATTATTTTAATAAACATAATTAATACATATTATTACCTGGCGCTGGCTTTCTTGTAAAATGTTTCTGAAGAAATGTACAATATACAATCATATTTGTCCAATACCAACACCAATAATTAAGGTAATATCCACTGCTGTCTCCCATAGGTCAAGACAATTATTATTTTAACCTCACTTTTCGGTCATGTTAGCGCATAATTTATCCTAGAAATTCTTGTCTCTAACGTGACAATGTCCACCATAGAACATTTTTTAATTACCACAGTGAGAATGCACAGAAATGACAGCACCTGACTGGATGGGATTTGAGGCCACATTTAAACAATGGCAATACTCGTGGAGAGAAGTGTACAGGTGTGCTCCTCAGAGAGGAAGGGTCTTGGTTCCAAAATCTTTTAGGGGTTCACACCCAATTGAAGAACTTCATCAACCATAAGAATAGTAATATCAAGAACCTCCTACTTGCCAACCGTCTAAATCAACTATTTATTAAAAAAAGCTTTTTCAGTTAGCATTAGAAAGGATTAAGTGTATTATTATTATTACCATTTATTTATATAGCACCATTAATTCCACAGCGCTGTACAGACAACTCACTCAAATCAGTCCCTCTCCCATTGAGGCTTACAGTCTAAATTCCCTAACACATACACACACACACACACACACACACACAGACTAGGGTCAATTTGTTAGCAGCCAATTAACCTACCAGTATGTTTTTGGAGTGTGGGAGGAAACCAAAGCACCCGGAGGAAATCTACGCAAGCACGGGGAGAACATACAAACTCCTCACAGATAAGGCCATAGTCTGGAATTGAACTCATGGCCCCAGTGCTGTAAGGCAGAAGTGCTAACCACTTAGCCACTGAGTGTAAGTGTAATCATAGAATGATAAAATATATAAACTTCCTTGCAAAATGCTAAAAAAATGAAATGATATGAAGAGGTGGAGAATCTCTGTATGGATAGAAACAAGCAGAATGGAAACATGTAAATGTGCTATATTGGATGTATATAAAACATATAATGAATGTACAACAATAGGCTTTATTTATAATATGGCATTGAGACAGCATGTTTACATTGACATCACTATTTCCAAAAAAATTCCTGTTCCCATTTCTGCAAGTTAGGAGCAAACCCTTTCCTCCACATTAAAACAAGGATAGTTTTGATAACGAAACAAAATGAACCTCCTGGAGTAGAAGGCACCTAGATTTCAATGTAATGGTGTCTGATGTAATGGGAAGTCAGGCAACCATTGCAGGGTAGCAAGACAATCTTAGCTGTGGCAAATAATTGTTTAAAATAAAAAAAACTACCCTTACATAATATTATTATTACTAGTATTAACGTTAACTGAAGTCTTATGTCTGAACCAATCCACATTCTCATTTCAGACTCCTTATCAACAACCCTAAAACTAGAACTGTATTTTTTTGGCCATAAAACTTAATACACTCTAGTTTTGGGATACAGTTACTTCACTTACGAGTGTGGGAGCTCACTAATGTCTTAAAGCAGCCTTCATTAAAGCCCTGCACACTCTGAATACACACCAAGAATATATACTCAAGGACTGCCTGCAAATTTTCCCAGTAGTCCCATAAAGTGATGTATGCACGTGGGCATCATTATGAGTTCGCTCTTTGCACCTGTCTATCTGCATTCCAGAAATGATCACACTAATGAACAGCAGATAATGCCAATGATTCAACCTTTATAACAGCCTCAATTTTGTACGCTCATTAAACTATAAACAACAAATTGGAAATGAACCTGACAATGGATTCAATATAAATATTTTTTATATAACTTTACAGAATCACTATAAACAATAAAGGCATTATTATAATATTGGAGAAAGCTACACTGACAAATGTGACTGTTGTAATGCATTAAGCATAACTATCTACCATATATCTTTATACAGAAGTACTGATTCTATTGTGTAACTATTGGTTTACTGAAATGACTACTCTATGTAGTCTTCTAGGCATGTTGTCTGCACACATGTATAAGTGAGCTCATAGGAGGTTAAAGTAAAATCTAATTTTGAACATCAAGAACATCATGACCTCAGGGTTGCAATTAAATCACAGCCCATAAGATTATAATGTTCTTGCTTTAAAACAGATGAATAGTTTGCTTTCAGATTTATTTCGTATGTTCAGTTCAGCAGTCAGCACTTCTCACCAGATGCCATGTACTGTACATTCTGCTAAAGTTTCTTGTTATGTATCTATCAAACCCTGGAGTTACATTACATCTTCAGACCATCTGCCTTCATCACGGTAGCATTAGGAAATGTTTGCATACCTGTATGCTGACATCATGTATTTGCTATGTTTGATGTCTTCCCTACATATATCATCAGTGCAGTAAAAAATCTGCATCATGAGTGTTCCTATTAACAATATTTGTATCCTTAAGACTTTGGCTTCACCTAACACACTATCATCATGACAATCTGTATCTATGGAATAGTGGTTCTTTCCTGTGCTTTATTAAAGTCCTTTTATTTACTTGAATGTTTTTTGCTAATTGTTCAATATACAAGAAAGCTTTGTGGAAATGTCATACTGAAAATTACGTCGTGAGGTGCAATTATGAAGATTTTCCACAAGAGGGAGCCAAGAAACAACTGTTAGTGATAGCGTGGGAAATAATCTTTTTATAAAATAGTATTAATTGAAAAAAGGAAATTCACAACTACTTAAGTATTTGATTCATATATATATTAGCGATGGTTCTCAGTAGTAAGATGATAATGTTTATTGCTCAAAGTGCTCTGCTCATAACGCAGTAAATAAATTAGTGGATTTTCTAAATAATTCATTGCACTCAGAGCTGTGCGGGAAATGTTAAAAAGGGGCTAAAATTTGCGAGCCGGCCCCTGATCATCACAAATAAAACTATCCTTCAGGCTCACTTAATAAGGCAATGTAAAAGCTAAGTGCAAACATGTTTGTATCCGCTATTAGTGGCTAGCTTAATTCAGCAGCAACTGGTAAAGAAGTTGCCTAAATTTACTAATTATCTTTAGCACATATACATTGTTTGTAAATAAGATGTACTTTAACTTGACGCCTTCAATATGCCATTTTAGTGCTCCTTTTAGGATTGTCCAAATTGTTATTTGGATCATTATTTTTAGGACTATTTTGCAACTTGTTGTGAGAATGATAACCTAATGTTTGTTAAATTTATTTTAGCACCGTCACAGATTTGCACTAGTTGCAGTTCCTCAGTAGAGAAGAAATACACTTATATATGATAATTTCTCTTTACACAGCCTCATTACATTTTCCTGTGTGTGTATTCAAATTATCTTCAAACAGGGATTTAAATTGGGGATGAACTGTAACACTGTCCAACCAGTCATATTCTTATTCTCATTTGAAATATTCTGGACTGACTAAATGAAATAATACATATTTCAGTAATTACCATCATTTCTTCCAGCACTTCAGACATAGTAGAAGTGTCCAGATTCTGTAATATATGCTGATATTAGCTTTATTTTCTCTCCTACAATGGACTCTGTCTGCAGAATTCAACATCAAACAGGAAACTAAGCATAATTAGCTTCTATTATTTGATGAAGGGCTGCCAGAGCTCATAATGAGAGAAGAAACAGAGCTGCTATCAGTTGGCGATGGTCCAATGGGCAATGAAGACTCTATTCTCAGAAGCAGAGCTCATGCAGCAAAATCACTCTCACAGCCTGAGCACCCTCTCTGGGGAATGGGCTCTGCATTGTTCACTGGGCAACTAAGGAATGGGCTTTATTATATACTGGTCACTAGGTAATTGGTTCTGTTGTACACAGCCCACCTGATAGAGCAGTGGCGCACGCAGGGGGGGTTTCTGAGTCTCTAGTGGCCACTGTCCTATACAGCAGCCGCGGCGCTGTCAAAGAAGCGTCCGCAGCGGTGCTGTATTGTATACAGCACCGCCGCAGATGCTTCTTAGACAGCACCGCAGCTGCTGTATAGGACAGCGCTGGCGAAACGGAGTTGCTGCACATGCGCAGCAGCTCTCTCTCTGTTTTTTGGGGGGGTTTTTGGGTCGGCAGGGGGAAACCCCCCCCGACAATCCTCCGTGCGCCGCTGTAGAGGTCTGTGTTATATACTAGTGACCAACAATGAACTTTGCTACCTACACTCAGGGCAGGTGCAAGGTTGCTTGGCACCCTAGGCAAAGCTTAAGCTTGTCGACCCCCCCCCCCCCCCCTCAAATAATAAAAAAAAAAAATATTTCACAGCCCCTAACACACTTGACATTTCTAAAATGAAAAATAATAACTCTTACCTCCTCTTGGCTTGCTGGGATGCAGTCCAGATGTCTGACGCAGCACTGATGTCTGGTGCAGGATGCTGTCCAGGCTTCACTGCTGCCCAGGAGCAAACACAGGATATCTAGAGGGAAGGCTCTAGATGTTAGATTTCAGAACAAAACAAACACAAAAAAGAAAACTTTATATCACTCACCTGTTACAGACTGACATGTATCCCGCTGCCCACCAACTTCTCTCACACATGCCCATCTGCCCACTAGCTATTCTCACATATGTCACATATGCCCTTGCATAGCTGCAATTTGTCACGGCACTATTTTAGTACATAGACTCCATAGTCTCTAACTTAAGGACATTTATAAGTGTAATCCCCGGGATCCCCATTTTCTCCAGCCTCTTCCCCCTCCCCAATTTTTTGTACCATCCATTCTCCCACCACACACACATTTTATGTAGCATCCATTCTCCCCCCACACAAACACATTTTCTGTAGCATTCATTCTCCCCCACACACATTTTCTGTAGCATCCATTCTCCTCCCACACACATTTTTCTGTAGCATCCATTCTCCCCCCATTATCTGTAGCATCTATTCTCTCCCCCATACATTTTCTGTAGCATCCATTATCCGCCCACACACACTTTCTGTAGCATCCATTATCCCCCCCACACACACTTTCTGTAGCATGCATTATCCCCCACACACACATTTTCTGTAGCATCCATCCCCCCAACACACATTTTCTGTAGCATCCATTCTCCCCCATTATCTGTAGCATCTATTCTCTCCCCCATACATTTTCTGTAGCATCCATTATCCCACCCACACACACTTTCTGTAGCATGCATTCTCCCCCACCACATACATTTTATGTAGCATCCACCCCCCCCCCCCCCCCTCGGTTCTCTGCAGCATACTTCTCTCACCCTCCCCTCCGTTTCTCTGTTGCATACTTTCACTACCCCTCCCCGCTTTCTATACTCACCTTTACTTATCTTTCATTCTCTTCTCCGCCTCTTGTTTCTTGCTTCTTTCCTCTGTATTTACTCCTGCCACACTCCTGTCGGCTCCTCTACACTGGCAGCGTCATGACGTCACAATGCTGCCAGGCGCCGGGCACATTTGAAAATGCGGTGCTGCACAATAGCAGCACCGCTTAGGTCTGCAGCAGGAGCACTATATTGCGGGCGGACGATCCGCCCTGGGCGATCGCGCCGCCCGCTTAAACTTAACCTACTATTAATTGTTTTAATTGTTTTATTAATAGTCTCCTCGGCCGCAGTGCCGCCCCCCTGAGACCGGCGCCCTAGGCAGCTGCCTAATGGTGGCGCCGGCCCTGCCTACACTAGACACTAGGTAATGAGTTATATTTTGTATACTAGCCACCCTGCAATTGGCTCTTTGTTGTAAGCTTATCATCAAGCTATGGAGTAGGGCGCATCTTGGCATCTTCACCCTAGAAACTAGATAGCTTGTCCATCCACGAACATAGACGTTTAACATTCCAGTGAAAGGCAAAGCTGGAGTCCACTTTATAGTCCTGCACTTCCCCCTGTCCTCTCTGTAAGGTTCAGAGTTGTCTAAGAAATAAATGTTCTTACAAGTAGAGGAATTTTTACTGCACATAGTACAGAATAGCTTCTTTATTAAAGCACAAAAATAAACAGCCTGTGGGTCGCTGTGTTTATGTTAACTATAATTACTAACATACTGCTAGATTTTCAACAAAGCTAGTATTCTGTAATTCACACCTAGCTAGGACAGAACACTTCAAACAAGAGGTAACCGCTGCATAAATGAAATACCTTCTAAATAAAATGTTTGATAAACCAGTCAGGGTATGGACACTGAGGACCTGATGCTGAGTTAGGAGCAAGGCAAAAAAAAAAAAGAGCACATTTTCACCTTGGTAAAACCTTGACATTGCAGGGTACGTCCAATGCCTATGTGGAATATAGATCCTCAAAACAACGCACATAAAAAAAAAAATGTCACCTGTCAATAATATAAGCATTAATGACAAAACAGTTTAAAACAAAAAACATGTTTTTTTCCATTAAATATGTTTATTAGAATGATTTTAATGTCTACATAAAATACATTACTGCAGTTGCTCCTGATTGCAAACATGTCAAAGCAGGCATTTGAGACGGTCATCACTAGTAATCAAGACTTAGGGGTATATTTACCAAACTGCAGGTTTAATAAAGTAGAGATGTTGCCTATAGCAACCAATCAGATTCTAGCTGTCATTTATTTAGTACATTCAACAAAATGACAGCTAGAATCTGGTTGCTATAGGCAACACCTCCACTTTTTCAAACCCTTAGTTTAGAAAATATACCCCTTAGACTAGCCCTGAAGCTGGATCAAGAGATCCGCCAGAAAAACAAGTCACTTTGAGATGCTCAGAGCTTGATTCGGTTGTGGCTCTGTGCGCTTACTATACAGTGACCATGGGCAAACGCCCCTTCACCGCCCCGTTCCCTCCCAGAAATTGTAGGCTGTAGTAAGTGTCCTTTGTGTACAAGGATGAAATGAACGTTGATGTGTTTAGTCACGTATGGTCCAGTTCTGGGCATGCGCAGATTAATTTTGCGTACAATACGCACAATTAATCTGCGGCAGACACGTTCCTTGATGAGTCACTTGCGGTTTGTCCAGAAGCAAATTTACTCCTTTTTTTTTTTGTTTTGCTCCTATATCAACATCAGGCCTTGAGTGTATATTTCCTGGAAATGAAGACCCTAAAAAAAAAATTAAAATGAGCAAATTCGATTAATTGTGCAAAATGAGCTGTGCTTAGCTGAAATGAGAATTCTAGCATCCTTTGATCTGTTACAGGGTGCTTCTGACATTAGCTTAATTTGCATTATGTTAGTAGATAACCATGGTATAATTTTCAGCATGTCAGAATGTCTAGCATGCCACACAACATGCCAATAGAGCTAGTACCGTAGTTTAATTTACCATTGATTTATTTGGTTTGTAGCATGTCTGAGATCTTAGCCTGCCGTGAAAGATAGCACAGGCACTAGGTTGAATTAAAATAAAGAAATATTGAATGAATTTTGTAGGGTCTATTGTTTAAAGGGCAAAAAGCCCTATTGCTGGCGACAGGAATTACTACCGCGTCTATTTGTTTTATGTGATCATGTGACATCAATAATGATGTATCTTGTCATGTGGTTTCATAAATGATGTCATCAGAAAATCTTCGAAGGGGCCATTCCTTGAAGGGGGTACTATTTAATAGTCAAATTTAATTTCCCATTTGTTTTTGGTTTTGCTTTCTTTTTGGTTTTGATATAAATGCAAAAGATTTTGGTAAAGAAATTTTATATCCTTCTGTTCAGACATGGAAAAGCAGTATGAAAATGTGTAGCTTTGCTTCTGTTAGGCTCGGGTAGAGCTGTTAAACTGGATGTATAGTGGTGATTCAATGATGTGGCAATGGGTGACAAAGTAGCTGTACACCAGGGGCAGGCTGGGCTGAGGGGCAGGGGGCCTGTCCCATAGTGATGCATTATTTCCTTTAATATGTAGCTAATAGGCTTTCCCTGCTCTACATTGGTTATTTTGTATTGGAAATCTCTAAGTTTGAAGTCTCCAAACTGCACCAAGGTCCACTATAAAAAAAATTGAGTGCAGGAAAAGTAAGTAATATAAGGTATATAAAGATAAATGAAAAGAGCGACAAAGAAAAGAGCGGGGCACACTACTACAGTTAAGTATTGCATGTTTGACAACAAGACAAATACATGAGACCCTTTTAGCATGGTTAAAAAAACAATTGCAGAGGAAAGCAGGCTATACCAGGACTTTACTAATCAAATATACGGTATGTTGAAGAAAGGATTCCTGGGGCTGTTAATAATTGGCACACTAATACTAACTGAAATATATTATGCACAATATTGGGTTTTATCATCATCATCATCATCAATTTGTTAGTGAACGGGATAAAGAGGACAGGAGGTAGAGTAGGAAGATGAGAAGAGAGTAGAAACTTCCTCTTCATTTGTGGGATCAAATGAATAAAGAGTGTCAGAGGGTGCTACAAAGGAATTGAGCTGATTGCTTGTTGAGGGAGATGATACCACTTCAAGTCTGATCTTATCTATTTTGTCCTTGAAATAGGAAGAAAGATCCTGGCTTGGGGTGGGAGGATTGAGAAGAGCTTTAAATGTGTTAAAAACAGGTTAGAAACCTGAGCATAGATGAGAGATTGGAAGAATGTTTGTTTTGCAATGTCCAGAGCATTTCAATAGGAGTGGTAGATACCAGTATATGTGATGAAATCATTAGAGGTACAAGATTTACGCCAGTGGCGTTCTGCTGTACGAGAAAGTTTTTGTAGAGTTCGTATTACTTTAGTGTGCCACGGTTGGCAACGAAGTGTACGCGGAGTATGTTGAGTCGCTGGAGCCACTTGATCAAGGGCAGTTGCTAGGGTTTGGTGAAAATGAGGTACTGCCCTATTAGGGAAGGAGAATATAGAAATTGTGGACAGAAGGTGTTGAATAGAGGTGGAAAACTGTTGAAAATCAATAGCGTTAATATTCCTGCGGGTGTGAGGAGGCTTGGAAGAGTTTGACACTGGGGAGGGTAAAGAACTGGGGGTGAGTGAGTAGCTAATAAGAAGATAATCCGAGAGGGGGAAAGGAGTGTTAAGGAAATCAGAATCTGAGCATAGTCTAGAGAAAACAAGATCAAGACAGTGGCCATCCTAATGAGTAGCGGATTCAATTCACTGGGAGAGGTCAAGTGTGGAGGTTAGAGAGAGTAGTCTGCAAGCAGCATTAGAACGTGAATTAGCAATAGGGATGTTGAAATCACCCATGATGAGGGTGGGGATGTCAGAGGATAAGACGTGAGGGAGCCATGCAGTGAAGTGTTCAAGAAATTGTTGGTGTGGTCCAGGGGGCGATAGATGACAGTAACAAGCAATGAGAATGGGTTAAAAATCCTAATACTATGAACTTCAAAAGATGTGTACGTGAGTGATGGGACGTTTGATAGAACTGTAGGTGAGGCAGTGTCTGCTTGCGTGAGCCATGTTTTTGTTATTTCTAGAAGGTTAAGGTTGTTTGAGAGGAAGAGCTTGTGTATGGAGGTAAGTTTGTTGAAAACAGAGCATGCATTCCAAAGGGCACATTTAAAGGACTTTGGAAGAGAGGGGAGACAGGTGATGGTTTGAGATTTGCTGGATTTCTGTAGTGTACAGATATATGTGTGTGGGGGAAGTGAGGGGGGCCTGGATTAGGTGATATATCACCAGCTAATAGAAGCAGGAAGAAAGATAGGAAAGAGGATTGTAAGAAGTGTGTCCTTTTAGTTTCTGGTGAAAGGGTGAGGCTGTTATAACTATTAAATTTAAATAGGACATTTCATGAGTGTTCACTAGAGGTGAGTGAAGTAATGAAGGGGCAATGTGGACAGAGGTGTGTGTTGCAGGATGGGTGAGGGATGATATAATCCAAAATATAATGCCATGAAAGGAGAGGAAGAAAAATAATTTGGCAAACATTGGGATTCCTGACAATAGCAAAAAAATAAGGAATTAAAAGAATTACCTAGTTGCAATGTACTGTGCAATCAGAGAAGTAGCGCAGAGTAAGGCTGTAGTAGATGTAGTTTATTCCTGGATGTCTGGATAACATGGAGTAATGATGTGGGAGACGTGGGTGGGAGTGGGTGGAAATGTTGAATGGAGAGTAATAAAGAGGAGGTGATGGAGTAGCTGAGTTTTTGCAGAATCATGAGAGAGGAGAGTGGTTGAAACTCAGTTTCAATTCTTTATACTTGTGATGGCAAACAAAGCCGTGAGTAGAATTGAAAGTGTAAAGATGAGATAGAGGACTGAAACAGCTGTAACATGGGTAGGGAATGGATGAGCAAGTAGTACATCAGGCTGATTAAATAAAGGGTACAATGTTTCAATGAACTCTAACTCCAGTGCTAAAATTTACATGTCACCCTAAACCACACAAGCTTCTTTATAGCCAGATCCACATAAGTAACAATTATAAAGAGCAAAAACTATGTAATGTGCTCCTTGAAAAACAGAAGAAAAGAAAATGTTGGATTACTGACTTCCATCTCAGACTGATACAATGTTTTTGTGTTTGCAGGAAAGTGGTGGATCTTCCAAAAAGGAAATATGGGATTCCAATTGACCGAATTGGCACAAACCGCCTTGCTAGTACTAGAGGCTAACAGATTGTTATAGTGAGTAACACAAAATGTTTTCTGCTTCTTTATCAACAATGTCTTATCAGTTTATAAGCAGAAGAGAATATTACCCATTCTAGTAGTAGAAGTGGTCTGGTATACAACAGTATACTTTTCGCCACTTCTCACTGCTCTATCTAATGTTGGGTACACACTGTATGTCCCATGTGTGTCTCTGTCTATGTGTCTCTTGTGTGTGTCTGTGTGCCCCATGTGTGTGTCTGTCTGTCCTTTGTGTGTGTCTGTCTGTGTGTCCCATGTGTGTGTCTGTCTGTGTGTCCCTTGTGTGTGTCTGTCTGTGTGTACCATGTGTGTGTCTGTCTGTGTGTCCCTTGTGTGTGTCTGTCTGTGTGTTCCATGCGTGTCTCTGTCTGTGTGGCCCTTGTGTGTGTCTGTCTGTGTGTCCCTTGTGTGTGTCTCTGTTTGTGTGTCCCATGTGTGTCTGTCTGTCCCATGTGTATCTCTATCTGTGTGTCCCTTGTGTGTCTCTGTCTGTGTGTTCCTTGTGTGTCTCTGTCTGTGTTACTTGTGTGTGTTTGTCTCTGTCTGTGTGTCTCTGTCTGTGTGTCCCTTGCGTTTGTCTGTCTGTGTGTCCCATGTGTGTCTGTCTGTGTGTCCCATGTGTGTGTGTCAGTTTAGGGGGAAAATCAATTAGCCACGAAGTGTCTCCGGAACGTCCGTGAGACACTTTGCAGCGGAGATTTGACAGAAATATCTGCTCATTTTTCTGTGCACCTCTATGTGCACCTTCTTCGCTCCCTTTCTCCCACCACCTGCTCCCACCTCGCCCACCTCTTTAATCTCTCCCTCTTCACTGGCATCTTCCCCATCTCCTTCAAACATGCTCTCGTATCCCCCATTCTTAAGAAACCTAATCTCGACCCCACTTCTCTCTCGAACTATCGCCCCATATCTCTTCTCCCTTTTGCCTCCAAAATTCTCGAGAGGCTCGTCTGCAGCCGTCTCACCTCCTACCTTTCTGAATACTCCCTCCTTGATCCTCTCCAGTCTGGTTTCCGCCCCCTCCACTCCACTGAAACTGCCCTGGCTAAAGTCACCAATGACCTCCTCTCTGCTAAAGCCAGGGGCCACTTATCCCTTCTCATCCTCCTTGACCTCTCTGCAGCCTTCGACACCGTTGACCATCTCTCCTCCTTCACACCCTCCAGTCTTTCGGCCTCTCCGGCCCAGTCCTGTCCTGGTTCACCTCTTACCTTACTCACCGATCCTTCTCTGTCACCACCTCTGGGTCTCTCTCCCCCCCGTCCACCCTTCCAGTCGGGGTCCCTCAGGGCTCTGTTCTGGGACCCTTACTATTCTCTCTATACACCTCCTCCCTGGGTCAACTCATCAGCTCCTTAGGCTTCAGCTACCACCTTCACGCTGACGACACTCAACTATCCCTCTCCTCTCCTGATCTCTCTCCCTCCCTCCCTCCTCTCTAGGGTGTCCGCCTGCCTCTCTGCCATCTCCTCCTGGATGTCCTCTCGATTCCTCAAACTTAACCTTGCTAAAACTGAGCTCATAGTATTTCCTCCCTCTCATACCTCATCCCCTTCTGACCTCTCCATCACTGTCGACAACACCTCTATCTCCCCTGTCCCCCAACTTCACTGCCTTGGTGTCATCATCAACTCCTCTCTCTCCTTTGGCCCCTACATCCTCTCTCTTGCTAAATCCTGCCGCTTCCAGCTGTGTAACATCGCTCGCATCCGGCCCTTCCTCTCCCAAGATGCCACCAAATGCCTTATCCACTCTCTGATCATCTCCCCCCACTCTCATCTCGATCCCCTTCGAACTGTTCTTAACGCTGCCGCTAGGCTTATTTTCCTTTCTCGCCGCTCCTCTTCTGTCTCCCCCCTCTACCTAGCCCTTCACTGGCTCCCATTCCCCTTCAGAATCCTCTTTAAGCTCCTCACACTCACCTACGAGGCCCTCGCCAACTCCACTGCGCCCTACATCTCCACCCTCCTCTCTATTCATGCTCCATCCCGCCCTCTCCGTTCTGCCTCTGACCGTCGCCTCTCTTCCCCCCTTATAACCTCCTCCCACGCGTGTATCCAAGACTTCGCCTGCACTGCCCCCCTCCACTGGAACAAGCTCCCTCCCTCCATCAGAACTTCCCCTAATCTGTCCAGTTTCAAACGGCCCTAAAAACCCACCTTTTTCTTAAAGCCTTTCTGTCTCCCACTTAACTTCCTACCTTATCTTCTGCCTTCGTCCCCCTACTCTCCCTCTCTCCCCTGCGTCTCTGTCTGTCCACCCCTCCCCTTAGATTGTATGCTCCTCTGAGCAGGGCCATCTCTCCTCCTGTTTCCACCACTTTTAACTCTGCTCTTCAGCTACTTAGCCCTCCTCCTCGAGGGTCCTCCACCCCACATCCACTCTCGCTCCCTCCTCCCCCTGGGGGTCTCCCTGCCTTCCGCGCCCTCCTTCTTGGGCCCCGTCGTTTACGGATCCTCCCTCCCCCTTCCCCGCCCTCTCTAGCTGTGCATTGAGCTTACTGAGTTACTGTGCTTACTGTTTACTGTACTGTGCTGTCTCCCATTGTATTGTAATTTGTATGTCCCTGTACGGCGCTGCGGACGCCTTGTGGCGCCTTATAAATGAAAAATTAATAATAATAATAATATAATGTATATTGCTTTGGGATGAGACACTCCTTAATATATAGGTCAATTGGCAGCATATAAGGATAATCCTACTTCTTCATAGACAGCTCGGACCCCTAAAACATTTTAAATGTCCAATGTATGACACAATTATGTGTGTCTGTGTGTCCCATAAGTGTGTGTGACATGGGAGAGATGGAGGGCACAGAGCCTTAATTATAGATCCTTTTAAACAATATTTAGTAAATACAAAGACATATGGAGCCTGAGTCATTAAGGAGAGAAAAGCAAAAAAAAAAGGGAGTAAGATTGCTACTGGATAAACCATGTTACAATGCAAGGGGTGCAACTGCAAATTAGTTTATTATTTTTGCACATAAGGTAAATACTGGCTGTTTTTTCATGTAGCACACAAATACTTGCTAGCTTTATTATTACACTGAAATGTAATGTTGATCTAGGACATGCTCTATTCCAACTATAAATCTGTCCCCACATTTTACATTTTACCTCCCCTTTTAATGCAACATGGTTTTGCCAAGGTGCACATTTACTCCTTTTTTATGCTTTGCACTCCTTTATGATTCAGGCCCATTAAGTGCTGTCACTTAATATGTCTTTGGGTGGAATTCAATTCCCCTGAAGTACCGCTGCATTAAAGCTATTACCGTTATTACGGTAAGTTTAACCCGGCTTTCTGCTCGCAGCTCAGGGAGTTGCGAGCAAAAAGCCAGCATTAAAACTACTGTAACAATGGTATTTGCGCGCACTATTACCGTAATAAAGGTAATAATGCACAGGTCGCGTTACATTTTCAAGTAACACGGCCAATTGTATTCCCCCCTTTGTGTTTTATTAAATAGTGTTAAAAAGCATATACAATTAGGGCTTCAATTAGTTTAAACCTATCAACTTCCCTATAGCTTCTGGGGCTTGGCTGTTACATTTAAAATACCGCCGCTTCTAAATTTGCACTTAGAGGACTGACTCATTCTATATGATTGTTTCATAAAAGTCCAGGGAATCATCATCAACATTTATTTCTATAGTGCCAGCAAATTCCGTAGCGCTTTACAATTGGGATGAAGTTGTTCCCTTGTCTTTTATGAAGCAGAAGCACCTATGTCTTTATATTAAAATTTATACAGAAGTGTTAGTCATTTAGTTACATAAATTTGCACAGAACAAGATGGTGAGTATTGCTGCGACCTTTATGTTTTCCATGATTGCAGCTTCATTAAGCTTGAGCACACGGGAGCAATATATATATAACACTGTATCCCCATATCCTACTTGCTCACTTTCTCATAAAAGTGGACTGAACCAATCATCTTAATATAAAGTTATTAGGAGGCCCGTGAGTTAGTGAGCACTTATCCTATTGTAAATCAACACTAAACAGATGAAATAAGTGATTATAGTAGTCATCACTATTTGCTGCAAATGAATGGTCCTCCCTGGACGAATACTTTATTTGCATCAATACTGTATAATTATGCATGCTTTGAAAAGGGGATCCCTACAACCTGTTAGTGTTACCACTAAGTAGTGTTATTGCTCATTTAGAATATGTATTTTCCTAAAGGCAGTCTCCTCTGTCTTACATGATTCACCTATCATAGGACAGCCTTAGTTTACTGTGACCCTCACCATATCACTTAACATGCATAATTATGTGTAGCCTCTGTGGAAGTTACTAGCATCTGGCAGAAGACTTGACTGCACAGAATTGGTTGTGTTCTAATGCCTTTTTTTCTAACATAAACTCCTGGATAAGTGATTCACAAGCCAGTATACCAATTTTATTGCCATGGAACTGTTCTGTGTGAGCAATATTTAATATAGTTCCCTCCTGCCCTACATGATTAATCTAAGGCCTATGAGTACCACAAGACTAATTCAACCTTCACATTTACACTGAACATGTATAGCAGTATATACAGCAAATATATATATATATATATATATATATATATATATATATAATTGTATACAAATGAATTGTTGTTCTTCTCTCTCTAATATAATTTGCTTGACATAACAGTAACATTGTTCAGTAAGTTTTCCACTGTGTCACAGTGACTAATTTGTAGAAATAAATTGAGTCAATTTATAAAGCTCTGCAGAGGTTGTTGATCTTAGCTTTATAATGGGAGATGGTAACATATTTTAATACCATTATGCATGGTTCTAGCATATTCACTTACAAAATAAGTACTTTTTGTAATTAGAAAATTGGATGGGAATAAGAATACATTATTTGGCATTTTGTCTTGCCTTGTGGAACAATTCCTGCCTGTTTTTATTTTTGCAGGTATTTACACCCAGGATGATATATGATACATCTCAGATGCCACCAAAACTCTGCTAATACCTTTCAGAGCTCCATCTTCTGATTTATGTTACAATGATTAATGAATTGACCATCTATAAATCAATTTCACATCCTCTGTCAAAACAATAATAGATTCAATCCATCAGATCAGAACTTTTACAGCCAGGGTGTGCCTTCTGAAGTCACAGGGTGTATGTGTAATACTGTACTGCCTGGTAATCAGATCTTAACACCGTAGGATTTGTGTTTCTTTAGGCTCAAATATCAGCATTTGTGATTCAATTGGATAAGAATATGTATCCTGCATTGAATCTTACCATAGTTTTAATAGATTTAATACATTATAGAGTGTCACTGCATTTCATGCCCCCTCTACACACAGCACCACTCACTTTTGGAACATTCATACAAGTAATCACATATAATGTAAGACATGTATACTTTAAGCCAGCTTCTACCTACCGAAACACTGTTATTTGTATGTATATCAAATGTATAAATTTTCCATTTATTTAAACAATTTTTATATAACTGATTTTCATTTGTGTAGTAATCCTCTAGTTCAAGACTATTTCTGCCTCCCTTTTCTTATGTAACCTAAGATTCACATTGCATTACATGTACTTTAAGTAACTATGACTTCTTCTAGAGCAGATGCAGACAGCCTGTGTTTCTCTATCCTCTATACTCGCACCTAAATGTCAGTCTCGGTATGTTCAACATGTAATTCCACAGCACCTGGAGAAGCACAGGTTACCTAATCCTGTTCTAGACACAGGCCGGCTACCTTATTGGTTATTTAAAGAGCTGGAACTGGGCACCATAAAATACTAATATACTACTCAAAGTAAACTAAACTGTACTGATATATAACCCCTTAAATATATACGGTTTGCTTCATACTTACCTTACCTACAGACATAAATATTTACATGTCTGCTTTATTAAAAGTACATTTCCTTACCCTGATAGTGTTGTGTGTACAAGTAGAAGAAAACATATTTGATTTCACTGAAGTTTAGCACAAGAATGGTATGTATACCTATCCATACCAAGTACTTGCATAGACATATAGTTCATGCTTATCGTCCCATTTAATAACACCACCACCAAAAGTTGCAAACTGTTTATTTGCCAATGCAAAAGAAAAAACATAATTTTAAAGAATACTTGTCACCTACACACAAATGCACATTAAACAGATACCTGAATAGTCAACATATAGCTAAAACTGTTAAATATTCTGTGTGCTAAGGCTATATAGCATCTACTGAATCTTTTTACATGTCTGCTTGAAGTTAACCATCTTCTGTGCAGGTGTAAATACATATCCATGAATATTAAAGACAGTATGAACATCCTTTATACTGTCAAGAACTTGTGCACATGCTCCTGAGAATCAACAAACTGTTTTCAGCTAATTGGGGCAGAATAATCACATAAGTTTAGACTTCCTGGAGATTGACTCACAGGACTACAACAACAGCTAACTTGTATTGATGAAATCCCCCAGCCACATTACAGTATTTATCGCGATTAGCAGCAGCTAGGCAGATCAAACCGGAGAAGACCTTCCAGGATTGGATGTGAGCGCCACAACTGCTGAGTGACTTGACCAATCACAATGAATATTTCATTTGTCACACAAGTATATGTCCTCATATATTGCCTAAGACATGTTAGCAGGCAGAGCTTGACAAAGAGGCAAGGGCACAGTTTTATTACTGTATTTCTCACAAATAATATATGTGTAATATATGTGCATAACAATTAGGTTTTTACTCAGGCTGTACTAATAATGTTGCATTTTCAAAATTGTGTGACTAGTACTCTTTAAAATGCAGTTTATGCTCTAAAAACATAGAGTCATTAAAGAGAGCAAAGCAAAAAAAATGGAGTAACTTTCCATTTTGGCAAGACCATGTTGCATTGGAGGGGGAGATAAACTTAAAATATGGGGGACAGATTATAGTTGGGATAGGACATGTCCTAGATCAACTTTCACTTTCAGTGTAAAAATAATGCTATCAAGTATTTGTGTGCTACATGAAAAAACAGCCAGTATTTAACTTATGTGCAAAATAATAACCTAACCCTCGCATTGTAACAGGGTTTGTCCCAGAGAAAATGTTTTTCTTTTTTGTAATACTTTTCTTAATGACTCAGGCCCACACTGTCTTGGGTTGAGTTGCATCAAATGATTTAATTGCTAAAACATTTATTTCATTATGTATTATAGATTTGTAATGGAAAAATGTGACAATCAAGTTAAATTTAGCAACATTTTTGACGATACAAATAGGTCCAATTGCTTCAAATTATGTACATATGTTTCTTGTTATAAAAATAATACTTTATGCATGACTTGTTCTAACTATAACAATATGAGGCAAACCCCAGGGTGGCTAGACTTTGCATGTGGAGTGGCTGGTCCACAATAACATGTTATACATTGTATGATGCTTTTATTTTTGTTTGCATGATCTATGTGACAGGTCACTGGTTTTAAACAGCAGAACAGTTTGTAAAATGTATTTTCACAAATTGCAATTGCAAATTTTCTTGTGTGCTTTATTGTTTGGGTTTAATTACTAAAACTTTTCTGCTTTTGTTATGCTTAGCATTTGTAAATATGGGACTGTAACTCAAATATGGGACTGTAACTCAGTCCCAACTCACTTTGCAATTACTTTAAAAATTCATTAGTTATATGCCAGGCAGCATCCAGGACACCTTGGATAATTGTTGCAGCCTTTGTTTGACTAGAACTTCCATAATTCTTAACCATAATTGGAATATGCCCTGTCCTCTGTCACCAATCTACGTTATTTCATTGTTGGATACATTTCACAGGACATGTTGCCATAAGCTGGCCATCATACACATTCAAATCCAGACCATTTTCCACCCCATTCACTTAGGATTCCAATATGGCCACAAGCATAGGTACCAAACTAAACAGATCCAGCAGTTAAATTGTTATAAAGAACATGCAGATCTTATTGGACACTATTAGCTCGGCTTCTGATAACCACACACACACACAGTGATCGCAGTCTCTAGATAACTGATTTTCAGCTGACATTTCTCATCTGTCAAGTTGGTTGATAAAATTGCCAGCTTTAGACTTTTTATTGTACTTTGTCAGGCAGCTCCTATTCCTGTTATCACCTTCTCTCTTATCTGCTCTACTGGAGAGCAGGATTATCTATGTTTTCTTCTGATATACATAACACTTTAAAATATATGTAATTACTTATTCCCCATCAGGAACCAAATATAGTTAGTTGTTATTAATTTTCGAGACACTCATTCTTGCAGAATGCTAGATAACAGATATATTATTAGTGTTTAACCACTACACTTTGATGTATGTAACAGATTTGTAGATTTGTATTTACACAAATAGAATGCTGTATTCTTTTGTCCAGTTATATCAATGTCTGCTATTAAGAGGGTGTTGACACTGGCACATTGCAGGGCAATGTAGTTCAACTATGTATTATATGAGTATAGCACTCCCTCCATACAGTGATTGCTAGTAAACTTGACTGTACAGTCCTCCATTGAGAGCCATCATATTAAAGTTGCACTATCATCTAGCAAAAGGTGATAGTGCAGTCCACCCAATTCCCCAGCCAGATCCCCTTGAAAAACGGCTGCTTGTAGCATACTGGCAAATCATTTTAATTCACCATCTTAAAGTGGCAGCGAAGGGAGGCTTGGGATTGGCTGTCTGGGACATACCACCTCCTCGGTTTTTGGCCAGGGCTGTAAGAGGAGTGGGGAAGACAGCTGCATAGATCAGCCCCTGGAGGTGGTTTCCCACCTTCAGATTACTTTAATTTATTGGCTTTTGTGCTTTCAAGACTTATATTTATATCATCAGGCAGAGTTGTTTCTTTTTGTATCTCTGGGATATGTCCCAAACCTACAAATGTATTGAGTGCAGAGAATAGCAGAGCTGTGGCATAGCCCAGGGCAACAAAAAGATATAACTCATTGTGATATAAATGCACACCATAAATCAAGAGAAATAAGAAGGAATGTAAAAGCAATGTATTGCGTTATTGTTGCAACAAGACGTAGGCAAAAAATAAGTTGAAGGAATCTGAAGGTGGAAAGGTACGATATATTTTGCTATATAAATCACTTTTATACTAAAATTAGTGTTTTAAAAAATTTTCAATCATACCTCTTCCGCCTCCAACTTGTACTCATCTAGCTTTATGTAAGCCTGTTTTTTATGTTTTTTTTATTGGTTTGTATTTTTCTGAACAAATGTCCATTAAAGATATCAAGTACGCTTTAATACCACTGTTTTAACATCACAGTAATGATAACACCAATTTTGTCATTAGTTGTAATGAAGGAGCAGTGTTCTGTTCATTTTAAATACGTATATTTTTTTCAGAAATGTATTGGCACATCCCTTCTGCCTTTATTACTGTTAAACTCCACAACACACTTTTGTTTTAAATAAAATGTAATAATGGAAATTATTTTTGTGTGTGTGTTCTTTCTCATATATGTGTTAAAGTACAAAATAATGGTCTGTTTTCTTTTTCGTTTACACAATGAGGTAAGATACATTAGTAGTTGGCAGCCATGATAACTAAACCACAATGAGACCACACAGGACCTATATTTTTGTCTGTTCACATCAATGTTTGTTTTTAGCAGAAGTATAGAACATGTGTGGTTTTTAGACAAGGGAGAATTTCTAGTTTTAAATAATGATTCTAAAACCTAACTTCCAACAGTCTTTTGCAGACAGGTGCAAGTATGTTCAACTCCCTTAAAAATCCCCTCTGCTTTTATGGGTGTATATTAATAAATGCAAAAATAGATTTATGATTTGGTATGTTCCATATACTACAGAAAGAAGTCAATGTTAAAGGGTAATTCCATCCATAAATAACATCTGTAATTAAATTAATATTTGCCTAAAAATATTTTGTGACCCCAGAAATAGCATTTTCAGAAAATTCTGTGAGTCCCAATGACATATTTTCAACTATATATCCTTCCAAATCACAGTGCTGGTTGGGGAAAGGAAGTCTGCTTGACAGCACATTCAAGGATGTTGACAGCAAGCAACTAGAATGAAACATTCATTAACAACTCTAGACAGACTCCCTATGTGACATCATAGTCATCATCATCAAGCTGTCTGCAGGCAGTATACTATCTGCACAGCAGAGTACCAAGGTCACACATTATGGATCCACACAAGCCTATTGGCTCCCCTCTGCAGTGTGGCAAAGAGAGCTGTGTATGCAGGCCGAGTTTGCTCAACTTGATCATACGCAGGTTGGGCAAACATTTTGGACAATGAAGTTTAAATTGCAGGGGACCCCACAAGCTACTTGCCCTGGTGTCTCCAAAAATCTTAATCCAGCCCTGCTGCAGACCAGTATTGAAAGTAACACACAGGACCAGCATCAAGAGTACAGCAGTATGGGTCCCAAAGATATTTATTAGGGGAGGGAGGGTCTGTAGTGAATTAAGGAACGTGGAAGGCCCCCTTTCTAATCAGCAGCCACTCCTGAGATGTGGGGGGGCCAAGGTGCTGAATTAATGGATGAGGTAGTGGGCCCCCTTAGGCAGCATGTCCACCTCCCAAGATGTGGTGGATGTCACATCTTCTGCCAGTTGCTCCAGTCACAGTTCCAGCCCCAGCCCAACACAATGTGCTAGGGACAGGTCAGAATATGGGAGGAGCTTCAGCTGCTGTGGAGTAGGACAGTATACTTTAACATTTTAACAGAGCTACAGTGGAATATCAGGTTAACACTGAACAATATATTTATTTATTTTTCATAATTCATAGATGACATTTTTGTTTTCATAATTCATAGATGACATTTTTGAAAATTAATTGTCTTTTAAGTGTTGGATATGTACAATATACCAACCCCTAGTTAATTGTGTAAGTTGCTTGCAGTATTTATGTTTATTTGAATTAGCAATCATCATCATCTATTTATATACATACACACACCAAGAGAGACTAAGGGCAATTTAATAGCAGCCAATTAACCTGCCAGTATGTTTTTGGAGTGTGGAAGGAAACCGGAGCACCAGGAGAAAACCCACTCAAACACGGGCAGAACATACAAACTCCACACAGATAAGGCTATGATTGGGAATCGAACTCATGACCCCAGTGCTGTGAGACAGAAGTGCTAGCCACTAAGCCACCGTGCTGCCAATATGGTCTAAAGCAAAAAGTAGTAGTCTTGCTGCATTTCTAGGTCAAAGGATGCAACCTCTGTAGTATTAGGAGCAGCTGTAACAGCACCAGGAATCCCAGTTATGAAAATGTGAACAGTTTGTATATATATATATATATATATAACTGATATATTTTTATTGAACGAATGAAACAAAAATTTGCTTCTTGCTCTCTTAACAAGTAATATTGTAAAGAATAATATACATTGTATCATAAAGACAAAAGTGGATTATGTAACTGTAACTGAAAACACAGTAATAAATTCATAACTTCTAATGATACAAGTGATGCTATATTTTTAATGAATTGTGAAGCCCACGAAGCTCAAGAATATGAGGAGTTCAATACTGAGTCATGTGTAACTTTCCACTAAGACAAACACCATATACACAATTAAATTACAAACATTGCTTAAAAAATAACTTCACAGGTTTTGATTGTTGTTCTTTTTCATTTGGTCTATATGACAAAGCTCTAATAAGAATTATAATGAATATGCTCTCTGCTCCTGGGTAATCTTCACACACAATATTTCCAAAAGCAAGCTGTGGAAAGACAGAAAAAAGCAAGGATATTAGCTAACATTGAACAAAGGGATGTGAGATGAAAACATACATAAGTCTATATATACAATCACAGATTATAATTGGGGTGTTTTTAGTGCTAGCCTGGAACCCAGTAACTCAAAGCATGCCCAGACAAACTCTTTGGAGCAAGTATGCCTTTAATAAGAGACAGAGTAAGTTAAGATGAGGAGTATGAGGTTTGTTGTGTATATTTTTACATAGATGGGTCAATGACTTGTTAATAAATAAAAATATTTAGGTGACCTTGAGTGGAGTGTGAGCCCAAGGCTTGAGCACTGCCCTGGGTCATCAGGAGATTTAATCACATACTAAATGTGTCCTTTTTGACAGATTATATAGCCAGGAATGTGTGGGCAACGTTTAGTGTGGTAGGCAATCAGACATGTTTTGCAAAGTATTATGGGAAGAAAGTAAAGTGATCACATGGCAGTAGAGCAATTTATTATGAGGAAAAATGAGTATTTTGTCATGGCAGCATGTTTAGGCAAAATTTGAGAAGTTTAAAAAGAAAAAGGGTTCTTGTTAGGACGCACTGTCACCTCTCAGTGCAGAGAACATTCATCAATGTCAGTGCGGTATAGCTCACTGACAGGGGCTCTGATTGGAGCTCTTGTACTTCACTTCCCAGAACACTTGACTTAGTAACTGGGGCAGTGAGGCCATGGGAGCTTGGCAGAGAGCACTCAACTGCCTGCAGTGCTCCTAGAACTTCACTGTTATGGGCATTGAAGGAAGCTAAAAAAAATCTTGTCACCTCACTTTTAACATAGCATTCAAAGCACATTTTCAGTGATTCCCTACAACGGTGCACTGTGTACTTATTGCCTAATTAAATGCCATTATTTTGTACCAAGCATCAACACTAGGGGACCTTGCAGACAACATTGAAGTTGACGCAAAGCCAGTGCTTGTCAGCAATTGTGTGTGTAGAGCTCAGTTTGCTTACATTATTTATGGACTATCAGTTTTAAAATACATTTACCACAATTTAACAACACACAATGAACATTTGATTTTAACACCATGTGTATCAACCATAAGTGAATATTAAGCCAGAGTGGTGTCTGGAAGTCTTATAGGCTTACTGGGGGACTCTCAGGTGACAACTTTATTAGGAATGTCTCTGGTTGCAGTCATCTTCTCCTGAAGGATAATCATGAGTATGCATATTTCCTTTCCTGACACAGTATGGAGAAATCAGATTTGTGGTTGCTGAAATGGGCCAGTGAGACCTAGTAAACATCTAAACAACCACAGCGTTGCTATTTATGCTTAGAAATAAACAATGATGATGATATATAGTAAATAAACTGTACACTACAGGCATCCCTTTAAAGTAGCCCTCTTGGGTTCTGTGTGGAATGTAATCGCATAGGTGGGTGTGTGTAAAGACATAACCTTTATACTTTTTATTAAATTGCATTTCTATTTTTGTTATTGCAAGAAATACAAGACATTGCAAGAAAAACATTTTAAATGTAAATACATGATTATGTGTGCCCTACTGTATGCCCCATTACATTTTAATGCTGTAATTATTAACATACATTTAAAATATTGCCAAAATAATAGTAAGAAGTATATGTACATACATGTGCAGTATATATATATATATATAATATTATTTGCCATTATTTCTTAATGAGCGAGCAACAGGATAAATAATTTCTAGAGGCTGTCAGTGTCATTAAGTCTAATACATTCTTTAGAGTCACATTTTTTCTGAAGTGGTGGCTAAAAAGGTAATGTATGGGTTAGAATTAATCATACACTACATAATTTTAATGATCAGTTTTCTAAACAAAATTATTTTAATTTATCCATAAAGACAACACATACCTCGTTTCTTAGGATGTGATGCTGACAACCTGTCCACGGTGTATGACATATCTCCAGTCTTATCTTCCAATAGCTGTTCCTTCAGTTTTTCCAGCTGTATCAGATATACAATGTTTTAGTTTTATAGATGTGTTACAGCACAATTAGATTTAACTATAGAATACATAAAAGAAATAACATTTCATGTGGATTAGTATAGTGTTCCTCGTGCCAGGTAAAGTACTGTACTAACTATAGATGCATTTTAAATGAAAGTAAGGATGCTTTATTCAAGTCAAGCAGAAACATGAAGATACAATATCAATGCAATAGGTATGAGGTTTGAGGTTTCTAAAATAGATCTCCACCACATTCAAAACCATACAAAGATAATCCAGGTCCAAGGTTAATCCAAGGTTAAAGGAGGTTTTCAGCCAACCTCAATATCTAATGGTAAACTTCCTAGACCTCAACTATCAGGATGTCTGGGATATCTGATATCCTGGACCACTGCTGTTGGGTGATACCCCTACCACACCTGTCACTTGTGGATGATGAGCTATCTGCCATTACAGCCATACAATTAGTTGTCTTGACACACAATTTCATCAACACTGAAATCAACACAGCTCAAATGTTTCCTACTTCCTGCAACAGAAAAAGGATATTTAAAGAAAACAGACAGGAAGGGGTAGTATCTTCTGAATGGCAATGGGCATGGACCACCATTGACCACCAATGTTTTGCTAGCTGGAGACATTTTTTAAAATAATTTTTAGCCTAGACTTAGCTGATGTACAGTATGTGAGTCAATGGTGTGTCCAATCACTAAGTTGTTCTATTCATAGTTAGCGTCCTGTTTTCTAGATATTACATATATTTATCTTAAGAAATGAAAAATAAAATATTACAGATATCTGCAAAATGATCATATTAAAATATGATTATAGTTGTATATATTTATTTATGAATTGGCAATACACAATAATTCTACACAAAAAATGGATTACGAAGACTCAGCCATAATGAAATGGATATGAACCACTACAATAAAATAAATAACATCTTATTAAGAAAGTAATACAACAATGTTACCAGTACTTGATCATCTGCTAGAGGAAGAATATTAATGTCTATAATAAAGTGTCAGTGTTGCCACCTATACTGTTATCCCTATTGTTCATTCCATGCCTCAACTTATGTAGACTTTTAGCATAGACCTTGTGGTACTAATTGTGCAGAGCAACGGTGTAGATAGTAGAGCCAGAAATTGAACGGAAATTTCTGTTAAATTTTAAACTTCATTGAAGAGTTAAGAGCACTCAACTGTCGGCAAAACTCCCAGAGCTTTACTGCTGGGTAAAAACATTCCAAAGCACCTTCTCCCGTTTTACTGTCACCTATGCAAATTAGCATAAACCTTGATAAATAAAAAGCAATAGTTCTAGTGAACAATATATTCATTAAATTGGTTGATTTGAACAGTATGTCCTCCTAAACTTGTCCATCACTTGAGGATTACCATACATATATTATTCTAATGTTATTCCAATTATCTCCAACCTTGGGAGCATTAGTAAGCATTGATTTATCACTATTGTAGATACAATTTACATTGATTATAGGTAGACAGGTGGAAAGTGCAATAAGACTTAATAAATAAGGTATAATTAAATGAAGCATAAGAATAAATAATAATACTCATGTTCAACACTAGATATACAGTATACTACATATGTGAAACAAGCATGTTTTATTTACAGTATGTATAAATACAAAGTACTAGTGTTTATCTCTGCCAATTGTTTGAATTTTATGTTTTTTAATAAATAGAAAAATAATTTTTCATTTTTTATTTAGTAAAGATGACGAGTTCAAAACATGTTATAATTAATTTTAACTAATGAGTCCTTACTAAATAGGCTTGCTTATGTGGTCTCATCACACAACTATCCTTATAGCTGGTAGACACCAATTACGCAAATTTAATGACAACAGCGCTTATGGGTTAAAATTTTGTATACAAAAATGCACATTTTTAAAGGAATGTTCGGTTTAATTCTCTTTCATTTTATAGCTTTGCCCCAGAAGTACATACAATTATTACTTTGATTGTTAAATGTTAAATTGGTAATGCATTGTCAATTTACTATACAAATGAATCATATTTATTAAATCATTAAATATTACTGTTGTTTGTTATTAGTGAATCAATGAATGCAGCTATAAAAAACATATCTTTATATACTAACTTACCTGTTCTAGTTGCTCTAACTTGCTTTCCAGATCCATCTCTACAAATAGACACAATACCAGACAAATATTTATAAACTTGCTGGCTACTTCTTGTTACCAGAAATATAATCATATCAAATGTCTATTCACCAAGCTAACAATTTAATTAGAAATGATTATATTATTATCATTATCGTCATTATTGCTATTATCATTGTGGATTTGTAAGGCGCCACAGTGCTCCAAAGTTCCGGACAGTCAGTGGGGAAAGCAGGAGATGCATTAAAAAGAGACATACAAGGTAGATAAAATAAATGCAGGCATGAAAAAAGGGTAGGGAGGGTCCTGCTCATGATAGACCTTATATACTAATTAAAAGAGAGCACAGCTGAAACAAGAGGAGCAAGGAGTGTAGGTCAGAGATAAGATTTGAGATGTAGTAAGGGGTGGTCTTTTTGAAGGCCTCGTAGGTAAGGTTGAGTAATTTGAATTGGATTCTGGATGACATATGGATCCAGTGTAGTGAGTTGCAAAGGAGAGTGGTAGATATATATTGACAAGAGAGGAAGATCAGTCTTGCTGCTGCATTTAAGATGGAGTGAAGCAGGGACAGATGGGCGAGGTAATAGAAGAAAGGTGCAGTAGTCAAGGCGGGACATAATGAGAAAGTTATAAGAGTTTTGGTAGGATCTTGGGTAAGAAAGTGGCATTTTCTGGCAATATTTCTATGGCAGATTTGACATAATTGGAAGAGAGACTGGATGTCAGGAATAAAGTCACACTAAGGCATTGGGCTTAGGAGACTGAGGAAATTGTGGCGTTATTGATGGTGAGGGAGATCTGAGGGGGGTGCAGAATGAAAAGCTCTGCTTTGGACATGCTGAGCTTTAAGCAGTGTTGGAACACCCTTGTGGAGGTAACAGAGAGATATTTACTTACATGAGAAAGCAAAGAAGAGGAGATGTGAGATGGAGAGGTGGATGTGGGTGTCACCAGTGTAGAGTTGGTACTGGAGATCATATGAGCAAATTAGTTCCACAAGAGAAGATGTGTACAGTGAAAAAATCATAGCGGAAAATATAGTGGGAGTGGAAGGGTGAATGTGCCAGAGGTAGAAATACAAATTAACAATTTGATAAGTAGGAAGTGAACCAGGGCAGAACAGTGTCATGAAGACCAATGGGTTGAAGTTGTGGAGGAGAACAGAGATCCAGAAGGAGGAATATGGTGAAGTGACCATTAGATTTTGCTGAAAGTAGATCATCATTGATCATTTTTGTGAGAGCAGTCTCAGTACAATGTTGGGGACAGTAGCCCAATTGCAGAGAGTGGAGTGAAAGAAGAGAAAATGAGACAGATGGATGTACATAAGTCGCTAAATTGGTTGGAGGGGAAGGGGAGGGAAAAAACACAGCAGTAGTCGGACACAGAGTCTGGGTCAAGAGATATTTTTTTAGGAATGGTGATATGAACATGTGTTTAGAGGATGGTTGTGTCAGAAGATGGAGACAGGTGAAAAAGGTGAGTTATTGGTGACTATGCAGTGGGAGAGAGTGAGCGGAAAAGTTGAGAGGGAAAAGGGTTGAAGGGGCAAGGCTGTTGGATGAGATAAAGAGATGAGTCCAGAGACTTTGTCTTTGGTTACTGGAGAGAATGAACTGTGAAGAGTAGGAGAAGGTTGGAGGGTGTGCATGATTAGACATGAGGAAATAGCTTGTCAAATTATGTCAATTTTTTTCTTTGAAGTAGTTGGAAAAATCATGGGCTGTGAGGTAGGAATTGGGAGGAGGTGTAGGTGGACAGAAAAACGAGTTGAAGGAGTCTATAGGAGTTAGAAGACTGGATAGATATTAAAGAAGCAAAGTTTGTTTGCTTGGCAAGTAAAGTGGCAGTGTTGTAAGATTACATACTTAATTTATAGTGGAGGAAGTTGGCACATCATCATCATCATCATCATTTATTTATATAGCGCCAACATATTCCGTAGCGCTTTACAATTGGGGACAAACATAGTAAACTAATAAACAAAGTGGGTATAACAGACAAAGAGGTGAGAAGGCCCTGCTTCAAGCTTACAATCTATGGGACAATGGGAGTTTGACACATGAGGTTAAGTCTACATTTTGCATTTTGGCCCAGCCAGACTGCAAAGGTAAAAGTGACTCATAAGCTAAATGACCCTGTCACACAACAATGTTGGTCAAGGGGTAGTTGTGTAACGGGTGGTAATAGGGTAATGTAGTGAGGTTAAGAGGGTGGTTGAGGAATATTATAAGCTTGTCTGAAAAGGTGGGTTTTCAAAGAACGCTTGAAAGTTTGTAGACCAGAGGAAAGTCTTATTGTGCGAGGGAGAGAATTCCATAGAGTGGGTGCCGCCCGAAAAAAGTCCTGTAACCTGGAATGGGAGGATGTAATGAGTGTGGTTGAGAGACGCAAATCTAGTGCAGAACGGAGTTGGCGAGTTGGGAGATATTTTGAGACAAGAGAGGAGATGTATGTTGGTGCAGCTTTGCTGATGGCGTTGTAGGTTAGTAAAAGTATTTTATATTGGATTTGGTAGAAAACAGGTAACCAGTGTAGAGACATACAGAGTGATTTAGCAGAGGAATAAAGATTTGCAAGGAAAATCAATCTTGCCGCTACGTGCAAAATAGATTGTAGGGGTTTGAGTCTATTTTGGGGAAGACCAGTAAGGCATAGGAGCGATATTTTTAAAGGTAGTGGGTATATTTGGTATGCCATGGTTGAGGTTCAGATCATTGGATACTATATGGGGTAGCTGGAGCTGCATTGTCTTTGGCTGAAGTAAGTGTTTTGTTGTATAAAGAGGCAGACTGATTAGCGCAGGATGGGGTAGTCATTGGAGAGAGTAGTTGTACTAGTGAAAATAATAATTGGATTGGGTCTAGAGTATTTAGGTGTTGCTGTGTGTTTGTGGATTTGGGTGCAGGGGGGAGAAAAGCAGGTTGTGGTCAGAGTGGGAAGGCCATGTTAGAGAAGCTAGAGATGGAGCTGAAGTGGAAGAAGACAAGGTCAAGGGAGTATCCATCACAGTGGGTGGGAGATAAAGTGCACTGGAAGAGACCAAAGGAGGACTTATTTGAAAGAAGTTTAGCAGCAGCAGAGATAGTGGTGTTATCAATGGGAATGTTGAAATCACCCAGTATGATAGTAGGCAGGTCAAAGGATAGGAAATAAGTGAGGCAGGTTGCAAAATTGTCAATTGGGAAACTGGACCCGGGGGCACTAAATGACAGCAACAAGAAGGTGAAGAGGAGAGAATACATGGATGGATAGTGTGGACTGCAAAGGAAGAGAAAGAGATTTACATGCACATTTGAAAATACAATAGTTAAATGCATGTAAAATGCATTCTGTGGTTCAACAATAAAAAAAATTGTTACTAGTGCAACCAGGTACAGCAGAACATGTCAAATGTGGCAGGGGGACGGCGGGCTTACCCTACCCACCCACCATATTTTCCAGCATGGGCACCTTCTCCCTTAACCTCCATGTCCCTTATCTGAATACAGAAGGGATCGAAATAGGTACCTCGGTTTGGTGCAGGAGAGCTGTGCATGTGCAGTGAAGACACAGCAAGGGGTCCCTGCAAATGCTAGCACCAGTCCAGAGTGCAACATAGTTTTTTTAAGTTTTGAATTGGGTTTCAATATTTTCAAAATGTAGTGCTTTAAGGGAATTGCCATAAAATAGAACTGAATTGAATAATTGCTATTGAGTCTTTATGTCAGTTGTATTTCTATTGCTTTTGTATGTTTTTCATAGTTCCTTTTGTATACTAGGAACTTCTTACCAATATGTGAGGGTCTTCTGAGGGGTAGGTGTTTATTAAGGAGAAGCGTCAGGAGCATGTCCTGGGGATTTACATCTTCTTTCTCTGGAAACAGTTCATTTTCTATTAAAAAAAAATATTAAACAATTAAAATTACAACAATTAAATCTAAAATATATTTTTTATATTTTCACTTTTCTTTTAAAATTACAAATTAAGCTAACTTTCACAAGAACGTGTCAAGAGAAAATTGCAAAATGGCAATGGACAAAACTTGTAATTATGCATTTCAGAATAAACAAATTATTTGCTGCATCAATTCTTTAGTTAATAAGTGATAGAAACAGGAATCATCAAAAATCATGCCTAGTGTTCTGTATGCTATTACAATGTTTTTTATTCATGATCACTGAAATGTACTAAAAACATGACATGACATGCTGAATGAACTGGATCAGTCTTCACAGAAAAGATATTAAAGCATCACATAGCTGGAATAAAAAAAAAATGAATGGAGAACTAAAATTGTTGCAAAATCATAAACATTATATCTGCAATGTTGATAACGTGTACGATAGGGGAAGTTGGGCAGCAATACATATATATTTTATGTCAAATAATAACTCTGTGCTAATGACAGTCTGATTTGGATAGTACAGGGGATAGGACTGTTCCCAGGCTCTATTAAAGGGGTTTCCTCTTAGTATATTACTCCCAGTATATATTACTGAGTAAGATCCTTTGTTATGACCTAAGGAATAGCGATCCTGGCAGGAGCGTTTTAGGAATACAATCATCATCATCATCACCATTTATTTATATAGCACCATTAATTCTGCAGCGCTGTACAGAGAACTCACTCACATCAGTCCCTGTCCCATTGGGGCTTACAGTCTAAATTCCCTAACACACACACAGACAGACAAACTAGCGTCAATTTGTTAGCAGCCACTTAACCTACTAGTATGTTTTTATAGTGTGGGAGGAAACGGGAGCACCCGGAGGAAACCCACGCAAACACGTGGAGAACATACAAACTCCTCACAGATAAGGCCATGGTCGGAATACAATGGGCCTATGTGCAAAATTACTACCTGGAACATCCCCAGAATTTATTTTTTTATTAAACACCAGTATGTACTGTCTGACATGATATGCTGCTCCCAAGTATGTGCCTCGCATGACCTCTGCTCACCTATATATCTTCTTAGTGTTCTGTGCAGGGCATATGACGTACCACATGAAAGGAGAAGTCACATGACAAGATGATATTATTGTGACAGATTAACAGTAGGAGAGGACAGGGACATAGTGGAATGTAATTCCTTTGTGGTGGCATGGCATTTTGTTGCATTCCCACTTCATTCTAGCAAAATCAAAATAACACGCCCATCACCCTAACCCCAATGCTGACCATGACTTCACAGGATCTGTGCTGTTAAAAGCAATAAATAAATAAAAATGGTGCAGCATATCATATCCAGTCCACAACCAACTCCAGCACTAGACAACTCGGGCTGGCTTCAGCTATATCCATGAGACCAGGAGCGTGGGATGTTCCTGCTATAGAAACCAACACCAGACTGATTAGCATAGGGCTGGTGTATATAAGAGGTGTACAAAAGAAAGCAAGCACCCCCTCCAAGAGGCTACCCGTCCAATGCTGTTTCCAATCTCCTAGTTTGTAGTGGCTGGGTTAATGAACAAAGTTGAAAACAATAGAATGGAATATTTGCCATCCCAGTGGTCCTCGTTTAATGGACACAGCTCCCTAAGTATACATTTACTAAAAGACTAAAATAAGTAAACACACGCACAATCTTAGAATCAACTTTATTAAATAAAAGATGCCCCAAAACCATAATATACCACTGCAACATCTTTGTTGAATCTTTCTTGGACCTCCCTAGCCCACCACACGCGGAGGTCTGCTAGAAACCTGTATTCCCAGATAGCTACACAACTTTTTCCTGTGTCTCCCTCTGGTGGAGCTAAATTGACAAGGACCACTATTGTTAACCATTACTGTTAAAAAATGTCCTAGGGTTTTATGTCCTAGGGTTTTATGCCCAGCATCCCTCTCTTGGGGTCCCCTGCTGGTATCGGTTCTGCTGAGGTTTGACAAAGGAGGGTGAATTCTGAGATAATTGGCCTATTAATGAGATGAAAGGGTCTGGCCAGAAATATTTCCCATTAGCGAAAAGCAGCTTTTATCCTTCCTTGGTTGCTGGAAATTCTACTTCTATAATGTAATTACACATAGACATATATAGTACTGACAAGGATTTATATGCATGATATAAGTGTATGAGGCTTTACATACATGATACACTTTCTATTAAGAAACATATTTAAAGTAAAGTAACAGGGTGCACTCTAGTGACTAAAATTAAACATATGTACACAGACCTATAATTCTTTTAATTCCAGGGTGAAAGAAGAAATATAGGTTTAGGATAGGCTTAAGCTTTATTATGGTGGCAACCTCTCACTGCAATGATTATAACGCCAGATTTGCCAATAGCTGCCTCTCTAATTATTTCATATTGGGCGCATAAAACACACTTGCTTTATAGGTGCAAAATAATTTTCAGTTTAAATACATATAAGGACTATTACTACATACAGCATGCATCAACCACTAGTCAGCCATTTAATTCAGTTGGGAAATTGAAGTGAAAAATGGGTGAAGAACATTTAGTCCTGGGTAATATTGATCAAGTTGGCACATATGCTTTCACGATCCTTACATCCTGAGTATTTTGAATGGATTATGAAGTAATCATATCTTGCTTATTTCTAGAGAAATATTTTATCTTTACAAGGGGCAATGTTTTTATGTTTGTTGAGCCATAGCAACTGCATGAACAATTACTACACTTTAAATCTAGATTCCTGCGGAGTTCAGAAAAGGATATGATATGGAGGGCTATTTACATCTTGTTGCAAATGTGAATTATATTTTAGCAACCAAGCAACTATTAACTTTTATCTGTCTAGTGTAATTTTAATTCGCAATGGAAGCGTGTATTATTGCTTGTTTCAGTTTGGTGCAAATTTATACCTAAATGCATTATTAGTAAATAACGCTCATGGTCCCATTTCATTAAGGAATTTAGTAGTAGACGAGCCACAATCTATTACAAATTTGCAACATAGTCATATGTTATTGAGAACTATAAGCTACTTAATTTGCTCCTAGTATTAGTTCTGCTTGCTAGTCAAGCCAGTCTTACAGTCAGGTTATACCAATTATCTATATACCATACACTAAACATTGTCAGCTCTTCATTTCAAAATAAAATCTGGCAACATACTGGATAAATTAACTATTATTCTAACTTGCAGTACCTCAAATTGTCCATAGCTCATATAGAAGGACTAGAGTCCACACCTGATCACTTGACTGCTGATATTAAAAATGTATCTAATGAACCATGAAGCACATTTCATACATAATTCAGATTGCTAGTAGCAGCAAGTGCATGTTTACTCTTTACACCATTAACGTTTAAATGTAGTGTGTTGTGTTCAAATGTCCCTTATTTTATAGCATGGTCGACATTGTTCTATCTTCAGAGGTCATTATTATAAACAAACATATAGCAAACAGACACTAATGCACAGGTGCCTAATCATTTCATAGAGATCAATATTTCAATTTAGTTAATTGCTGTGCAGTCTTTAGAGAGAGATTATATATATATATATATATATATATATATATATATATATATATATAATTGGACAAAAAATATAACATGCCTGTGCAGCTATGAGTAGATGTTAAAACTCTTCGATCAGATCTGCGTGTTCGTGTTCCAATAAATCATCTATCAAATATTCATTTATGAATTATAAATGTTGTAGATTATCTGGCTGTATCACATATCATGGAAAAGGTATAAAATTGTGTCACATGCTGTCTAAAAGATAGCTAGATTAAAAGGACAGGGAACCATATCATCTTTACATGGCTATTGATTGCAGACATAAGTAAATATATTTCAACAAAGTTAAGAAAAGAGTTATCTTCAAGAACAAGTTGACTTCTATAAGTAGGGGACAGAGTCTTAAGCTTGTGGGGACACGCTCAGAAGTACAGGTAAAACATGCTACTGTACTAAAAAGGGGGTAGATGCTTGGAATAAACTTCTATAGATGGGGGCCAACAGTAAGGAACATTAAACATGCTTAATATAAACAAATCATTGATATAAACACAATTCACTAATAAGTAAAATGTGCAGGTTGTAGATGGACCAATTTGTCGTTATCTGCCATCACTATTGTATGTTTCTACATTTCCAATATATGATGTATTTCATTTTTTTTAAAATGCATGAAAAAACACATTTCCTTAAATAAAACACTTATACAGTTTTAGTATTTGGATATAATCATGGGCTTTTATGACTGAAGTATACTATAACAGCATATATCAGCAACCAAACTATAGAATATGGAATACTTACCTTGCACTAAATAAGGTTTCCCTTGAGCTGCCTGCACAGAGATCATGAACAGGAAAGTTAATGTCCCAAGGCACAGATGTACAGAAGTGGCTTTATCCATCATATTGCTCCTCTGGTTGATGGAGCTGTGCTGAGAACCTGGGATTTGAATGTGCATCTCCCCCAGGTCAGCTCACTTTTAAATGGTTCTAGGAGTTGTGTCATATTCCAAAAACTCCCAATGAAAATCATTCATCCTGTCAATGGTATTAAACTCTTGGAAAACTGACAAATGAACTGCGTGAATTTCTTGACGTCAGACCTAGATCAATCTATCGAGAATATGACCAATAAAATGAGTGCTGGGATACACACGGTAAATACAAATTAGGGACTGGTGGCAGGCTCATGGTAATTTATTGTTGCATTTCCAAGCTTTCATTTTAATTACAATGAGATGTTTGTAATGAATGCCGCAAAGAAGGCTCAAGAATCACTAATTAAATTGATTTTAGGTCCAAGATCTTTAAGATGACTTCGATAGCTCATAACATGATGCTATTGGATTAGTTCAGTGAGGAAGATGATAAAACGGGGAGTGGAGAAAGATTAAAGACAAATATGAAATTCATCAAAGAGACATAGCAGGTCTTCAGAAGTGTCAGGAGAAGTTGTAATACATTGTGTTTCTTAAGAGAGCACAGTGCAGAAATTGACCAGTGGTTTGATTAATTTTAGATGAATGGATGTCCTCTGCTGCTCATGACTTCAGGTGTGACTCCTCTTCCCTTTGATTTTCTACAGCTATCTGTCATTGTCATATTTCTCATTTTCTCTGCCAAAGTTTCTTATCTAGAAGAAGATGACAATTTTTGGTCTGTATTCATTGATGTCTTCCAAATTGTTTGCATGTGCAGGTGCTTTATTGTTGCTTCTATTTCAGAGTGCAGCTAATATTAGCCCAATTTATAAAAGTATTATTTTTGGTGTTTAGTTCAAAAAGATACAATCTAGAATTTGAATTTGACCTGGAGAAAACTTCTGTGGCCTCGTCATGAGGTACACCCCAGGCCAACCACTCCTTTTCTCCTCTGACCTTTAGCACTCTTTCCCTCTCCCACAGCTGGTGCAAGCTTCGAACTATTCAAATTGTTACATTTCAGGAAAAAAACCTTGACAGAATAAGCCGACAACAGTCTGATTTGAGTACTTGTCAATGTATTAAGAACTTCTTAAAAGCAATGGGCATCTTCTTTCCTTTATTGGTCCAAAAGAAAATGACAAGTAATTCGAATAGACGGCTCCTAAGCTAGCCCCAATGCATTAATTATTCAGCTGAAGGAGTCAATACGGAAACAGCCAATCAGATGTGGTTATATACTGTAGGTGACATCATCATCATCATATAGCTTTGCACCAGGCCTCAATACCCTCCAAAGAAAAACCTTCTTTAGTTTATCTGGGGATACGTCCATGTCTAAAAATGTTGCACCCCCAGGGTGTGTACTACGTGCAAATAAAAATGACCTAATGTTACTAAACTTACACTTGCTCTCCCCCATTCTGCCTCTCCAGGTGTAAGGAGCGGCAAGTTTAAGATAGGCAAAAATCTAGATATGGACGTTGTGACTGGATCATTTATAAATAACTTATTGCAATAATATATTTAAATTACTAGCACAGTGTGCCAAATTATATCATTGCAAATGTACGGATTCTTGATACTGTGTATTAGAAATGTACTTATTTTATTAGATTTTGTTATATTTCTGTATAGGAAATGCATTCATCTCTGATATATTGATTTGGAACTTCTGAAACAGGAAGCCATGATTGGATTTGTATAATTTTTCTAAAGAAATTCCCTCATCCTAATTAGAACTTTTCATCTCAGGGGCCAATTCATCTGTTTAGCCTCTATACATAGTGGGGGGTGCTGCCTCTCGGTCTGTGTGGTTTGTTATCCTCCATCTCAGATCCTGTCCGAATAATGCACACAGAAGGTTTTGGGATAAAGAGGATTAGTTGAAATTTTGTTAACTTTGCATTGCATTTAAATCTATGTTTTGGGAAACATATTGCGTCCTGATACTAAAAATAACTCAGACGTGTTGGGCAGGGAAGGATCAGGGGACGGCGTTACCCCCTGCTGACGTATGTCAAAATGTGTATAAAAAGAGCACTGATTCGTAGTGAAATGTATCATTCCATCTGTACCTTTCTGGATGTCAATTCTACCTTCAACTAGTGGCTGTAACTGTCCTTTTTAGGTCTTCCTGAGCTAATAAACATCACTGCTTAAGCACCTTGCTTTGACGCCTAATTCCTGTGACCTACAGATTAGACCAAATCTAATCCATTTCCGGCTGTTTTGCGGTTGTACCCAGCTTTCCAGTACCAACGCTTTGCCCACTACCTGCAGCTCTGGCCAGTGTGATAGGCCAGGGGTACCATCTACAGCAATCCTGATCTGAAGGCAAGAGGTCATGGTACCAGCCCAGTTGTACCAGCAAGGAGGTACACTAGCAGTGACAGTTACCCAGAGACACGCTGTTCTGGATGCTGCTAAGGAGTCCAGTGGTGGCAGCAACTTAAGACCCTCCTACTGTGGTTAGAGGGCGCATTTGGAATAAAGAAAGGGGACGGTGCCAAGGCAAGCCCAACCAGTTGCTAGCAACACAAAAGACGTTGGCATAGACGGTCCATCCTGTCATGGACGTATTTTCGTGCGCATTGGAAATATTATAATGTATAATATGTGTGACACAAAAGTTTACATAACTGATGACAATAATCTCCAACATACAGATAATTCCAGACAGTATTGACCGTAATTATTTCACAAAGAGAGTGTATGTAGATGTAGAATACATTTTAATTGAGGTAACCCAAAAAAAGGAGGGAGAACAGACTAAGATACACCAAGTGGCAGGAGAGACAAAATGTATTATTTGATGTGAGATTTGGTCTGCATACCCATTACTGATGAAATATTAATATTCAGAACTTTCAGATTGTCTCTGGCTTCTTTCTTTTTAATTTTAATGTAAATGAATAATAAATTGAGAATGCTATCTGACTTCACTATCTTACCTGTAATTCACACTGGGCCTTCTTCATCATACTGTTGTCCCCTATTCACACTGCTGACCCTTTTTCACACTGTGCCCTCCTATTACAATGTGCCCTCATCATTACACTTGGACCCTTATCACACTGCTGCCCCCTTTATCACGTTTTTGCCCCTATCACACTGCTACCACATTTTCACACTGTTCCCTCCTATCACACAGTGTTTTCTTTACACACTGTGCCCTCCTATTGCACTGTGTCCTCCTGCGACACTGTATCTATTTTCGCACTGTGCCCTCCTATCACATAATTATTTGCTTAACTTACTATGGTCTTATTTTTTCAGTCTACTTTTCTGTCAGCTGCTCCAGTAAGTGCAGTGTCAGGACGGGATGATGATGCCACAGCCGACAGTCAGTGAGGAGGAGAGAGGGACAGTGTGTCCCATTGAACCGGAAGAGACAGTGTGCCTTGGGGGTATGGTGACCGCCCCAATCACCTGCCCCCCTGCATCTGATCAATCAGTGACCGGGCCAAAGTAACTCTGAAGCTGTGTGGTGACCAACGGCTGTGGAAAAGATTATAGTTAAGCTCAGCCACCAGCATTACATGGAACAAGATCGTCTCATTCTGAGACATTCTTCATTTTAGTTCCCGACCTCAGTTGTGCCGAGCCTTGGGCCCTAGGTAGCTGCCTAAAGCTGTCTAATGGTAAAGCTGGTCCTGCCCTCTCCAACCTAACCTCCTCTCACTCCTGTCTCCAAGAATTCTTTATCTATTTATCCTATGGAACTCCTTGCCTTGCCCCTCCAAACTCTTCCCACACAACCTACAATTATTCAAATGCTCCCTCAAAACTTACCTTTTACAGGCAGGTCCTTTCTACCCTATGATTCACATCCCCAAGGAAGCCCTTGATTAGGGTTGATCGCGTTGGTAAGTTACAAGGATATAACATTTTTACTACAAACAGACCAGTCTGATCTACATCACTGCACATTGTCTACTGAGAATAGTGTTAATAGCTGTGAGTGGTAAAAAAGGCAGCTTATAATAGAACTTGTGGAGTCCTTATCCACTGCAGTCTGATTGATAACACTCACTGTGCTGTTTGCTCTGCTCTCTCATTATATATAGACATTCCAGAAACAAGTTCTACTCAATTTTAGTGTTATTTATTTAAAAAATATGTTCCCCAATGGCAGGGCCGGATTACGAGAATGGAGGCCCCCGGGCCAATGCAGGTCCCCCTCCTGCCCGCCGTGGAAGGACTACAGCAGGGGGTGAGTGATGGAAGAACAGAGAAGAAAGTCGGAGGTAAGCAATCAGGGATGGGGTGGGGGGTGACAGGCTCAGTAGTTTCAAGGGCCTCCCAGATGTGGGCCTCTGGGCTTTAGCCCAGTTAGACCTTGGGTTAATCCGGCCCTGCCCAATGGACTTAACACAAATAATACTGGTAATAAAGTAAATTAAACTATATAGATTAAGACCAGCAGCTCTGAGACACAATAATCCTGGATATTTTGGTACCAAAAGCTGGATAATAGTCATTTAAAAATGTGTTCAAACTGTTCCACAAAATATTCACCTTGTTGTGCCAGAAATTGACTTGTCCTAAGTAGTGTTCCAAGTCCTAAGCCAGACCATCACATGACTAAAATCTACTATATAGTGCTACAATTCTACACTTCAGTCCTTAGAAACTAACAGTGTAGATTTAAGTAGAGATGCTAAGGCTCGGTTCCCCGAGAACCGAACACACCGGAATTTAGCAGATCCGAGTACTGAGCCGAGCCGGCTCGGTACTTTCGCGCAAATTTGGAATTGAAAACGAGGCAAACCGTTATCGTTACGTCGTCGGATCTCGCAAGCTTTGGATTCTTTATGTACTGCCCTCCACGGTGATCCAGTGGCATTTCACAGAGGGACACAGAAGTAGTAGCACAGTTCTTGGCAGTCTCTAGTGCAGTTGGGCAGCGTCATAGGTAGAAAAGAAAGAGGAGGGGTAGCTGTGTTCTTTAAAGTCTCCAGTGACATGCAGCAGAGCTCTATTGCTCCATTGCTAATTGTCATTGCTGAAATAGAAATAATACGTCTGGCAGGCTTAGTCTTCTAAATCTGCAGTCTTTGTTTGAAAGTGTATGAAAATAATATTGTGACCTGTGAGGTGGACAAAATTGACTGCAAATGACTTGAAATTAGTGTTATTGTGGTTAATAATAATGTAGGGGGGAGGGAGCAAAAATATTTGATTTCAGAAAAAAAAATAGGGATTTTAGGGGAAAAAAAATGGGATCCAAAACCAAAACCAAAACATGCAAGGGCGGTTTTGCCAAAACCAAAACCAAAACCAGAACACGGGGGTCAGTGAACATCTCTAGATTTAAGACTGTCTGTTTTGAGCACAACTTAATTAAACAGTTGTAAACTATAAAACCACCAATTATACCCAGTGGCACTCAAGGATATTACAAAACTGAGTACTGGAGATGACCAACAGTGATTCACTTCACAGAATGTTTGGATATGCTATTATTGTCTTTCTAATCAGTTCTACAGAGGACTACATTGGCGGCTGTTTTATGACAACAGACCAGGTAACCCTAAAATAAATGTTTATGCTTTTCAATTAATTCATATAGGTGATTTATTTGTTCAATAAGGCATATCTAGAACAAAAGTTTTTTCTTAAATGAATTACTACAGTAAATATTTGTCGCTAATGTTTTGAGACGATAAGTATATGCCTTTTATAATTATAATACAGTTTGATAACAAATAATTAAACCAGTGTATTATATATCCTAATAATATCCTGACCATTTAAACATGATTTCAATTTTTGGCAAAGTATGTCTTAGAAAAGTTACCAGAATATGTAGTATATCTGTGACATTGCACCTTCACTAATGTTAATTTATGAAGCGTACTGGATGTGCACTGTGAATCCTTTTGGTTTTACATCAGTGTCGCTACATGGTCCAGCCAGCACACTTCTAGCTGTATGCCTACTTTCCAAGCTCTGGAGATGCCTCCACAAGGTAGAAATGGGCCTAGATTCTGGAAGAGGCAGAAAAAAAATCAGGAGATGTGCAATGTTAAAAAGTGTGAACATCACACGAAAGTCCAACCTCCTACCACTTTAAAAATAACCTTTCATTTGAGAAAACGGTTTGTTTTTCTCCTAAAATACTGCTCAGTTTATGGCTTAAATTAATCATAAATTAATCTTGAGATTGAAGGGACATCAGAATTGTCTTTATTGCACATTGCATTTTTATTTATTTAAGGAAGAGATTGCATTATTATTATTATTATCATCTTTGCTTTATAAGGTGCCACAAATAGTCCTCAGTGCTGTACATTAGAGATTTGAGCTGACCCCCGTGTTTTGGTTTTGGATTTGACTTTTGTTCTAAAACGTCTTCATGTTTTGGTTTTGTTACAGGTTTTGTCCAAGGTTTTGGTTTTGGATCTGGAGTTGATTAAAAATAGTGAAAAAGAGGTAAAATATGTGATTTTATATTACTATTTATAACATTAACAGTCAATTACAGTCAATATCTAATGATCTCTTGACAACTGTCCACATTTTCACCAATTTTGGTCAAAGTATTGCTGCTAACCCTCTCCAGTGTGTCATACATGCTGCCTAACAGTTACCTACTTGTTGTATCTTCTTTTTTTTTAAATGAAAATGTAATTGATGTAGACATCTTTGATGGTGCTGATGATGAAAGTGATGATAACATTGTCATTTGTCACCATTGAGGAAGATGACCAGTGACAACTGTTATCCAAATGCCCATGATTAATTTCTTAACATCCCTATCTATTCTCCAGTTCAACAACCAAAATGTTGGCTTTTGTGGGGTCCAAACAAATCAAGCATTTCAGCCACAAATATGTCAGTCCCTGCCGAGGAAATGCTTGGTTTGTTAAACTATGGTCTTGCCCTTTTTAACATTATGCACTCTCATCATCTTTTAAATGTCTATTAATGTAGCTGTTCGTAGTTAAGGTCTTGTGCCCACTTTTGTCTTAATGAAGGGTTTTGAAACTCTGCCATTGCTGCATTTGCTTTCTTGCTGCACTCAAGGCCTCTGATTAACTCTCTGTTCATCAAGAAGGTCATAGTGCTAGTCTTTGAATTATTTAGTATGGGTGCAGGCCAACTTCGTTTATTTACTTTTATAAATATTTAACTCTATTTATTCGTACCACTGTTCATCCAAAGACCTCTGCCTGTTTCTGTAGCATCAGTGTCTATGATGGATGCCCTATTATGTTTAAAATTTATTGTGTGTGTAGTCTTTCAAGTATTTTAGTACAGGTGCAGGCCATCTCCGGCTATTATCATAAACATTTATGTAGCGCTAGCAAATTCCGTAGCACTTTAAAAGATAGGTGAACTACATGAATATTGCAACAGCAAGTGATTTAGGAAATCACAGAATGATGTGACATGTGTCAATTTTAAATGATGTTAAATCCAAGTTTAGAGAATATATTACATCCTGATGTTAAAACATGTGATGTAATATCTCAGATTTTGTGGGGCCAGCTAGGAAGGGGGCTGGGTTAACCTCTGCCAACATGTGTGTCAGAAACAGTATATAAGAGCTGTAATATACTATCTGTACTACTGGATGATCACTAGTGCCATCAACTAGTTTGAAAAGGTCCTTGTCAGGATCATTGTGCAATGAACATCGCTGCTTGAAAATTCTGCCTGACGCCTATTGCCTGCTATATCCTGTGACCAACAGATAAGAGCTTACACTCTAATCCATTTGCAGGGTGACGTGTGTTGAATCCAGCATCTCTGTGTCAACACACTGCCCGCTACCCAGCAGGCCTGATCCATAGTAAACGGTCAGGAGGTACCAGCCAGCCCACACCTAAGAGGTGTTGTATCAGCTATACCAGCTACTCAGAAGTAATCGGTTCTGGGTGCCGTGAGGGGCTTAGTGGTGGCAGAGAGATTCTCCTACAACTATTGTGCAGTTGACATTCACAGTCAGCGAGTGTCTAGTGGCAAGGTGACACCAGTAGAAGTGGTCAGTAACAGTCGGTTACTGATGGTGAGAAAGAAACCCAGATAAACTGTGTAAAAAGAACAACCCTTCATCCATCTTTCCCAACAGACTGTGGAAAAGTAAGCCCATTGTCACAAAAGCCTGATAGTGGGAATGGTCTTGATCTCTGCTTGAGTGACAGTTTATCCCAAGAGAGGTGCGAAGTCTAACGGAAGAGAGGTATTCACCAGGGATTTCCGCAAAGGAATATGGTCTTAGCTGCTCTCAACCACAAGACGCGGTCCTCTAGGGGGCGCAGAGCAGATAATTTGGAGAACCACGAAGTAGTTGTAAGGCAGAATGGAATGTAGCCTCAGGTATATGGAAATTCAGGAACTGGACGGATGCTGTACGATGAGCAGCAGTATAGCCACGAGTCTTGATAATGGAATAAGCTGAGCAGGTAGTACTGTGAAGCGATGAACTGCCGGACTCAGAAGGACCGAGGTATGCATTAGTGTAGAAACTCAGGAACAGGACAGATGCTGAGCAATGCAGTTTAGTCACAGGTCTTAACAGCAAAATAAGCTGAACAATGATGCTGTGAAGCGATGAGCTGCAGGACTCAGAAGGACTGAGGTATACGCTAGTGTAGTAATTCAGGAAAAGGACGAATGTTGAGTGAAGCACTATAGTCACAGGTCTTAGCAGCAGGTAAGGCTGAACAGGCGTAGCTGTGAAGTGCTGAGCTGCAGAGAGCAGAAGTTCTGAGATCCACACAGGTGTTATAATTCTGGAACAGGTTCGATGATGATCAATTCTCTGCAGTGAGGCCACAGGTCTTGACTGTGGAGTAAGCTGAACAGGTAATGTTGTGAAGCAATGAACTGCAGAGACCAGTAGCACTGAGATCCCCACAGGTGTTATAACTCTGGAACAGGACCGATAATGAGTGACGCTGCAACCGATTAATGAACGGTCTAACCCATGAAGTCAGAAATAAAAGGTAAGTATAAGCACGAACAGGAGTCAAAGATGATGCTTCCTATCAGGTAGGGAGACCTGATGATCTGACATCCATAGAAAGCAGGAGGACCCTTATAAAGAGAACTGGCTGGTGATCATCCAATCACCACGGAGCAGAGGTTTTAAAGGTTCCCGGTGTTGTGCATGTGCAGAATACTTGGCAAGATGGCGTCCGAGGATAGAGGAACACCAAGCTGTACAGCAGATAGCAGTAACCAAGGGAAACCAATGTACATAAGGATCAGAATGGAATTAAACTGGTGAGGTGCATGATACCCATCCAGTCACACCATCTTATGACATCTGATTGTTACTGCCCCTTCACTATCCATGATGCATGCAGTCTAACATTGCAAATTTAGTGTGTAGTGTTTCAACAATTGTATCTCTTGCACCTTAAACTAATTTTATTTGAGGTTTAATTTATCTAATTAAATTAATTTCTTATCATTACATACCCATAGAGTGCACTCCACCTAACAAGTCTCGTTGTTTGATTCACAAGAACAGCATTATGGCCCACATCTACCTTACTCATAACATAAACAATCACCTAAGTAAAACAAGGTATTTGAAAGCTCCACTTTTGCGCTCTACCCATCGAGAAGTGCATATTAGTAGTCTTTAAATTTTTTAGTATGAATACAGACCACCTTTATCTATCATTAACATATGTTTATATAGTGACAGCAAATTACGTAGCCCTTTACAATTAGTTATCTACTTGTCTAAATATCTACTGATGCGTCTGTCCATCTAATGATATCTGATTCTTACTGACTCTTCAATCTCCATAATGCATGCTGGCTAACATTCCAAATTTAGTGTGTGCGTAGGGTGTCAACATTTTTACACTAAATGTTTTCTGTTGTTTAATTTATTTAATGAGCTTGCTTCAATTGGTGGCCTGTCAGATGACATTTTTTTTGCAGTTGCTGCAATGTTCTACATTCGGTCGTTGAATGTCAAAAATGTCAAGAAAAACCCTTACACGCAAACTCCCTTTTTTCTCCACTTAAAATAGATGTCACTGAATAAGCCTTAACAACTTGACAAGTATTTAAAAATACAAAAAAAGTTTAGAATATAGATTTTTTTTGGCGGGGTTCAGATGTTGACCATCAAACACAAAACTCCCAATTTTTTCCCACTTAATACAGACGTCACTGTCCCACACAAGATTTCTTTCATTAAAAAAGCTTAACATTTTAAAATAAATAAATCTAATTGTTTTTTGGGTTCTGCTGATAATAGTCACACAGCAAAAACACACTGTTTTTCACCATTAAATATACTAGTTAGTTCGGAATGATATCTAACTCAGTCTATGCACTAGTATAGAGTATTCTGTATAGTACTAGTATAGTATAGTACATTGTATTCTAGATTTCCATCCTAAACACTATTTACAGAGCAAAGCACTGCAACTAACATACTCCCTACACGCTATCTGTTCTAAAATTGCATGAGAAAACAAGGGTGGATTACATAACGAAGATATAAACTTGCAAGTTTTACATCGATGTTTCCCTGGAATTTACATTTTGCCTTGTTTTGAGATCTGAAATGACTTGGTTTCACTCGGAACCCCAACTTTCGGATCTTCTGTTGGAATTTTTTGAATCTGAACTGCTCATCTCTACTGTACATAGGAGGTGAACAGAGTGGACATTTTCATTTATACACAATACCCCTATGTACGGTGCTGTGGACCCTTAATAATAATAATAATAATACACGGACAGCTATGAAAAATAAATAATTGCACTATACATGGCTATACAAAAACCTGCAAGTTAACAGAGAAAATATTATTGCAGATAAAGTTAATGACTAGACAGTGAACATAAGTGATAAGTAATACAGACGTATTGTGGGCTTGTGCCTAGGAGCATGGGCTTCAGAAAATGTGCAGGGGAAGTAGGCCTGAAGGTCTAGAGGACTAGTCAGAAAGTGTAATGGTTAAAGGAGAACTAAAGGAAAGAGAGGCCTGCCCATGAGAGCTTACATTGCAGGGGAGAGTGGTAGAAAAAAAAAAAAAAAGAGTGTGGCCCTTAGTGAGGGAGTAGAGCTGGTATGAGAGACAGATTAAGTCCTTGAGATGGGGGTGAGAAACTGTAATCAATGGGGTAGTAAGGCAGTAGTCGCTGGCAGAGCAGATTGGGGCAGAGAGAATGTGAAATGAGACAGGAGACGTAGGGTGAGAGGTGTGACTGAGTTTGCATTGAAATCTGTAAAAGACAGGGTGCCAGTACAGAGACTGGCAGAGAGGGGCTGCTAAAGTAGAGCAGCAGTAGAGGAAAATAAAACGATGGCTGTGGTGAGGACAACAGCTGCCTTTTTTTTGTTAAAAATAATTGTCAACTTTGCTCCCCAGAACAGAAATATACAAACATCTCTCTATAATACAAGTTAAACTTCAATCTGAAAATCAAAGATAATATAATTTACAACAAACTTCTTCTCTATGATTAGCATAAAAGCTGTTTTTCAATTTAAGAGCTATGTTGATCAGAGAGCCTTTTACTGCCATCTGAATGTCGTGGCTAAGGTTCAATTACTTCAAGCTTCCTTTTAATGGATAGTTTTGATTCAGACTGAGCACCAAATATAGAAGAAAAAACAGATCAATTATGTAAAATAACAGCATGCGTAAGAACTGAGTGCTATAATTAATTGTTTCTTAATCACTTCATAAATTCATAGTGTTGTAAATCCGCCATTCAGCTTTCTATTTGACCTTCATGTAATATGTTATTATAGTAGGTATGTGGTATATGCAATAGTTACAGTATGTTACAAATAATAAATAATTTGTTGACATTCACCCTAAACCATGTATTTTGCAAAGCGCAGCTAGAACATTACCCCAAGGTCATTGAAGTATACATCATTCCATCATTCCCTCATTCCATGCTTCCTTAGGACTTGCTGTAGATTTACACATATGTTCTTTTTATTTTTAATTTTTTTATGTATTTCCGTACTGCGCAAGCTCACAAAAATGTTAAATGTGCTCCTGAGTTTGAGAAGAGAATTTCTAGGTCCTCTAAAAGCCATAGATCCTAGGCGAACCAACACATCCATATTGTAGACCACCAGTGAATTAGAAATTCTGTTATTGTATGTTTATGTAACGCTACACTGTACAATATCTCTTCAGTTGTACACAAGTATATAGTACTCCCACATCTGTACACACAGAGCCACCAAGAGGAATTTTTGTTTCCCTAGTACAGCAACTTTTTGAGACCACCACATAGTGTTGGGGGCATGGTCAACATGGGGTGTGGCTGCGTCTCTATGGAAATGACATATTATGTATTAAAATTGTATTGCTACTACCTGTTATTGCAGCTTTCAGAACCTGGTACTGGATTATTTTCTGGATCCCGCAATGTTGGGATCTGTTTGGAAAATGTATAGGTACATAAAATATGGAAAGTCGAGCAAAAAGTGAACCCAGTACATAACACAGATGCAGTATATAATACATGCATTTTAATAAAACTTTATATTTTTCACGCCCTCTCCAGCCACATCACGCCCTCCCCAGACACATCACACCCTCCCCAGACACATCACGACACCCCCCCCCAGACACATCACGACACCACATCCCCAGACACATCACGACACCCCCCCCCAGACACATCACGACACCACATCCCCAGACAAGTCACAACACATAGTTTTCCTGGAATGGGGCACATTCTTGCACAGTTGAATTACAGAACGTGTACAGCACGTCATATAAAATGAATGAGACAGCCATTATATTTTTCATGATCTGTTTTGCTTTTACAACAGTTTTCACTCTTTATTGAAGGCTTTTCTTATTTATTTTTTTAAAAATAAATAAGTAAGTGGAGAGTCTAATAGATCTCCTCTTTACACTAACATTATTAGATCTGGTTAGGGCCAGATTAAGGGGGCGGCACAGGGGGCTATATGGAGTGGGCTGTAAAGGTAACTAAAGGGAGAGGTCTGTAATAAGAACTATATAGCGGGGCCTATAATGAGAACTATAGGGATGGGGTTGCAATGAGAACTATAGGGAAGGGGTTGTAAGGAGATTTATAGGGAGGGGGTTGTAACGAGAACTATAGGGAGGGAACTGAAATTAGAACTATAGGGATGGGGCTGCAATGAGAACCATAATGAGGAGGCTGTAAAAGAACTATAGGGAGGGAGCTGCAATGTGAATTATAGGGAGGGACCTATAATGAGTGCTATAGGGAGGGATTGCAATGAGAACTATAGGGAAGGAGCTCTAAAGAGATCTAGAGGGTGGGGGTTGTAATGAGAACTTTAGGGAGGGAGATGCAATGAGAACTATAGGGAGGGAGCTGTAATGACAACCATAGGGAGAGGGCTGTAATAAGAACTATAGGTAGTGGGCTGTAATGGGAACTATAGGGAGGGGGCTGTAATGAGAATTATAGGAAGGGGGCTGCAATGAGAATTATAGGGAGGGGGCTGCAATGAGAACTATAGGAAAGGGGCTGCAATGAGAACTGTAGAGAGGGAACTGCAATCAGAGCTATAGGTAGGGGGCTGCAATGAGATAGACATGGAGGGGACTGCAATGAGAGAGATATGGAGGGAGCTGCAATAAGAGAGACATGGAGGGACAGAGGAAGAGAGACATGGAGGGACCGATGGAAAGAGACATGGAGGAGGCAATGGGAGACATGGAGATGGCAATGGGAGAGATATAGAGGGGGCAGCAATGAGAGAGACATGGAGGGGGCAAAGGGAGAAATATAGAGGGGAGAAGTAAGAGGTACAAAGTCGGACATTTTGCTAAACCATTCCACTATGACCCAGATGGAGTTGAAACCCTTAGAAGAGGGCAGAACAATGATAAAATCTGCCAAAAGAGGGAACCAAGGCTTCTTTGGGAAAGGGTAAAGCAAGAGTTGACCATAAGGAAGAGTCTTTGGATTTGTTTTTCAGGTACAGTCCTCACAAGCCCGTACAAAATCCTTGACATCCATCTTCAAAGTGGGCAATCAGACAGAGCTTGGTGGTATTAGAAATACCAGAATGACCAGCAAGCTTATTTTCATGGATTCCAGATAAAACAGCCCATCTAAGTGCTCTAGAAACAAATAAAATAAGGTGCGGTGTCCGCAGGGGACTGATCCGGGGCCTGTAATAGCTGCCTAGAAATATCCTGAGTTAAAGCTGCTTATATCTGATTAGAAGGAATCATATCAATATTTTCTGGAACCTCCATATATACTCATAATAAACTCAGGGACAAGGCATCAGCTTTCTTATTCTTGGACCCAAGTCTGTCAGTTAAATATAGAAAAGAAGAGAGCCTATTAAGCCTTGATAAGGTTAGAGGTTGATAATTGGCACATTATACTTTAACTCAGGGAGGCCAACTTTTATAGAGAAAAAGGCACAGGGATGCAGGTTTTTATCACCTGGATCCATTAGCGCAAAAACAGCACAGCTAATTCAAAAGTGTCCACCTCAACTTTAGAGCGTTGGAGGATCATGGCCAAGGTAAAAGCTGACTTCAAAGAATCAAAGACAGCCAGAGCTTAAATAGTCTACAAAGCTGGATTGGCCCTTTTCCTAGTTAGAGTTGTTATATGTGTTACTATTGTAGAGAAGGATTTAATAAATGTGCCGTAATAATTAGCAAAGCCCAACAATCTGTTGAAAGTCTTAAGATTGGTGGATGGTGCCCACACCAAAATTGCCTGGACTTTACCAGAATCCATGGCGAATCCCTTTTGTGTGTTAATACACCAAAGGAAATAAGAATCTCGTACTTACATTTTTCCATCTTGGTATACAATAGATTCTCTTTCAGCTTTTGTAGGACCATCTGGACATTATTATTATTATTATTAATATTTATTTATAAGGCGCCACAAGGCATCCGCAGCGCCGTACAGAGACAAACAAAATTACAATACAATGGGAGACAGCACAGTACAGTAAACACAGCAACTCAGTAAGCTCAATGCACAGCTAAAGAGGGCGGGGAAGGGGGAGGGAGGATCCGCAAACAACGGAGCCCAAGAAGGAGGGCGCGGAAGACAGGGAGACCCCCAGGGGGGAGGAGGGAGCGAGAGTGGACGTGGGGTGGAGGACCCTCGAGGAGGAGGGCTAAGTAGCTGGAGAGCAGAGTTAGAAGTGGTGGAAACAGGAGGAGAGATGGCCCTGCTCAGAGGAGCGTACAATCTAAGGGAACTAGGAGAACTAGGCTCAGAACAAAGAAATAGAAATTGAGAATATTGTCTAAATAAACCACCAAGATGCTAACCAGGAATTCTTTATAATTATTGTTTATTTATATATCACCAATCGTATTATACAGCACTGAAAAGAGAATATGTAATCATTCACATTAGTCCCTGACCTATAGGAGTTAACACACACACACACACACACACACATTTTATCAGAAGTCAATTAAGCTACCTGTATGTGTTTGGACTGTTGGAGGAAACCGGAGCACCCAGAGGAAATCCACACAAACTCAGGAAGAACATACAAACTCCACTGCTGCCCTCTTAGCACCTCATTAATAAGATCGTGGAAAACTACTGCAGCATTATAAAAGCTAAATGGCATCACAATATATTCAGAATTTGCAATGTGTGTACTGAATGCTGTTTTCCTCTCCTTGCTTTCATTGATTCCAATTACAGTAAAAGCACCTGAAAATTAATCTTAGAAAAAATAACCACCTCATTTAATTGGTCAAAGATTTCAAAGATTAGAGGTAACAGGTATTTATTATTGACAGTAATTTTACAGTGACCTTTATAATCTATGCAAGTGCATATCCCAATTTTAAAGCGCTATGGAATTTGCAGCAATTATATGAATTTTTAAATAAATGTTGATGATGATATTTATGATGATGATGATGATGATAAACCACCATCTTTTTAGAGACAATAAATAATCTGGGTCCTGCAGGAGGTTTGGATGTGCTGGTAAACCCCTTCTCTAAATTTTCTTTAATGTATTCCTCCATAGCCTTACTCTCCGGGTAAATAGGGAATAAATCTTCCCTCTGAAATATTGGCAGTCTCCTTACCGAATACAACAGAAAACTTCTGATAGGCACCAGGTAATAAGCTGAAATTTGCAACAGCAATACATACAGGTAAAGAGACAACAGGCCATACGTGTCTTACTCTACTGGACTATTTTCCCAGTCGACCAATGTAAATTAGTTTTCTATTTTGCACATAAGTTAAATACTGTCTGTTTTTTAATGTAGCACACAAATAAGCTATAAAGTATTTGTGTACTACATGAAAAAACAGACAGTATTTAACTTATGTGCAAAATAAAAACAAATTTGCACCTCTTGCATTGTAACATGGTTTGAGACTACTTACTCAATTTTTGCTTAACATCACACAATATTCACCAGCAATAGCAGTGAGATAATTTAGTACCATTAGATGCTGTACTAATTACTTCTTGGTTACAAGTTCTTGTAAACTTACAGGTCTTTTCCCTTATACCTGAATATGTCATCACACATCTCTGTAATGTTATGACTTAGTTTAGCAAGAGTTTGCATATATATATATATTTATAATTTAGAGTTCCCTGAGCAGTCTTGGTGAGGTCCAATGCAACCAAGAATTGAAACCCTGTGGATTCTGTAATTAAATTTACAGCTATGGGTCCTTCCCCAGAATCATATTTCTTTTGACGCTGTTTCATATTGTGTGTGTACGTATGGAGGTGAGATTGTTCTGTGAATGTCAGTCATTTTATCATGGGAAAACTATCTTTCCTAGAAAACATATTTCTTTGGAGCTCGGAGTTAACCATTTGTAAGCCCTTTGTCCACAAATGTAATATATATCTGGAAGGATATAAGGTACAAAACGATCAGTTATAGTTTTACACAAAGTTAGCTTTTCCAACCAATACTTTCTTATGTCTATTAACATAGCTTTGTTTATAATACCCTTCAGCCTTTTTGAAGGAACTTACTTTAACGTTATGAACGGGGCTGTTACCAACACTTGTGGAGCGGGCTATTGTCTGATTGTTCCGTTCTGCTTCCCAATGCTCAAGTTTCTTTGCATGCATAAAATTCAGACACAGAGACTTGTCTACTGAGTATTAACAAAGTGTCAAACTAAGGGATCTTGTAATATTATACCTCCCTTCTATTGGTCTCCCCCAATGTAATTCAAGAACCTCAGAGATATTTAATGGAAATGGTACTAATTTCACATTATTTTGTCCCTGAGGCACATGAGAACCCAGCAATCAGTTTGGTTTAAAGCTTACCCACCGATTAATGATGATCATCTAATGGATGTCCACCCAGGTTCAAATCATTTTTAGACTGACATTGCTGGATGCACTTCTCTTTGATTATGGGGTCACACACAAATACAGTATTCTTCAGACAATAGCCCCTCGCACTGTCTCCGAGCTCCAAGGTTAGCAGACCTTTTCCTTACCCCTGAACTGAATGAAGTGTTAGGTTGAACCGATTGTGATAACATATTCTCCTCCACAACATCAATATCATTACTCAAACTAATCACTGTCGCCTGCTCACCATTGCAAAAATAGATTGCCCTGGAAAAAAATAAAGATGAGAAATACACTACAAAAAGAAAATCAGGAAAACTGTCTCTCCATGATGGAAGAGTAGACCTTGCGACATACTTGGCTGACGGAACAGATTCACGAGTGACAGGGTTGTAGTGTCAGCCTCGGTCTTGAATCTTCTCTGGATTGTTGACTTTTCTGCAGTGGGTAGAATGGATCCAAGTGTCTCTTTCTGCTACTTTATAAGAAAGAATAAAGAGGTACTAACAGTCAGGGTGTATAGGGACAGAAAAGAAAACAGCAATAATTATAAAATGGTTTTCAGAAAAAGAGATTTCTATCAGAATGACAGCTGGATTTTCTAAAGGTGTCATTCTGATACTACTTGGAATTGGTTTTCAATTATTTTATTAATCCCCCTTAAATCTTGTACTAGTCTGTAGCCCCTCCCCCATTCTCTTTTAATCATAACAGGAGCTTTATTAGCCATCAATCTTGTGTCCTGTCCATCTTTAGTCCATAAGGATACCGATAAAAACAGTAGGGGCTGCTGCAGCTAGAAGAAAATATTATTTAGTTTGCAATGGTCCAATAGTAACTTCTGCTGATGCAATCAAGGGCCAATGAGGCACCGCTCTTGTTATTCCCACAGATAGAATGGTTTCCCTAGTGACAGACAAATTTAGAGGAGAAATTAATACAGATCTGGCCGTGTCTAAAAAAAAAAAAAAGTTTTATTAGTAACAGATATATTCATTTTTACTTTTGGTTCTTATTCTGATTATTAGTTAATTTAACCATTTATAGATTACTGGTGTGGCCCAGATTTCCGAAATCTGGGCCACACAAGCATGTGGGAAATGGTTATTGGTGTCTATAGCAGAAAATGAGGGTGGGACAGCGTCGGACTGGTCTGCCGGGGAGCCTTGAAACTTACTTCCTGTGAGGATACGCCTTCACATCTAGAAACTTTTTTTTTTTTTCCCAGCGAGGATACTCTTTAAATGGATTATATAGAATACGAAAATATTTCACAATATATAAATTATTATATATATATATATATATATATATATATATATATATATATATATATATAGTTTACAATATATTATGGTACACAATATATTATACTTTAATCACTTGGCTAGATGGTACTATTAACAGTCCGTGTTGTGCACCAATACAAATTATTCCCTTTGCTTCACATCACACATACACACATGATCATATTGTTAGTAAAATTTCCTATTGTTGGCAACTTTCTTTCCTAGATATGTTTCACAATTTACTTTATTATAACTCATCAGAATCTCTATATATCAATCTGTGGCAGTATAGAAATGTAATATGCTCTTTTAATCAAACTAATGCTATGCATAGTATTTACAAAATAGGTCTATGTAAAACAATTTTACCTTCGTCCCTCTAGGTTCACTCCAGCACCTCTGATAGATTCTTAAAGTAGGAATTCAGCTTATCAACACAAGATGTAAATAAAAGTATAGAATGATATGCGTTCTTACCTCATGTAATGCCTTTCTATCCATTGTTGATAAAACGAAATCCGTAGGTCTACGAGTCCTAGGAGTAGTGTGGAGTCCACTCACGAGCCCCAAATGGTTACGTCCGTATCCATCATTTGCAATAAAGATTCTCCAATGCGATTGCTGTTATTCTAAAGCACACAGGTTTTATTCACAAAGTATTACAAGGCAAAGTTTGGCAGGCATACACTTGTGCTGTTAGCATTAACACAAGCTTCTTTTAGAATGCTCTGGTTTCCAAAGCCAGAGGTGAACAATTTATGCACTGTACAGTTGTAAAAATAGTGACATCACAAAGATACACAGTTACAGTATTAAGGTCCACATTCATAGTTCAATGAGTCATGACCTCCCAAGTACTTGATGTCCCATTGTTTTATTCCTCTGGTCATTGTTCCTTGAATTGGTCAGGTGTCCTTCCTCAGGCTCACGCCTCTAGACCTGTATAAACTGGTTCTTTTATGACATCTCTTGACTTGCTATTTGGTGTATGAAAAGTGATATTATTATAACTAGTATTTGCAATGTGCGAACACTACATAGATAATACCGGACATGTTCTCATGCAAATGCGAACAGAATGATACCAAACTTGAGGTCATTTAAATGTTGAAAACATTATTTAGGCTGTTCACAACTTTAAATTTTATATGAAAAGTTAGAAAATCCATTAAACATATTTAAAAGTTAGATAATAATTATGTTGCATAATAATCGTATTGCAACTGATTGTAGTGTACAGAAATTATTAATTATCACCTTAGTCTAATTATTAAACATGGACACAGGACAATGGGTAGAAATGGGTGCCCAGCTCCTCCAGGGTTGGATAGAGCAGACAATGTAGGATATAGTACCAGGACAAGGTTGTGATATCAAAATGAAGTCGGAGTCCAGGAAACAGTTAAGGTCCAGGCAGCAGTCAGTGTAGCAATACTAAGATGTCACTAGGTCACCCAACTTCCCCCAGTTACTGATCACATTAAGCACACTGGCCTGCATTTAGATTTTGATGAGGTTTGCTGCCCAAATGGATGCATAAACATTCGGTCACAAAAAATGCAGTCTAACGTATGCATTGTAAGTCACGTTTTTCAAGATATGTTCAACTCAAAAAACAGCAGTATTTCTACATCAAGCATACAAATGTGCATACTTAAGCCCACATATAGTGTAGGGATTTGGCTTCATAGTGTAGTTATAATTGTGTAAGTCATACTACCCAATTCATACACTGAAAAAAACAAGTGCCACATACATAAGAGAGAATAGTGTCTTGACAGTGTTATTATTAAGGGCGTCACAATTTCCCTATAAAATTTAATGAACTACAATCATGTCCACATTTGATAACCGCATTATAAATACAATGGGAATCTCCTTGCCTGCAGTAATCAAATGGAAGTGACAAGGAAGAAAACCGAATAGATAAGTGTGTCTAGTATCTAGAAATGCGTTCAAGTCTCATTAGGTTGTATCTCCAGGGGGTGTACAACACTTTCGTGTACACTTTCCACCCCCACTCAGTCTTCATAGACATAAGAGACTGCAGGTATAAGATACGGTGAAATCTAAATATGGATGCATTTTAGTACACATATGCAGTATGGAAATGCACATTTTTATCTCACAAATAGATTTATGTCCAACTGTAAATGAGGCCAACTGTATTCACTTTGAACATAGTATGCTAGCAACCAGAGGGCCAGGACACAAATCACTTAGTTCCTGCCTCTTCAAGGGGTCCAATGATTAGCGCTATTAAGAGTTTAAGAGCAACCAGCCATTAGTAATTCTATGGCAAGTAGCTCATTCAGTGAATGGATTTCAATTGCATGTTACATATAATATGTATTCTTAATGTTTATCTTTATTTAAGCAAATAAAAAAAGCAACATTTTATTGAAAAGTTTATATAATATATGGTAGAAAAAGATATAAAATAAAGTAAAAAAAAAATCTTATCTTTAACTAGGGAGAATATTTGAAAAAGCTTTGTGTAAGGGAGAGCTGTGCACAATTTTCCCCCTCTTTAATCCCTACCTGCAGTTCTCTCTGTACTTCCCACCTACAGGATATTCCTTGTAGAAGTGTAGTCATGGGGGTTTAGAGCTAAGGGTGAGTGACCAAATCACACTGGGGACCGTTGGTGTGGTAGGAAGATGATGGCACACATAGGCAGAGAGCTCATGTGCTGAGTAGATTTATAATCATGCTTGAAATAGATCTTATTGATTTTAATCAGATCATTTTTAGACATACCAGTTGCTCACTCCAATGTTGGTCTATTTGCGGCCACCTTGGGAAATGTTATAACATATTTTGAATGCAGCAAAATGTCTTATATTGGCTCACTAGAACAATGTCTCCCCACCCTCTATGTTCTCTACCATACAAAGTATATGATCCACATATCGTATGGAGAGTATCACGGCCAACTTGCATAATACCCCCATCATTTCTCAAACTACATGGAACCCATGGACAAACTTCTATGAAGGATAACCTCCACTGTCCACTGTGTAATCTTATTTGGCTGCTCTTTCACTTTCCAACTCAATCCCTCAGCGACTTTCCTCTTCCTCCCTACATGCCCTTCCTCATCCCTTCTTTGCAACCTGTCACACATACCCTTTTTCTCAGAAAGATCATTTTTCTCCCTTGCTTTCTTGAAAATACGTCCCTCCTTTATCCACCTCCCCCTCATTCGCGCTCCTATGTTTGTTTCCCCATAAACTGGATTGGAATGTGCTTTGTTTGTTTGCATTATTGTACTGTATTTTGCAGATTTGATTTATCTGTCTTCATGGATTCCCTATATTCTTGTAGGTTACTCCTTTGTCTATAAAACTCAATAAAACAGTTTTGATTAAAAAAAAATGGTGTAACACCATTACAAACCATTATTAGAAGACACAAATAAAATGTTTAGTTAAATTAACAATATTTAATAAAATTATTTAGAAAACTTTCCAGTGCTAAAAATAAATATTTGGAAAATGAACATTACCGCTGAATGATTGCTATATTTTGACTTATATGTAAATAAACATGCTAAATTTATCCATACAGAAAATTCATAATTACGGGGAATATTGTCAAGCACATAACAAGTAAGCTAAAGGGCAAGGAGGAACTGAAAAAAGGCAAAAGGATAAATACAGGAACATGTTTGAGTTAAAGCAAATGTTGTAACAGGAAACAAGACCACTGATCAGTCATTTGTGCAATATAGCATACAGGTTGTGGTCAGGTGCAAATCTGTGTCATTACTAATCTTATTAGAGGAAAATTAAAGCTGAATTGCAGCTGGATCACACAACCCAATGGCTTATTTACATGAGGTTTTTTTTCTTCTTTCTGTTGCTTTTTAACCACCCCATGCAGGGGCGGAACTAGCGAGCTGTGGTTCCCGATGTAGGTAGGAGAGGAGGAGGGAACCGCGGCCCCTGACACTCTGCTTCTGCCGTGCAGCAGGCCCCATTATCTCCATGGACGCCGGTGCACTGCACCTACTGCACCAATGGTAGTTCTGCCACTGACCCCATGGAACCATACATCCATATTTGCATATAGCCTCTTATTCAGACACCGCACCAAAGCAGAATATGTGTTGACATCAATATTAAAGCTTAAAACCTTCTTGCACATCATACAGTCAGCAAACAGTTGATAAGGAGTTGTTGTGTGGAGATTTTTTTGGTAATTCAGTGCTTTAGCAAAAATGTATCAATGGGTGAAAATGGGTGTTTTTCCCGGCGAAGGGCATTGCCCTTTACATCAAGGGGATAACATCAGTGATAACACTGCTATTGCTGGCAGCAACCCCCACTGGTGGCAAGATTTGCTGGCTATCACCGCTGATATATTCCCCATGCTTTGCAATGGGAAGCTTATTTAACAAAGATTGAGGTGGTATGCATACTGCCATAATACCTGTTCTATTATCACTCTGTGATGATGGCAATAACAGAAGTAAGTCATGGAAAATATGTTTTATTCTTTGAATAATGCATTTTTCCTATGATTAAATTTTATTTATTTTTTTATGTTTTTATATTTTTTTTTAACTATTATTAACAATTTATATAAATTCCGAGCTTCCAGTTCCACTGCTCACGCGCAAAGTGACTAGACGCAGATCAGCAGAGACCAGCTCAGTGAAATGGTAAATTAATCCTTAACGCTCCAGCCCAATATCACTGAGCAGCTGAGGATTGCTCCGCTGCCTCAGTGGAATTTTATTGATAAAATTAAGCAATGCACCTGTACTGTACTCGGGCTTCGTTAGAACAGCCCTTTCCTCCCCTGTCCTGTCTCTCCACAAGCACCAGTCTGCATAGGGGTATAACCCTACTCCTACATTCTGGGCAAGATAAGCTACACAAACTAGCATGCATCCCACTCTGCTTCAGCACCACTGTTTTGTGCTCAATATTATTTGTTACACATAAATCACAAGTAAAAACCCACATAACGACTTCTGATAGTGGGTTGTCAGGAAAAGGTTGCATAAAGGTGTTCAAAATGTACATTCCATTGAAATACTGAATGCACTACAACTATTGCAACATTGAAACTAGTATTTTTTTTATAGGCTTTAAGTAATAAAGAAATAAAGGTATAACAGCTGCACTTAAGAGTTTTTATTACCATATCTGATTTTCAGTTTCAGTCAGTCCCTAATTAGAAAAAAACTTTGTATAGCAAGTTTCACTCTATATATGGAGCATGGATTTTGTTTTTTTTAACCATTTGTGGGCCCTGGATAAAGTTCACATTACCAATTTTTAAATAGGGGGCACACTATGGGCCTGATTCATTAAGGAATGTTAAGCAACAGTAAGCGAGTAAGGCAAAACCATGTTGCATTGGAAGGGGAAGCAAATTTAAAATGTATTTGCAGATTTATATTTGGGGTAGGGCACATCCATAATTGACAGAAAAATGACAAGTCATTAGGAAAAGTACACTTAAAAATGAAGCCAGTAACACTTGTAGCAGCATAGAATTTTGAAAAGTCAAAATTCTATTTAAAAACATGTTTACAGCTTTTACTAAATAAACTATAATTTAGTATAAACATATATAGTTATGCAGCATTTAGTTAGTATCAGAATTTATCACAACGTTGAATTACAGTGTTTTCTGTATTAATAACGCTACCATGTTGTAGCTATAAAGAACCTGAATAATAACAGGTAAATAACAATAGTCAAGTGACCGCTGCCCCTGGATATAGAGATTTGTTGGATGTAGAAAAAAAACCTGGTATTTCCTAAAGTGGCCTCAAAAGGTTTTAGTTTTGTATATTGAGCGCTGCTTCCCACCTGGTGATAGAACATGATAGATCTTCAGCCTTCTACTTACGCAGTAGAACGCATGTGCGTTCCACTGACAGGAAGTTCGGCATTTGGAACGGTTTGCGGAAGTAGAAGGCAAAAGATACAGAGCCAGGTAGCGGGCAGCTGCAGCGCCCCCTTGGGCTTGCGCCCTGGGCAACGGCACCGCCCGCACCACCCTAGTTACGGCTCTGGTCTCTGAGGTATCATAAGGGCCTCCTGCTAATATAAGCAAAGCTAATTCATTGTTCATATTGACATGAACAAATTTGTAGGCACCCTTCCACCAAAAAAGAGGTATCCATATTTCTCTTTAAAATAACTTGAAACTTACAAAAGTAATTGTCATCCATCTTTACTTAAGGGACCACCCCTAACTTAATATTTTGTTGCGCAACCTTTATCAGCAATCACTGCAATCAAGCGATTTCTCTAGCTTTCAATGAGACTTCTGCACCTGTCAACAGTTAGTTTGGCCCACTCTCCTTTAGTAAACTCCTCCAGCTGTCTCAGGTTCGATGAATGCCTTCCCCCTACTGCATGTTTCATCATTATCAACAGCAGATATTTATATAGTGCCATTAATTTCGCAGCGCTGTACAAAGAACTCATTCACATCAGTGAATGCCCCATTGGAGCTTACAGTCTAAGTTTCCTAACATACACACACACACACACACATAGAGGGAGAGACTATGGTCAATTTGATAGCATCCAATTAACCTACCACTATGTTTTTGGAGTATGGGAGGAAACTGGAGCACCCCGAGGAAACCCACACAAACTCCATACAGATAAGGACCATAGTCGGGAATTGAACTCATACTTTCAGTGCTTTGAGGCAGAAGTGCTAACCATTAAGCCAGCGTGCTGCCCCATTTCAGCTCTTGCCATAGAAGTTCAATAGGATTCAGATCAGGGCTCATAGAAGGCCACCTCAGAATAGTGCTAAGCTGCTAAGAAAAATGCTTGAAGAGGGTTGGGCAGGGTGAAAGAGGAAATTTACATTGCAATAGCTGTGATAGTATTGCAGTTTATTTAGAGATCAGTCTACTAAAATTGTGTGTTGCTCAACTGGGTGCCAGAAAGTGAAGAGTAGACAAGCTGTAGTTACTGGTTGTTGTAATAGTATATTATAGTAAATATAGTATAGACATCTGAACTATTTAGTTCAGAAAAAACAGGGTGACTGAGCAGCACACCCCAAAAAAACAAATAGATTTCTTGCTTTTAAAATTCCAAGTGTATTAATATAAAGCAATTGTGTGAGAGGCAGTATCAGTGTCATTTGAAGTATTTAGTTGCCCAAAATCAGGGTGCTCTTTGACTCTGACCAGCAGCCCCCCCCCCCCCCAAAAAAGATTTATTTTAAGAATCAAATAGTCTAAATTTGAATTATATTGTGAAGATGTGTCAGAAGAATTAAAAGGTAACAGTCCGTCCTTTTCTTATCACATTGGACGTTCAACTGGTGTGTTGACAGATACAAATAACTCCAACTTCAAGTAGTGTGACTCCTCATGTCAACCACTGATCAGTCTACAGATCAGGAGCATACCAGAACTAGTGCTGGCAGTAGTAGTACTTTTTCAAGCTCTACTAGTTAAAACAGTCATATAAGAACAAAGTGTAAGAAAGCATCCTAAAAATCCAAACACTGTTTGTCAATACTGTTTGAGATACTGTTTTTATCTCAAAGAAAATATCAGCTCTTGATGTAAGGATTAAGGGAAAAGTAATTGATGAATGTGGTGATGTGTCCAAATTGTAGTGGCAAGAAAAGACTCAGAGCATGCCCACATTTGGCTAGTAGGGGTCCTGCTACTGCTTGTATATGTACTAAAATGCCCATTGCAAAAGAGAGTGCCCAACAGAGTCATGATTGTTCCTTAAGTTCCCATTCACCACCTTCTTCCATAGAGTGTAGATCTGTTATATCCAAAACAGTCACAACAGTGCATGAAAAACACACTGAGGCTGAAGAACAACTTAGGCACTAACAGAATCCTGAGGAGTGCTATATGTAAGTCTGGCATTTCACATTCTGACACTGAAATTATAGAGCAGTCTCCTTCTCAAATTTCTCACCTGGTCGCCGGTAAAAACAGAAGATATTCTATCCGGGGGGCGGCCAGCCGGACTACTGCCCGACCCTATCAGCGGTAAGATTGAGCGGCCCCCCTGGCCAGCCTGCCCCTGATACACAGTCAGGTCCGCTTCTGAATACTGGCTGTGCCCATCCTGGGACACATTTATGATTTGGTGCTGGTCTCTCTCCACTAGAGCTTCTATCAATTATTCCTTGCTTATGCCACTAGTGGGAATTCCTTCATCCTCACAATGTAAAATCAGAGCTTCCTTTGTCATGCGTTTATATGCCGCAGCCATCTCCTCAGTTACGTTGCAAAATAAAAGATAGGAAAGAAAAACAGAGATAGGGAAGGAAACTGCTTTGTATGTATGTCTTTAAAAATAATAATAAGTCCTGAGTTTTATCCTTGTAAAACTAGTGTATTCCTCGCAAGGTTACAATAAGTTTATACGTGCAAGGGTTAATTGCTTAAATCATGCACTTAATACTCTAAGAAATTAAATAATCCCACTGATATGCCACCAATTTGTCACGAACACGCTCCGAGCTGCCGTGACTTTAGGGTGTTTGCTAAATGAGGTCACACAATTCCAGCCTGCAGTCTCTCTTTACTTATCACACAGGTTATAGACATAATGAATCGCCCCCAAACAGCGCTCACACCTCACACACTTTAGGTATGCCACCACCTATTGAATACGGGCAATAGGACCCCAATATAGTTTCCCACACTGGCACACAAGGCTTCTAGCTGCTCACAGACTAGCAAGACCCACACCAGCAAGCAAAGGGTTAACTCTTCACATCTCCAGACTGTTACACAAAAAGAAATACAAGCATGCACAGCTTGTTAATCAAATGTATCAACATATGACACACAGGCATTCAAAGGGTTAACTTGGTCGAGCTATATTCTTCTTAACAGGCTAATGGTTCGTTAGAGTATCAAGGACGCCACATATTAAATTATAGTTTTAATATACAAAAGTACAGGGTGTATAGATATAAAATAATAATGAATAAACAATTAATAGTTGACATAACAAGCAAAAGAGTTTAAAATAAAAGGGGTTACATTCAGAGTAGCACTTATGTGAATTGCCTTTTCTGACCAAGGGAAATTGAAAGATGGACAGCTTATCAATGTGAATTGATTTCTCAAAAAGTCTGGCAATTTGCTGTACCTGGTCTCAGCCTTTTAAAGACACATCCACACCTCTTCTACCCACAAGGGGTTGTGGCCTGTGACACTTTTTCAATCACCATTTGCATGTTGTCTGATTTACTACTCAATTCTACTATGTGACCTAACTTTTCTGTGAAGCGTCACACAGACCTAAATTTATTATTAATAAATCCCCTATGACTCTGTCCATCTTCTGGACCAAACATGTCTAAATACAGTCAGGGCCGGACTGGGACTAAAAATCAGCCCTGGCATTTAAAGCACACAGGCCCACGTGTTGTGGGCTCCATGCACTATATTGTTGCACACTGATGCTGGCGCAGTACAACATGATGTAGTATGAGTGTGTGTGTGTGGGGGGGGGGTATTTATTTCTCCTAATGACCCTCAACATTAGATTATTAGCACCCCAATTACATCAATAAACACCATGACAATACATTATTAGTACCCAAATTACAGCAATAAATAACCCCCCACACACACTCATACTACATCAATCACCCCCACATTACAGCAACCGGCATCACCCCCCACATTACAGCATCCAGCATCACCCCCACATTACAGCAACCGGCATCACCCCCCACATTACAGCATCCAGCATCACCCCCCACATTACAGCGTCCAGCATGACCGCCCACATTACAGCATCCAGCATCACCCCCCACATTACAGCAACCGGCATCACCCCCCACATTACAGCAACCGGCATCACCCCCCACATTACAGCGTCCAGCATCACCCCCCACATTATAGCAATACCCTCTCCTACTTATTAGCAATACTAAGCACCAAACACACTACAACATTGCCACCAGCACGCCACCCCATACTACAGCAATACCACCAATTATACAGACGCCACTGTAGGAAACAATGTTTTGCTTTTTTCAAATCTCCCACAAAATAGCAACAACGAACAGAGTACTTACACACACATATAGGTAACAGGTTCCCTATTCCCTTAATTAAATAGTAATGGCAGAATTTTCATGAATCATTCCACATGAAATAAAACTAACATATCTAAAAAAAAACATAACTATTGAATGATCAGTTAAACCCACACGGCCGCATTAAAAGTATTTCCATCTACAGCAAAATGTCTCAGAAAAATATTTTTGTTTTACTACAGTAATTGGATATGCGTCTTTTCTATTCATTTTAAATAACACAGTATATAAATTAAGGGGGATAGAGGAGGTGGGTGAGAAATAATTGGATGTGATCCATCAGTTTGATTAGATAGGAAACATCTAGATTATTTACCTGGAGGCGTCTAACCCTTTGACTCATAGGCAGGGCTGACAAGAGGAATTTTGGGCCCCGATACAGCAACTTCTTTGGGCTCCCGTCATATTCAACAATGAAAGACTTGCCTTTGGCAGAAGTTCATATGATGCCACACCGTAGTGTGCCCAGTTCATATTATGCCACATCGTAGTGCCCCACGGTCATATTATGCCACATAGTAGTACCCTCAATACATATTCGGTCATGCAGAAGTGCCCACAAATCATATTATGGCATAGTAGTGCCCCCAAATCATTAGTAAAGCTCAGATAAAAACTCATTCACAAATAAAAATTGGTACAGCATATCAGATACTGAGTGTGAGTCTCCCAATAGCAGCTTAATACATCATTTACAATGCAAACAAAAATAGATATATTGACACAATTACAGATAAAATTTATGACAAGCAATGTTTTTTCCTCTTAATTAAAAATCTCTGTACAGATAAATATGCAAAAAAACTTTACAGCGCAATAATGAGCAATACATAGTGTTAAACATTATTGGATACGCTGTAGTGTCCCCAGTTCAAGAAAGGATGGTTAAAAACATATTGCACACGAGAAAATATATGAACTTACCTGATTATGGCATCCTGTGTTCTGTTCCTAGAGGGCGCGCTGGGCGAGGAGGGATCAGCAGCTGTCAGCTCACACAGGCAGTCGGGAGCAGGAATAGAGGGCAGTGGTCGAAGCAGAAATTTAGGAGTGGGGGTATAGAAAATGTAGGTGAATGGAGTATGAAGGCTTGTTTTTTTTTGTTTTTTTAACACTTGTCCCCTCTGTGCATTTCCATTCTTCATTACTACTTGTGTTTTATGATGGCTGCATCCCTGACATTCCCATTCTTAAGATGTCTCTCCCTTTACACTTTCTTTTACCTATGCCCCTGCACCATCTTCTCCTTTGTCCCTCTCACTTAACCCCCTGCACCACCTTCTCCGCTGGCTCTCACACATCTTCCTGTACCACCTACTCCCCTGGCTCTCTCACACGTCTTCCTGCACCCTCTACCCCCCGGCTCTCTCACTCCTCTTCCTGCACCCCCTACCACCCTGGCTCTCTCACCCCCTCTCCCAGAACCCCCTTCCCCTTTGGCTCTCTCACCCCCTCTCCCAGCACCCCCTGGCTCTCACCCCCTTTCCCAGCACCCCCTTTGGCTCTCTCACCTCCTTTCCCAGCACCCCCTTCGGCTCTCTCATCCCCTTTCCCAGCACTCCCTTCCGCTCTCTCACCCCCTCTCCTAGCACCCCCTGGCTCTCACCCCCTTTGGCTCTCTCACCTCCTTTCCCAGCACCCCCTTCGGCTCTCTCACCCCCTCTCCCAGCACCCCCTGGCTCTCATCCCCTTTCCCAGCACCCCCTTTCCTCTCTCTCACCCCCTCTCCCAGCACCATCTTCGGCTCTCTCACCCCCTCTCCCAGCACCCCCTTCCGCTCTCTCACCCCCTTTCCCAGCACCCCCTTCCGCTCTCTCACCCCCTTTCCCAGCACCCCCTTTGGCTCTCTCACCCCCTCTCCCAGCACCCCCTGGCTCTCATCCCCTTTCCCAGCACCCCCTTTGGCTCTCTCACCCCCTCTCCCAGCACCCCCTGGCTCTCACCCCCTTTCCCAGCACCCCCTGGCTCTCACCCCCTTTCCCAGCACCCCCTGGCTCTCACCCCCGCGACCCCCCCCTGAAAATCGCGGCACCCCCGCGACCCCCCCCTGAAAATCGCGGCACCCCCGCGACCACCCCCTGAAAATCGCGGGCACCCCCCGAAAATCGCGGCACCCCCGCGACCCCCCCCCCTCCGAAAATCGCGGGCACCCCCCGAAAATCGCGGCACCCCCGCGACCCCCCCCCCTCCGAAAATCGCGGGCACCCCCCCCCTCTTCAGTAAAAAAAAAAGCAAATTAGAAAAAAAAACAGGAAACTCACCAGTGTAACTGGCTGCACAGCATAACGGGGAAGGGAGCTGGGGAGCGCGCAGCAGAGGTGGCTGGTTCCTGGAACCACCAGCCACCAAGAAGACAGGGGGAGTTGGGCCGGCCCATATAGCCATCGGCCCTTCTGGCATTTGCCAGAAGTGCCAGATGGCCAGTCCGGCCCTGAATACAGTATATTTGCGGAGCTTACACTCATTTCCTTAACTTCACCGTGGGGCAGAATTCTTAACTTGCCATATTTATCATGTTATTGAGCAGTATGTGCTTGATCGCTACTTTTAATGATTTTAATTGGCATATTTTAAAACTGAATTCTTTTTGTCTATATCACATATAGCCAAGTCCGCACATGGGCTCTTTGAACCAGACAACATGCTGTGCGGTTCCCGAATGTCTATTCAGGTGTCACAACTCCATTCCAGGCCAGGCTATATCTCCCAACCGGAGTTCTTTGAAGCTGTCGTAGGTGACACTCCTATCTTCTCACACTGGGATGGGCAAATACACATACAACAGACTTTCTGTCTTCACATTTTACACTTTAGTAGCTGAACTTATCAATGGATTCATTTGACATAACATATTTACACTGCAGTTATGATTTAGCCCTTATTCCCCACAATTATGTGATCGGTTAACCCTTATAAATAACTGTAAGTTCTCTATGTTTACGACACAACTATGGAGGAAACTACCAAAGCGGTTCTTGCTTCCCAATACTCCTTCTTTGCTGATGTTTTTGATAAACAGGAGTCTGAAGTCTTACCTCTGCATCATATCTGGAACTGCCCCATTGATCTCCTTCCTGGCAAGATGCCACCCAGGGGCCGTGTCTAACCTCTTTCAGTTCCTTAAACGGAGGTCATGGCAGATTTGTCAAAGAAAACCTTCAATGGGGGTCCATTCGTCCTTCCTCCTCCCCAGCCGGTGTAGGTTTCTTTTTTGTAAATAAAAAAGGACAGCTCATTATGCCCTTGCATTGACTATAGGAGTGTTAATGCCATCACTCAGAAAAATCATTATCCAATTCCTCTGATAACTGAGCTGTTAGACCTGAGGGGTGCATAGAATTTAATCAGAATTAGAAAAGGAGATGAGTGGAAAACCGATTTTAACACCAGAGATGGCCATTACAAATATCTGGTCAAGCCCTTTGGGCTTAGTAATGCTTCTGCGGTATTTCACAAATTTATTAATGAGATATTCACAGAACTTCTCCACTCTTCAGTAGTAGTCTATCTGGACGATATTTTAATTTTCTCTGCCTTCTCACAGACAACATGTTGCTGGAGTTCTCTGAAGACTCAGGGCCAATTACATTTATTGCAAGCCCAGGAAATGTGTCTTCGAAGTGTCGAAGTCGTATAATTGGATGAACGAAAGTATATTGGTTAATATTGTTTTGCCGTGCGATTGCGATTCGTACGCCACGTAACACAGATCTGTACGCCACCTAACACAGTGCGTGGTGCGATCGCACGGTAAAATACGCACGCACACACTCGCATGACAACATTTAGTTATTTATGTAATCCATATTCATATTGGATCCATTACACAGTAATTTATGAGCAGACAGTATTTGGTTTATTATTAGTTTATATAATATGATTATATATGCACTTCAGTGATATATATGGTTCAGATAATAGGAAAGGTGGCATGTCTAGTATCATATTAAAACCCTATTCATCAGCAGCTGTCCGGTGCAGTCGGCGAAGAGATCGCACATTGCATACTTTAGTTATTGATATTAGGGAATAAACTTTTGTATGATGCTGGCTATGAAATGCTCACATCCCCTGGAGAGACGACCCCCACCTTTGGATTCCTTAGATTGAATCAGCCTATGACCTGTTTACCCTGGAACCACCCTTGTCTGGACCTATAGAAGCAAGCTACGTCATCTCTATTGTTCACTGTGTAACACTGTACTGTATATAATCATAGCTGCACCCCCACCAGCCTCAGACTTCACTGATCACAGTATTCAAAGGTGAATCACTGTCCAGGGGTGCCCGTGGATAGCGCAGCGAGCACATGCGATAGCGGTATGTATGTATCTTTTGGTATTGGCTGTACTGTACTGTATCATAATATAATAATGTATTGAATTGTTGACTATTTACATCTGCTAAAATAAATCACTTTGTGCGTTAGAAACACAATACAATCGCCTATGCAATGCTTATTTGAAAACGATAGAATTACTTTGATAGAAGTCACAAAGACTTCTTTTTCAGGATACATTGTTTCCAGAGACAACTTACATATGGACCCTGAGAAAGTGTGATCCATCATTGAGTGGCCTATTCCTTTAGGCCTGAAGACCATTCAATGCTTCTTAGGGTTCACCAACTATTATAGACAGTTTATTCAAAGTTATTCTTCTATTGTGGCTCCCATTGTTGCTTTGACCAAAAAAGGTGCTGACACTAAGAATTGGTCCCAGCTGGCTCTGTCTGCTTTTAGCACCCTCAAGAAGGCGTTCTCCACAGCTTCAGTTCTCAAACAACCTGATCTCTCTCAACTGTTCTTAGTTGAAGTAGATGCTTCAGCAGTGGGAGTTGACACAGTTCCTTCCCAGTACTCCTCTGCTGGGAAACAGCTTAATCCTTGCGCATTCTTTTCATGTAACTCTCTGACGGCTGAAAAGAACTATTATACCTTCGGTGACAGAGAACTCCTGGCTATGAAGTTGGCAGTTTCTGATTTAAGGTATCTTCTGGAAGGGGCAAGTTTTCAAGTGAACATTTTTATTGCCCACAAAAACCTGCTGCATCTCCAGTCAGAGCAATGTCTTAACCTCCGCCAGGCCCGATGGTCTCTCTTCTTTTCTCGTTTTAATTTACGTGTCACTTTTCGGCTGGGCTCAAGAAATAAAAATGCTGATGCCCTATCTAGGGTGTTCCCTTGTGAACCTGAATGTCCAGATGTTGTGAAGAGGAATAGAAATTTCTTCAGGCCATGTCTTTGTCTCCTGACCCAATACCGCCTCCTGGGAGAAGTTTTGTGCCACAGAATCTCCTAAAAAAGGTTTTGCGTTGGTTTCACTGTTCTTGATTTTCCGGTCATGCCGGATCTGCCAAAAACATTGAACTCATCTCTCGAATTTATTGGTGGTCCAACCTTAGGTCGGATGTTAAACAGTTTGTTGCGCGTGTCATCTTTGTGCACAACATATGACCCCTCACCAGTCTCCTGCTGGTCCCAGGGCTGCCAAGAGGAATTCAGGGCCCCGGTACAACAAATTCATGGGGCCCCCCTGTCACGGGCACTAGGAGTCTTGCCCAGGATTTCACCAGTTGACTATGCTTACCAGAGAGGCGGAGTTTGCACAGAGATCCTCTGGCAGCAGGGTGAATAGTGGAACATATATAACAGCAGATGGAGAGAGGATGCCAATGGAAATGATGATAGTCAGTGACTTGCAGCTATACTGGTAAATGAGTCAGCGACTTGCAGCTATATTGGTAGATGAGTCAGCGACTTGCATCTATAGTGGAAAGGCAGGTTTGAACCACGGAGACCAGGTTTGACGTGAGCAGATGAAGGAAGGTAACAGGAGAGTCAGTGGTCTGCGTACAGCAAGTTGCACCACTGCTATGGTGAGAAGTAGTTCAGGTGCGGATGAGTGAAAGCATGCAAAGAGTCAATAACGGTATGAAGACACTAAGAGCACAGAGGAACTTGTTCCAAACAGATATGCAGCGTTTACAGCTAATAGTCTATAACGGTATGTATACCGCTGCTGAGTAGAGAGGCTTGCACAGAGCGGATATGCGGGATAATAACTGATAGTCAATCACAAGTATGCATATCACTGCTGAGTAGAGAAGCTTGTTCCAAACAGATATGCAGCGTGACAACAAATAGTCTATAGCGGGTATGGATACCGCTGCTAAGTAGAGAGGCTTGTCCTAAGCGGATATGCAAGGTAATAGTTGATAGTCAATAACAAGTAAGCATACCGCTCATGAGTAGAGAAGCTTGTCCACGAGAATATGCAGGCAGAGGAGGGACGCTGAACGGCTGTAGCGGGTATGGGAACCACAGGTGAGCAGAGCAGGTAATCAGAAGCCAGCTGAGGACACGAGCAGGATACAGGAGTCTGTAGCGGGTATGAGAACCGCTGATGAGCAGAGCAGGTAATCCAGAAGCCAGCTGAGGACACGAGTAGGAAACAGGAATCAGTAGCAGGTATGGAAACCACCGATGAGTAGCACAGGTAATCAGCAGGAAGCTGAAGACACTAGTAGGACTCAGGAGATACCTTCAGAGACTCACAGGGAATGAGACTCAAGATCAGGCAACGAGGTAATGAGCACAGGTGCCTTAAATAGGGAGAGGTGCCTGATCCACCAATGAGATTAAAAGCAAAGGTCATAAGTTCTTGAATGCTGCGCATGCGCAGTGCATCAAGATGGCGGGCGGCCGCGGCTCAGGACAGGCGCCGGCAGGAAGGCTAGGGAACCACGCACCAGCAAAGAGGCACTCACGGTCCGGTGAGTGACACCCCCTCATAGTTGAGTATGGTAAAAAAAATTGCGCCGCCGATTTTCCGGGTTGTGGTCATGTATTTGGGGGCGTGGCAAATGTGCCATTGGGGCGTGGCTAACACATCAAAATCACTAGGCTCTCAATTCGCCCGAGCGTCACATATGTCCAAGCACTCCTGACTTTCAGGACATCTAGCACCAAAGTGTAGTATAGAAAAAATGCAGTGTGTACACAAAGAGTTCAGTCTTGGCCTCCACCTTACATTGGGCACAACACTCACCAAAAATTTTCATTGTCCCTACTAGAATCACAACATTTCACATACTGTCCTGCTCTCTCCTATCTGTTCTTCTCACTTTCACCACCTGTTGCTACATGTTTCTTTAGTTGCGGCTTGTCTGGATCCTGGAATGCTGGGGGCCCTATTTGGGAAAAAATAGCTACATTTAGATAATTCCAAACAACCCTGGCGTTAAATCAATACCATCCACGATTAATAATTAGGCCTTCATCTGGCTCCCCTTCATCACACTATACTATGCTGCTCCCCCCCCCCTTTTTCAATCCCACTGTGCCATTCCTCCTCCCCTTTTTAACCCCACTGTGCCATGTTGCCCCATTTTTTAACCCCTCTGTGCCCCCCATTTTTTAACCCCTCTGTCATGCTGCCCCCCCCCCATTTCCTCCCTTCACTTACCTTTTCTCCTTTCTTGGTCTTCTCTGCTGCTCTGTGCTGCTCTGTGCTCCATTGCCCCCGACTGACTGAATGCTGGGCATGACATGATGACGTCACACCCGGCATTCAGACAGTCTGAATGGAGCACAGAGCAGCAGAGAGGAGGGATGCCGGCTCTGCGAGCAGGTGAGTTTTTTTTGTTTTTTTTTTATAACTACCCTGCTCTCCCCCCCACCAACGACCGAGTCCCCCCCCCCCGCCGCAAAAAAAAAGAAAAAAGAAAGGAAAAAAAACGTCTTGAAAAAAAAAAAAAAAAGGAAAAAAAACGTTTTGAAAAAAAAATAAAAAATCAGCAGCGCAAGGGCCCGGCCCCTTGACATTCCCGGGCCCGAGAATGCGAGCTGAAATTGAGCGAGTAATTACCGTATAAACGGTAATAGTTTTAACGCGCTCGTTCCAGCGGCGCCCGGAGGAACAATTGAATACCCCCCTTTGTGTCTGATCTCCCTCCCTGCAGGAAGTTTAACACCATCTGGGTGGTCATAGACCGTTTCTCGAAGATGGCACATTTTATCCCTCTTGTTGGCCTTCCATACGCATCCTGTTTAGCAAATATTTTTGACAATGAAATATTCCGCTTTTTTTGCTATCAAAACAGATGTTAACGAATTGTTACTTGGTTGTGTGTATGCGTATATAGGTGTATGTATGCCTGATGGAAATATGGCTCATATGCTACAAGTGCAGAATTGGACACATAATGGGGCATATTCAATTGTTGGCGTTATAGCCAAAATTCTTGCGGTGCGTGCACTATTACCGTCATTACGGTAATAGTGCGCGTAAATACCGGTATTACGGTACTTTTCTCACTGAATCCAGCTTACTATTACCGTAATACCGGTATTAGTTTTTCCGCGTCGGAAACCGCGGACAATTGTATATGCCCCATAATGAGATACCTCCAACTTAGCATATGGATGTAAATATGCTATTTTAACAGGAATTTTTTTTTAGCATAAATTACGTGGAAAAATAAGTCAAAATCAGCATCAGGCAGACTGAGTTCACTTGATCGCTGTGATCGAGGAGCCATGAACCACTGTGCATACTTCCTGGTCTCAGTATGGCTTACAGGCAGTCGCAGCAACATATACAGTATACATACAGCGGACAAGAATGAATATACACATGTAGCTACTTTTACATATTTTAGTAAACATATGCACCATTGTTACAGGATCTTTTTTTCTCAGCATGATACCTTATGCACTGAGGAACAATATCAGGAAGACTACCTGTTCCTGTTTTCACATTCTTGTTTCATTCATTCATAGGCTCTAAATCCTACCAACTCAAATGGGAGAATTCAATTAGTTGCGAGGTCTGGAACAGTCTGCGGAGACACATTGTCTCTTGAGTTTTCTCTCAAATCTCCACTCATTCCCTCGCATGCCATAGAGATGCAAGGAAAAAAATGAGCAGACTTTCTGTACCGTATTGGCTGGCAATGTGTGCAGATGGACTTCGAGGCAATGTCCGGTGGCACCTTGCGGCTAACTAAATTACCCCTGTAATGATGGATCTTAGGTAGCACATATGTTCACAGAATCATGCTCCATACTGTTCTACAAACAGTGAAATAGCTTGTGTGGGAGGTGAATGGAAGTTCTTAGAAGTCAATGTAAGGTTAGGTAGGTAGGTAGCAAGAGTAGATGTCAGATGGCGGTATGCGTTCATCAGTTATGCAAGACAGAGAGGCATCTCCCTCATAACATGGCAGAAATATTTGACACCCATGTCACATTCGTCTCTCCTAGGCATACATCACGACTCAGTCTGAAAGCTTTGTAAATCACTGCTTACTGTACTTTGTTGCTATATTTTCACCAAACAAAAAAAACTCCATGCTCCTTCCACTGTCAGACTCAATTTAAGAACATTGAAATGTGTATTTTCTTTTCTTAATTTGTTCTTTATTTCAGTACTTAATATTATTTCAGTGTTACCGCCACCATTTCCATCTTTAGTGGGAAGGATCTACTGAAATCTATTTCAAATATATTTAAACCCAAACCATTTAAATTTCTAGCACTACTGTAAGTTCTTATCTTTGACTAATTTTACTTGTAAATATGTCCAGTATTTAAAACTCTACCAACTTCATACCTGCCAATGTTGCTGAATTTCATGGCACAGGACACATGTGGTGTCCACAATGAGAGTGGTATACGTGAAAACAAGTAGTGCATCCCCCGAAATGGGGGGTGGGTTGAGCTGATCAGGACATTAGTTAACTTGTCCCGATTTTCTAGTTGTAAATGTTGGCAGTCACAGATGACTTGTTTTCCCAGCAGCAACACATTGCACGCTTTACAGACAAACAAACCTTATGGTTTTTTTTTTCTTCTTCACTGCACTTGTTGGTCTCATATGTTTTATAAATTAACATATGTAGAAACATGCTGCGGATTTCAAATACATGTTCAAATTGTTAATCTTTGTCTTGTGTAATTATTGTTGTTTCCAACGTGAGGGTTGATCTCTTAGTTAAAGATAAATATTAAACAAATACAAACAAAGCAAAAAAAAAAATAGTAGTCGTAGTGCATCACAAAATGGCAAGTGGGTAACTATAAAATAGATATATAATAGTAAACATTTAATTTTGGTGTTAAAACATTTGCTAAAGCATTGAACCGTCTGACGCCAGCAGTGGAGGAGTTAAATCTCTTGCTGCCTCTTGTTAGCTCTGGGAATGTGACGTCATGCGATTGTTTAGCCAGCCCAGCCCTGGATGTATTTTGTCCTCTCTCACTTGCCATACAATCCTAGTGTAGACTATCCTGGTTACATTGTATCTTTTCTCAACAAATCTTGTTGATCGTGCGATCTAGTTAGTCTCAGGGATCCCACCGCCAATGACAGCTCTACGCCCGAACGGCTACGCAAGTGGCCCCAGGGCCGAATAGCGTGTTCCTCACAGAGGTGTTCCAGGAGGGCTGACAGCAGGCTGCAAACATGACTGAAATCAGTATCGACAATTCCAAGCTGCCAGGAGTCAAAGAAGGTAAATTCATTTCAGTTTCTGCCCACTACTCCCCCCCTCCTCACTCTTACACAACTGCGTGACTCTCCGCCTGCTCTCCAGCGGGGTAATGACGAGGTGATGATAAATGGGTTAACCTGTTTGCATTGGCAGCTATAGACCCCTTTACCTACATCGTTCTCTGACTTGATGGGCCCCTTGAGTCATTTAGGCGTATATTATAGATAATATCCAGGTACATTTGTGAAATTCACACTCCAGTGATATATGTATTGTCACCAGTACACACAGTGCCTGGGCTTACGCAGAATACTGTGTTATCCGAAATGATCATTGTTTTTACATTTACTTGTCAAAACACCTATTTTATCATTTGTTCAGTATTCTGGTGGTTCTCAAAAGTGCAGTTATTATGTGTGAGGTTTTATTACTAAATAGTTAATAATCTGTGATTATATGCAATAATATTTTTAATATAAGTTTCATATCACTTAAATCAGTCCCTGTCCCTTTTAAGCTTACAGTATGTTATCTACCCCATAAACACACTACGGTAAATCCTGTCCAAAACCAAACCTACCAGTATATATTTTGAAATTACATATTATTTGATCATATCTTAAGAGAAAAAAGCAATCTGTAAAAATGTTTTTTTTTTTTTTTTTTTTGTTACCCATTGCGGTATAAAAATTACATTAAAACTTGATTTTTATGGTGACACAATTGTATTAGTTCCTAGCTGTGAACCTTATTTTATTTGTGGATTATTTCATTTTGTTCAATATGGAAAGTATTTTTAGTATCCTCCAATTTTGGGTTTTTAGTTTGCAGAAAAGGTGTTGAATAGTTGCATGTAGATAAATTACCAGGTACAGTAAATAGGTGCGAAATAATGTTTGTCTGTAATATATGAATGTCCTGTATGCTCCGGAAAGACACAGCTGACGCAAGCTGTCCAGATAACTTTTGTAGAACAATAACAAATATTATTAAAATATTTAATGTCATGCCTTTTTGAATGCTACGTGGTGGTTTTCATCCTAAATATCAAGGCTACTTTTTTAAAAAAAAAAAAAATTTTTTACACTGCTTATATATCATGGATGCTCGTGTGTGTGTATATATATATATATATATATATATATATATATATATATATATATATATATCTTTCTGTTCTCTAGCCAAGCCATTTTCCATACCTGTGTGCTTATTAAATATTTTAAAGTAGTAGTGGAGGTGAGGGAATCTGATGTCATTTAACTTTAAGAAAGTGTAACAAAATAATTTATTTATATTCAAACAGGTTTCTGCATTTACCCACTCCCCCCTTCAACTGACCTTGTGTTTTGAGTTTTCTAATAGGAGTACAATGAGGTCATTATGAAAATCCACATGTACTTTTGTGAGGGAATAGTGATGACAGGTTTCAGACATGTAACCTGTCAAGTTACCACTGCAGCCAGCAGACTCTCATTGTTATGTGATAATTAACAAATGTTGTCTTATCGGGGTGGACAGAATAAGGTAGAATTTATAAACCAGAAGGATATTTAAATTAGTCAAGAAAGACGTGCATCCGGTTACCTCGATACAAATTATTTCCAAAAGTTAGGCGCCAGCAGTAATATTTTCAGTGCTTTGGTTACCTGGCTCCTGGGATTTACCTGGCTGCGCCGTACAGCGCCGTACATGTTTAGCGTCTTTGTGGCTGTAATTTGGCTTATACGTTTGACCTCCCTACACACATAACTAAAATAATAGCTTGATATGTGAAAGGCATGGAATGACGTGCATCTGCTGTAACAGATATGGCTAAAGCTAATGTACAATATGTTTAGCTCTAGAACTCTTTTTTTCCTTTTTGGATGTCTCCTACATTCATTCCATTCATTTATATATCATAACTCTGCCAGTAAGTATGCATACTGTTCACAACTTTTTCATCAGTGCTGATCATTAAGCTACATAACAGCTTGGGTTTGCTTCAAGAATAGTCCTAGGCATTTTTATACAAAGATATGTTCATTGTATTTAGTATGTGAACTATTTGCTTCTTTTAGTCTGGTGTAAATGTGACACTGACATCTCTTGCTTTCCTATAGTTACATAAATTAAGTGATGTTGATATACGGAATTAGAATAAAAACCCGCAGGCAGCAGACTATTTAACCTAAACAGACAGACAAAAAAAAAAGTAATCTTTATGACCCCATGATGGCAGGTAAATTAAGCCCCTGTGCCAGTCACACCAATTGTGCTATTTCTTGATTACAGCTATTGATGCTATTCCTTATAAGAAAATCCACTTAGTAAAAAATGCCACCATCTCTTCCTATGGTAGAGAATTGTTATTTATTGTGAAAAAAAAATATTTTTTTTGCTGATCATGCAACCCTCTTTCCTCTCATGGGGCCTATTTATCAAACAATATTCCCCTGTTAAATCGATTAATCACAAAAATAAGTGAAGTTGACATTTATGAACATTGCTTTCGCTGCAGATATCGTATCTGAAGCTGGCATACATTACCGTAATTGAAAATTTTCATTACTGTCAGCTGTGCTTCGAAGAGCAGAGCTAGACAGAGCATGTGTGGAGGGATCATGTGATCCCTCCCTGTCACATGATTCAACTTCGTTAAGAGCACTACAGTAGGGTTCTCTGTGCGCATGTCTGAGATTTTCGATCGGCACATGAACACAGGGAATGAAATGAGGAGAGTAGATTGCAATGAGGTTCGCATTGAAAAGAGACGAGTGAAAGGTGATTTTTTTTTTTTTTACTTTGGAGGAACAGCAAATTTTCGGAACTGCTGTTCCTCTGTAGGTTTTTTAATAAATATGAAAGATAGCTCAATCCTTATCTATGCCATGAGGATTGAAAAATATCTTTCATATTTTGCGGTGGATAATAAATAGGGGCCATTGCATCATATGAGCCCTTGTCAACATCATCATCACCTTGCCATTGTGATCGACCTGATAATGGAAAGTACTATGTAGTTTGTGGTCAGTCTGAAGAGTCAGACTTTATTCATCTCATGGCACAGATTAGTGACTTGTGCACAATCTTCTAACCGGTTTCTGTGGTATTTTTGATCTAAACCATACTTGCCAACTTTTCCTCGTTGGCTTCAGGGAGATCCCAGGAGAGGTGGGCATGCAGGGGCGAGGCTTGACAAATTGCATAATTTTTTGCCAATCGCATAATTTTGGCTAATTACAGCAGGGGGCAGGGCTAAGATGACACGATATTTGCGCCATTAAGTCACGCCCCCTGGCACTTATGTATTGCGGGACGAGAACCGGGAGGTTGCCCTGCTCTCCCGGGAGATCTCGCAGAAAAGCGGGAATCTCCCAGACGTTCCAGGATAGTAGGCAATTATGTGTTAAAGAAAAGCAGCTAATGAATCTCTAGAGACTGAAGTGTCTTTTACATTTCTGTCTCCATTACTGAAGTCATGTTGTCTTTATCTGTCAGTCTTTGATTAAATCTTGGTCTCCATGAAAATGGCCACCTCCATAGGCATCAATACATGGACATAGGACACAATTTCTGAACTGTGTCGTCATGCCACAGATGATGAAGTCAACCACGTCTTGTACTGGCTCAGCATCAGGGAGAATGCCAGACTCTTCAGGGAGTGAGATCACCCCTGTTTCAGGGAGTCTCCCTGACATTCAGGGAGAGTTGGCAAGTATGGCCTAAACTGCATGTGAAGGCATCTCACCCGGCCCTGCAGACGGAGGTCATTGAACCCTATGAAGAAAGTATATGAGTGTTTATAGAGCACACTGAGAGATGTCTTGCTTCCATGTTTCTTCAGCTTTTGCTTTGAGCACTTGTGTCTACTGTCTGCACTTTCTTTGTAGGATTCAGTGGCCCTTATTTGTGGTGCTGATAATCATACCATACTATGAACGTATATGGGTGCAGGGAAAGTTTTCATGTGTATTGGCACCAGGGGCATACTGGGCTAGGGGGCATCTTCCCCATGGGCCGGTCCCATAGAGGGCTATCTTGGGCTGGGTCACCAGCATTTGTTGTCCTTTAAAATAGGCTGCTGAGTTGAGTTGTGCCCCCTAGGCTGAACTTTGCCAGCCCTCCCCTGGCTGGCACTGGGATTTGCAGTGATGCATAAAGATTTTCAACGCATAATATAATACATAGACTTTTTATTGTGTTATGTGCTGCATATTTTAATTTTTAATCTATTACACACATAATTGTGACAGAGCATGCAGCCTTGTTTTCTAGACCTGGGGAATGATTGGTCAGACATAGTTTGCATTGTTTTTGAAGCCAGGATTTTATTACTTTTTGAAACCGTTTGTTTGGTAATTTAATTATTTTCTTGATGCAGTGTACTTGAGGTGTTGTCATTAGCAGTGATCTCTGGCTAATTCAAATATCATGTCCGTCGCTCCACCATTTCCTGTTACTTATGTGAAGGAATTGGTTATTTAGAATATATCTATTGTTGTACATTCATGCAAACTTTCTCTCACACATTGTTCCTTCTGTCTTACTGTGAAAGGAACTAAGCTGCAATAACTCACAATTATCATTATTGTTTCGGGCAAGACTGCGTACTAAGTTGTGCATAAATAAATGTGGTTAAAAGTATTTCATATATCCTTCTAAGAACAATTTACATTTTAATATGAGGAGTTCTGCTGAATGTTTTGTTTTTATTTCTTTTTTTAATTTTCAAAATCATGAATTGATTTACACTGATCTGCCACAACATTAAAACAGCTGACAAGTGAGGTGAATAACATTGATTATCTCGTTACAATGACCCCGTTCAATGGGTAGGATGCATTAGGCAGCAAGTGAACAGTCAGTTCTTAAAGTTGATGTGTTCGTAGCAGGAAAAATGGTCAAGTGTAAGGATCTGAGAAACTTTGACAAGGGCCAAATTGTGATCGCTAGATGACCGAGTCAGAGCATCTCCAAAATGGCAGGTTTTGTGGGGTGTTCCCGTTATGCAGTGGTTAGTACCTACCAAAGTTGTTCAAGGAAGGACAACCTGTGAACCGGCGACTAAAGCTAGCCGTGGGCCGAAATTTTTTCGGACCACAGACCGCATCTCCTGCATGTCACTGTAATATTTTAAAAAGCTCTGCACCACCAAGTTGATTGTGTTAGCAAAACAGGGAATGTGATGGAATTCACCCAGCTGTAATGCTCACAATATTGGTGGCATTATCATAAATGACATATCCTCAGGAGAGTCCAAACCAGATAAGCCATGTTGCAATGACATCCCTTAATTTTTCTAGCAGGTTGTCAGCAGTAGGACTCATCATCATCATCATCATCATCATCATCATAGGACTCTTAGAGATGTGGGTGATACACAAATTGAGGATACCACTTTGGAATTGCAACAGGAGGAGGGGGATATTTGTGTAGCCGACGACGGCGCTAATGAGAATGTTGATGAGGATGATGTTTCTTGTGTAAGTTCTGCACCAGTGGAAGCCGTTCCTTCCAGTGATAAGAAGAAGGTCATTGTCATGCCTGGGCATAAGATCAAAAAATCCACCTCTTATGTGTGGAACTATTTTTACCTAATCCTGACAGTTGTCTAGCAATTTGTAACGTTTGTAAAGCCGCAGTCAGTAGAGGTAGGGACCTTAACCATCTAGGAACATCATCCATGTCACACACTATATATATATATATATATATATATATATATATATATATATATATATATATATTATATAAATGTCTAGTGGCGTGTGTTAGTCTGTCGGTCTGTGTGTGTGTGGAAAAAATAAAACCGAGCTGCAGCGCCACCTGCTGGGCAGAGTTATACACTGACCTACTAAATTCTTAGTGTGTGTGGAAAAAAAAACTCAGGGCTGAAATTTGGTATACTAAGATGTTTTTAATTTGTTAATTTAATTTGTTAATTGTTAAAAGTGTTTATAAAGATTTAAAAAAAAAATATATATATATATTTCTTGAAGGAGAAGTGACAGTTGGGAGTGGTTGGTGGTTGCCGGGGGTGACAATGGGGAGTGGTTGGTGGTTGAGGCCTGGGCTATGGCCCAAATGCATGACAAGAACCTTTTTAACACCTTAAGTAGCTTGATTTGACTAGAATGCATGAGTATCATGCACGGGTTAACGTGTGTGTGTGTGTGTGTGTATATATATATAATTAAAAAATTTTTTTAAATCATGCTATGTTGGATTTGTGGATCTAGAACTTTATTTGCTTTACCAGGATACAAGAGTTGTCAACATCTTGAAATTGGATCACTATGTACAAGAGATGCAATGAGCTCCTGGTCAGCAAGCTGATCGTTAAAGTGGTACATGACAGCAACGTCTCCTCCAGTTTCTCTGGCAACTGCTGCTAGGAAAATACTTAGCTTTCCCAAGACACCCAGTGGTGATGCAGATAAGTCAGCACAACATTTTGACATTTGGTCTGGTCTGAAAGAATTGGCCAAAAATAGTGACGGCTCTGCCGTAAAATGAACTGCAAATTCCAAGAAGAAGGCCAATACCGGTATTTACATCAGAGTACAGAGACTTCTGTAATGGTGGATTCCAGCGGGGATGAATTAGTATTGTGTGAGGATGGTGTACACACTGATGAGGATAAGGGGGGAGGCGGGGATGATAGTGTAGATTGCAGGTACTGTGATCTAACTGAGAGAATGGAGCTAGCTGATGCTGGTATGTTTGTTAATATTTTGGGTAGAATGGCATGTTGACAATTTTATGTTTTTCTACAGTAAACTTTCACCTTTATTATAGAGTTGTTTTTTTTTTCTTTTTACAATTTTGTTTCCCTGACTTAAAACCACTATGCACTTGAACATAGGCTTTAGCAGATGACATAGAGGGATTAGTATCATCATAACTGGTGTCAACAGCTGCTTTGTGTTCCCGGTCTTCTGTGGACTGATGCTAATTCATATCAATGGCACAGAGCAATGTGACTTGAGACTGAAAAGAACACTGCTTCCCCTGCTTCTGTGTGACCAAAGGCACTGAGACTGGAGAGTGACATGAACACTGCCAGCTGTCCTGTTTCTGCGCAATGGCACAGAGCAATGTCACTGGAGACTTATAATAGCACTACCACCCCTCCTGTTTCTGTATGAGCAATGGCACACACAGGTTCAGTTCCCCCCCCCCTCCCTATAGATATGCAGGGCAGTCCCCCCCCCCTCCCTATAGATATGCAGGGCAGTTCCCCCCCCCCTCCCTATAGATATGCAGGGCAGTCCCGTCCCCCCCTCCCTATAGATATGCAGGGCAGTTCCCCCCCCCCCCTCCCTATAGATATGCAGGGCAGTTCCCCCCCCCCCCTATAGATATGCAGGGCAGTTCCCCCCCCCCCCCCCTCCCTATAGATATGCAGGGCAGTTCCCCCCCCCCCTCCCTATAGATATGCAGGGCAGTTCCCCCCCCCCCCCCTCCCTATAGATATGTAGGGCATTTCCCCCCCCCCCTCCCTATAGATATGCAGGGCAGTTCCCCCCCCCCCTCCCTATAGATATGCAGGGCAGTTCCCCCCCCCCCCCTATAGATATGCAGGGCAGTTCCCCCCCCCCCTCCCTATAGATATGCAGGGCAGTTCCCCCCCCCCCTCCCTATAGATATGCAGGGCAGTTCCCCCCCCCCCCCCTCCCTATAGATATGCAGGGCAGTTCCCCCCCCCCCCCCCTCCCTATAGATATGTAGGGCATTTCCCCCCCCCCCCTCCCTATAGATATGTAGGGCATTTCCCCCCCCCCCCCTCCCTATAGATATGCAGGGCAGTTTCCCCCCCCCCCCCCCCCCTCCCTTGACTTGGGTACACTGGCACTTGTAGAACTACAGGTGCTACCATACCCATGGCTGTCAGTACCTGTCAGTGCATACTGGCACTAGGTTCCGTGGTGCCACATAGTAAAGTAAATAAACACACACTGTTAGAAACCCTCTTGCCAGTCGGAGCAAAACCGTTTTGATTTAGTACTTGGAGACAGGCCCCATGGCTGTACTTTGTGTCATTGCTCTTAGCAGAGAATGTTGTCTATGAGGATATAGTGATGCAATTTATTCCCATGGATTACTGGAAGAAAAAAAAAATCCCGAGATTTTAGCTGTGGAATACAGACTGCAACAAGAGTATAGGTGAGCCTTTATTTATTTTCATAGTGGGTTGGTTTATTTACTTTTAATTTACTGTATGGCACAACCAGTCCCAGCAGGTCCTGGCTTGCTGCTCTTGATACTACAAACACTACTGTGTGCTGTCAGCCATTGGTGCTACATCTAATTTACTATCTTTGCCAACCTCCACTGACCAAGTCTAATTTGAAATAATTTTTACATTTTTTAAAGTTTGTTAGGCTGAAGCAGATTAATAATCAAACTAATGGTCAGTACATGTAGCCAGTAGAAGTCCATTTCATAGTAATTCTTTAATTCTAATGGCCATTTTTGTGGAGGTCTTTTTTTTCTTTACTAATGGATGTCAAATGTTCAAAATTGATCCTAAAATTCTATTTTGCAAATATTACCCCTATACATGTAAGCATTTTCTGTATAGAGTGTATATAACACTTATGTGTCCTGAAAATCCTGCCTTCGTTGGGCAACTATTGCTAGTGAGTCCTCTGTATATGGCTGGTCCCCTCTGCTGCGCCAACAAACCAACATAATCAGATTTGAACTGAACTGCACAAATAGTTTCACGCTGATGACAGCCAGATGAAACGGCTGTAAACAGAGGAATCAATATGATCACCCCCTCACTCCTGAAGTTAGGATCATAGAACCGGTATATGCTTTATACACTCTATAGGTATAACAGGGGTAATAGTTGCTTTTGAGCCCTCAAATATGGAGTCAAGCACCAGTTTCCAGGGCTAACATCTTTACTGGGGTGCTACCCCAAAAATTTGTTAAGGCAGTCCTACTGGGAGCTGTCAGTGCACCAAATGGAGTGAATGTTGCATTCATTATTAACATATCAAATTGTTGTAGTAGAATTGTGGGAACCTGTCTCCAGTGTATCATAAGATTTTGTTCCTGGAGATTCCATAGCAATGACTCATATAAAAGGGATTTTTAAACCGTGCTTAGGAAATGTTAATGATTACCCTACTGGCACTGATGACTAACCTTGATGTTATGTGATAGTTGATCCAAGATGCTATTGTTTGTCATTTTCTCTGATTTTCTTTTTTTTTGACAATTGTAGGAAGTGTCCTGGCATTTCTTCCTCAGAATTTACATACTCTATAATCTATGGCAGATGTAATTTGATGAGCAGTCAGTACTTGGATTTGGTGTTAGTTATGTCACATGACAGAATCCAGACCTAGCAATGAAGTCAAAACACATGTTGATATGCACATCACCTCAGGCAAGCAACAGTGTTTTTCCAATTTTAACCTCCTATTTTAAGAGTACATTAGTTCTTATAAAACACAAGGAGATGAGAAGTCAGATCAGAGTTCTGTTACCTGTATAAATGAACTCCGACAGATGTCTTGTGCTAAAGTCATTGTGTTTTAGTATGATATCAGCACTTAATGCCTTTAATCTGCAAATCATACTTGGGGATGTACTCGGGTTTGAAGAAGGCTGGGTTGGAACAACCTATAGCCAATTGCATCATCAGAATATTGAGTGTGGTGGGCTTATGGATCAGTTATCATCCATTCATGTGATCATGTAAGCGAGGACTGGGCCATATGTCACATGGGCAAAGTCAAGATATGAGGTAGGGAATAGAGGTTATCAGGAAACCACATACTTGAGTGGGAATGGAATGAACAGGGTCCCCATTAGCAGTGATGTGAAGCTCCTATGCAGCTGGTTAAGATTAAGCAGTACTACTCGTTTGTTATTTTGTTTACTTTGCACCTGTTCACATTATTATGTCTGATGTTCTTGCTGGGATTTTCACAAATTGAATCAACGAACTGAGCTCTTGCATTTATACAGATGGAAACGGTTATAGCTGAGCAGTTTTAAAGTTGTCATTCCTCACAAACAGGATTGTGTAGAATTGATATAGACAGTAGTTTTTACTATCTTAGATGGGGTCTATGTTAAATTACTTTTGCAAAAAAAAATGCAACATTTTTAGTTGAGTTAAGGAGTTAAATCATTTGTTTTTGCAATGTCTTGTGTAAGATATATATGTATTCTGCCAATTATTTTTTAGATGTATGCAGCATGATGTAAATATGTTGATGTGGGGAGCAAAGGATAGTTGTGAGTCAAGGATTACACCTAGGCAGCAAGCTTACAGGGTGGGATCTTTGATTATGTTATTAACAGATATAGAAATGTCAGGCAGAAAGCTTCTATTGATGGATGGGAATATTATTAATTCTGTTTTTGAAAGATTGAGTTTGAGTTGGAGAGAGGACATCCAAGACGAAAGACAGTCAGGACCAAGAGACAACACAGATGGTGAGAGATCAGGAGAAGATAGATAGATTTGTGTATCATCTGCATAGAGATGATACTGAAATCCAAAGGAGCTTATTAGTTTTCCAAGAGAAGCGGTGTAGATAAAGAAGACCTAGGACTGAGCCTTGTGGTTTTACTAGTGATAAAGGAAGCAGAGTTGAGGTTGTTCTAGAGAAATTAACATTGAAAGAGTGTTTAGATAAGTTGGATGAGACCCAAGATAGGACAGTGCCTTGAAGACCTAGGGATTGTAGTGTTTGTATGAGGTGAGTGTGGTCAACAGTTTCAAATGCAGCAGGGAGATCCAGGAAAATTAGAAGGGAGTAATTGCCTTTAGTTTTAGCTGTGATCAAATCATTGACAACTTTCGTCAGCGCACTCTCTGTGGAGTGTTGAGAGTGAAGGCCTGACTGAAGAGCATCCAATAGGTTGTTTTGTAGAAAGAAATTGTATGAGTGAGTGTAGGCAATTCTCTTGAAGTTTTGAGGGGCATGGGAGCTGAGAGATAGTTTGGGTCAGAATTTTTTATTTTTTTTTCTTATCAATCTTGTTCTTCAAATAAGAAGCAAGATCCTGGGCACTGATGGTAGTCTGAGGATTTGGGGTGGGAGGGTTTAGAAGAGATTTAAATGTGTTAAAAAGGCATTTGGGGTTAGAAGCCTGAGCATAGATTAGAGATTGAAAGTATGTTTGTTTAGCAGTGTCCAGAGCATTTCAATAGGAGTTGTAGATGGCAGTATATGCGCTGAAATCATAAGAGGTACAAGATTTACGCCGGTGACATTCTGCTTTACTGGAAAGTTTGATTTGTTTTTTTTTTAGATTTCTCTTTACTTTAGTGTGCCATGGTTAACAACAAAGTCTATGCGGAGTACAAAGAGTCGCTGAAGCCACTTGATCGAGTGCACTTTCTAGGGTATGATGAGGTACTGCCATATCAGGGGAGGACAATGTAGACATTGGGGAGAAAAGGTGTTAGAAAGGGGTGGAAAACTGTTGAAAATCAATAGAGTTAATATTCCTGCGGCTATGTAGAGGCTTGGAAGAGTTTGACAGCAGGGAGGTTAAAGCACTGGGAGTGAGCGAGTAACTAATAAGGTGATGATCCCAAGAAGGGGACAGGCGTGTTAAGCAAATTAGAAACTGAGCATAGTCTAGAGAAAACAAGGTCATGACAGTGGCTATACCGATGGGAGAGGTCAAGTGAGGAGGTTCGAACAAACAGTTTTGAAGCAGCATTGGAACATGGATTAGCAATAGGGATGTTGAAGTGACCCATGATGATGGTGGGGATGACAGAAGATAAGAAGTGATGGAGCCATGTAGAAAAATGTTGAAGAAATTATTGGTGTGGTCCAGGGGATTGATAGGTCACAGCCATACACATAGTGAATGGGTTAAAAATCCAAACAGTATGTATTTCAAAAGATGTGAACTTGAGTGATGGGACATTTGGTATAACAGTGAATGAGCACTGTGGGGAGAGAAGTAGACAACCCCCCCCCCCCTCCTTGTCTGGGTGAAATGGAGGCCCCATATGAAAGGGCTGCAGTGTCTAATTGCATGAGCCTTGTTTCTGTTATTGCCAGAAAGTTGAGGTTGTTTGAGAGGAAGAGGTCGTGTATGGAGGTAAATTTGTTAGAAACAGAACGTGCATTCCAAAGGGCACATTTAAAGGACTTTGGAAGAGAGGGGAAACAGGTGATGTGTTTGAGGTTTGCTGAATTTCGGCTGTGTTCAGATATGTGTGTGGGAGACGTGAGGGGGTCCTGGATTAGGTTAGAGCTAACAGAAGCACGCAGGCGGAAAGGTGATTGTAAGATGTGTGTCCTTTTTAGTTTCTGGCGACGGGGTGAGGCTGTTATAACTATTGTCTTTAAATAGGACAACAGTTCATGAGTGTTAACTAGAGGTGAATGAAGTAATGAAGTGACAATGTGGACAGAGTGTGTGTTGCAGGAAGGGTGAAGGATGATATAGTTCCAAAGATAACACCATGAAAGGAGAGCTAGTAAAATAAATTGTCAGACATTAGTATTTAGATGAAAAATAACAACAAATGTGGGAATTAAAAGCATTACCTAGTGGTGATGTCCTGTGCAATCGGAGTAGCAGAGTAAGGCTGCAGCAGATGTAGTTTATTTCTAGATGTCTTCAACTGTTGTTCAATGTATGTTCAACTGTCTTGTTTAAATGTATTTTCTAAACACGTTTTTGTGAGAAAAACAGTTGGTGCAGAAAACACACGCCTGCCCTTATTTTTCTTCCAGACACACAACTTTCTGAATATTGCTTAAATTCTCTCATTAAAAATACCAGACATTAGGCTTTTCTTTTTTTGTTTTTCTTTTTTTGAACTTGTGATATACATTATTTCATATTGTAGATTTAATTTTATGTCCAATGCATCTCAACCACTGTTGTTTTGGTTCTCCATTTTATCTAGTTTCAGTTATCAGTTCTGACCTCTCCCATTATATTGAAAACACTGTTTATTTTGGTGGCAGTTTTGAGCTATGGTTTGTGTATTTTATCACTCAGACTAAAGCAGGAGCGGAATGAAGGTGATTGGTGAGTTCATGAATTAAGTGTATGTTATACGTAACATGATGTGCCATTAAAACACAATTTTCTCCTATTGTCTGAATATGCACCACTACTACAGGGTGCAACCACACCTTTAAGCCGCTTTTGGACTATGAGACTATGAATATCAAGTCAGTACATACTACCTTATATAGGTTGTCTCATGTCCTCTAAACATGAATATTAGATATCTGTAATATGCAGGGACACCAATTCCTGACACGCTATAGCAAAACCATTTTTTTTGTTTTGTTATTTTGTTAAAGGAAGGACATATGATGCTAGCTACCAAATATAAGTCCTGGCACAGTTTTGTAATCAGACCAGGAGTAATTCATTTACATAAGGGGCATACTAAACTGAAAGCCTGCACATCTGGAACTTTTGTAATGTAAAGGTTAATACAATGCTAGTTTTTATATGGAATAAAAAAAAATGGTCATACAGTGATTTACAGGAAAAATTGTAATATTTGAAGAGATTACAGTACTTTCAAAGGTAGTAAAAAGCCCTGAGCTCTAAAAATATACAGTTTATAGCAATTACATATATAAAAATGGAATATCAATGATTTCTTATTCAAAATGGTGCTTTATAATGCTTTCTGTGACTTTACACTTTTGAGTTCAGAAGTGTTCTACAGCTTAATAACCAAGCCCATTTTCAAATTTTCGATTTGCATCCGTTTTGCGAAGTTGAAATGTCTACCAGAAGAGACCTTATAGAGTCACAAGATACCCCAATATGTCTCCACCTTTTTAGCCCCAAGTAAAGGGAAGTAAGTGAACCTAATTGTAACTTCTGTATCAGCTACAAGTATAGGTAGTGTAGCATTAATTTATTAATGCTGCCTTGCACGATAGGCCTAATTAAGGTCTTCCATGCAGCTGTTTGGGACATATTAAGGCATGTTGTTTTATTGCCTATGTAAGAACATTACAGATCCTAAACGTTTGTGTAAAATGTCTTTGTCTAGATGAATTATGCTTGGGCAAGTCCAGGTTCAGTGTATAATTCTTATTTAATTATTTAATTTATTTAATTCTTAAATAGGAAACATAAAGGATACCAATATTACTTTCCATAATATTTGTTTAAGAAGACCTCCATAAACATTTAGGATCACGGAAAGTAACAACATAACATGTGTCAATGATATATACATATCCACTAAGGAACATTTGGGAATTATGTATATGTCCTAGGAATTCATATTGTAATTTTATTTCAAATCTATAAGCATAGAAAATCATACCATGTTTAGTAGAATGCCATATCTCTGCTATATTCCCAAAGAGTTATGATCTATTTTTAAAACCTTCTAATAGAACTGGTCTTGGACCAAAGGGAAACAAAATGGTTGTCAAATAGATTAGCATACCAGCACACCTCTTTCAGTGATGTTGCCAGGGATGGGGGTTTAAGGAGAAAGTAAGTTAAAAAGTAATGGCATTTGATTGTAGGAATTGTCACTTTTTAAGGAAATAAACTACTGCTGCTAAGGGTTTGTCCACCTTTTAGTCTTTCCCCGTGTGGCAGTTTCTGTGAAAAAGTATGCATGTGTAAGTCTTACATTTCTGTTATTTTATTTGTGTGCTTTTGATTTGTTTTGCATCTATATTTCTTTATGTCCATTTGTTATCACTTTTTTTTTATTCCATGAGCATTTTGATTTTTGTGACATTAAATCACATGTAATAATTCTGTCTTTGTGTTCTTAAGAAAAACACACACACACACACACACACACCAGCCTTGTTTCTTCTGTTGCTGCATTTATGCAGGGACTTGTTTATGCTAAGTCAGGAAGTAACTGAAGACCAGGGTCATAAAGAGGTCAGTTCCACGGCTGCTGTTTGCCACAAGCAAAGTCTCCCAGGTAGACATGCAGTTCTACCCAGAGCCAGGTCTGGAGGTGGAGGTTGCCATGCTACAGAGGCACTCTTCCTGCCATACCATTAATCCACTGGCCTGGCCAGTGAAGGTAATGTATGCCTGTGTAGTGCAATACGGGATGCTCCTCCCTATGCACTGACCGACCTCCAGCTATGTCTTTGCTGCTCAGTTGATAGGGGGTTGATGAGTTCTCACAACAGGGTGCTCCTCCTTGCCCACCAGATTCTCCAACCCACCCCCCAGATGCATGATGATGAATAGAGCTCAACAGAGGGTGCTCCACACAGTGGACAGCCTACCAATTCTCCTCCATTTTAGAGCTACCAGTCTCCAGCTATATGATGTCAACAATGCTCTAATACCCTCAGCATGTGACCCTCTCCCTCTGCCTACCCCTCTGCCTGTGAGTCTCACATTCAGTCTTCTCCTCAGCCTATGTCTGTAATGTTCTAAAACCCTCTGCATGTGAGTTTCTACCTATGTATACTCCTCCCTCCGCTCTGTCTGCACCTCCGCTTGTGAGTCTTTCCCTCAGTTTCCCCATCCTTCCCCTCAGTGTGTGACTGCATGCCCTTGTCACTCCCCTCTGTTCCCTTAATGTGTGTCAGCATCCCCCTCCATCTTAACAAGTAACATATGGAGCATAATTTTTCCTGACATGCGTGCACCATCCCACATGTGCAGACAGTAAGGGAGCCAATAAAAAGTCTGCCCCCTACTGTATGCAGCTCAGAAGTTTGGCTGGAAAAAGGTGGGAGGGCTTAGCGTAGTGTCGGGGGTGCTGAATGGTGCGTGGGCTATTCATTTACTTCTGTGGTGAGGATGTGGGCTATTAATTTAACTTGCTTCCCATATTCACATAAGTTGTGGAGTTAGCTGCTGCTACAGAGATCACCAAAGGAAGAACAGAGATGCCAACGGCAATAACAGTTGAACTCTCTGGGTCCAGCAGCTTGCCTGAGAGGTTATTCCAGTAGATCTGGTTTGGTCACATCCATTGGTACCACCTTGTAATTTTCCACTGCCTTCACAAGATTTGATTTGTTTTACCTTTGTGAGAGGATGATTATCTGGGATGTAGAGTACAGAACTGATCAAAAGTGCAGACATCTCAAGGTGTTCATCTCTTATCATAAATTTGTGAGTGTATTACTAAATATAAGTTGACTTGTATAAAACAATACAGCTGTCACTATATTAGTTTTCATATGATAAAACATGAGATGTGTTGTGCTGTATTTACATTTGCTGTGTAATCGAGTGAAAGCTGTTCTGCTATAAGCAATTCAGGGCTCATTTACCCATTTTCCCTGTGCATTTGTGTGAAACTCATAAAAAGTAACATGTGCCCTAGATGTGCTTTTAGTGATATATTTGAAACATGCTTTGCGCTTTTACATATTAACTGTAATGTACTGGAAGAATGGGTAGTATATTAAAACATAAAATGAGAGCTTGCTTACTCACCTTCACGCTCTATTTGTTGGATACACCAGGATTACAGATGGGTTGAATTGTCCCATTCTCCACACACCTTTACCCACTTGGCCTATTTTAAACAACCCAAGTGGAGGTCTATATACCTCCCCCATGCCTTATCTATTCAGACAGTTCACTGGGAAGTGTCAACTAAACCTACACAAATCACAAATAGGCTGAGGGGGAAGAGGAGTGTGGCATGAGACAGTTGGAGCAAGCTGGGTCACCACTGTATGCAGAGATATAATCATGGAATATAAATTAAACAAGTATTTTGTATTTTTCAAACTATTTTTTTTGTTAGTTTGTTTTGGGTGGTTCTCTTTCCCATCATGTTTATTTGATTGAAATGTTTTCAATAATGCACCGCAAGGCTAAATATTACACATTACTTACTATGGTTATGGTGATTATCTTTTAATATTTAACAGCCAAGGTGTGACTGTTTTGTGCATATGATTGTCTGGTAGAGGGACAAAGGTTTGATTTGAGTCTCTGCTGCTTGGAGACCACTGTAGAGTTGATAAAGACACTTCATAGACTATAGTGCTTGACTGTACAATATTGTTCTTAGAGGATCAGGCTAGCCCAGCGGTTCCCAAAGTGTGCGCCGCGGCTCCCAGGGTGCCGTGGCCAGGGAAAAAAAAAAATACTTGCCGATCCAGCGACGTCTTGGACCCAGCATACTCCTCCCTTTTCGCTTCTCACTGAATGTCAAACGTGACATCATCACGCCCGACATATTCAGTGAGAAGCGGCAGATGAGAGGAGGATGCTGGGTTCCGGGAACCGCCGAATTGGTAAGAAGACAGAAGAAATAGAAAGAAGGCCAAGTATGGCAAGTAAAGAAACGAAGGGGAAATGGTGATGGTAAACGGCAGGTCCGCCTTCAGAAAAAATCGGGCCCAGTACGGGCCCCCCCCCCATGAGCGGGCCCCCATCATGAGCAACACATACTTACCTGGGGCCCGCCGCTGGTCTCCGCTATTCTGTCTTCAGGTGACAGCCAGGCACCAGGATCCAATCGCAGGGGTGGAGGATTCATTCCCCCTGCGATCATGTGATCTGTCACAGGCAGAGCACATGATCGCAGGGGGAATGAATCCTTCACCCCTGCGATCGGATCCTGGTGCCTGGCTGTCACAGTGACAGCCAGGCTGAAGACAGAATAGCGGAGAGCAGCGGCGGGCCCCAGGTAAGTCTGTGCTGAGCTGTTGTACCGGGCCCCCTGGTGAGCCCGGGCCCGGTACAACAGTACCCCCCCGTACCCCCCTGATGGCGGCCCTGGTAAACGGCACTGGAGGGGCAAAAGAATGAAGGAGGGGCACAGAGTGTGTGGATGAAGGGGGCACAGAGTGTGTGGATGAAGGGGGCACAGAGTGTGTGGATGAAGGGGGCACAGAGTGTGTGGATGAAGGGGGGCACAGAGTGTGATGATTTTTGTACATGTTTTTTTATTTTGTTTGATCTTATTCCTCTTAATATTAGCTGTAAATTATTTTTTGACAGAAATATCATTGAAGAAAATATATAAAAATATTCTTTTCCCTTGGATTTATGAGTATTATTTTTACAAGGGAAGACAGTGTAATTTTGCCACTGTATAAATCGTTGGTAAGACCTCATCTTGAATATGCAGTACAGTTCTGGGCACCACTCTATAAAAAAGATAATTTGGAACTAGAAAGGGTTCAGAGAAGGGCGACAAAATTGATAAAGGGTATGGAGTCATTAAGTTATGAGGAAAGGTTAGCCAGTTTAGGCATGTTTACTTTAGAAAAGAGGCGTCTAAGGGGAGATATGATTACTATGTACAAATACATTAGGGGTCAATACAGAGAGCTTTCATAGGAACTTTTTACCCCAAGGACCATACACAGGACACGTGGTCATCCCCTAAGGTTAGAGGAGAGGAAATTTCACAACCAGCAAAGGAAGGGGTTCTTTACAGTAAGGGCAGTCAAGATATGGAATTCATTGCCAGGGAAGGTTGTGATGGCAGATTCAATAGATATGTTTAAGAAAGGGTTAGACAAATTTTTAGCGGAAAGGTGTATCCAGGGATACGACCGTTAATTTAAAATAAAGGATAGTAGTGGATATAGGGTAAAAATTGGATTGCAATATTGAGTCTGGGGGGATTTTCAAAATTGAAACAGATGGGCGGTTGCCTACTCTGGATTAATTTCAAATATAAGTGCAGGATCGCAGGAGATCCAAAATAGGTTGAACTTGATGGACTGGTGTCTTTTTTTCAACCTCATCAACTATGTTACTATGTTACAAACTACTTACTAAGTATTTCTGTCTTGACCTAAATACTTATTACATTATTTTGACCCAGCTACTTATAAAACGGGCCTGTTCTGTAATTATTTTGGAGGGGTGCCTTGAAAAAATTATGGACTAAGGGTGCCGCAAACTGAAAAAGTTTGGGAACCACTGGGCTAGCCTAATGATCTTGTGGTTTCAATATATGTATAATACATGTGCTGATCTGTTTCCTTACTGTAAATTTTATGAACAGAGTTTTGTGATCATGTAAAGACATAAGGAAGGCAGGTGAGCAATTCATGGAGCACACTGGTAATGTTGCCTTTGTGAATACACCACATCTAGCAATTGGAGTACTTGTGTTTTATATGAAAAAATAAACCACACTGCCTAAAACACAGTGTGTCAAAATTATATGTGCTTATCTTTCTACTGGAAAGCTGTACTATTAATGCTAATTAATGTTATTCATTCAAACACTTGCAAAATTTTAGACATTATCCTAAAATATCTGGCTTATCTAAAAAATTCACATTATGAGGAAATTTCTACTTTATTCAGGACTTGCCTATTTATAGCAGGATGCACGCTTGAGTATGCATATTGGTCCTCGCAGACCCACCCCCACAGGGAAATAGCTCTTTAGTTAAACATTAATGTTTAATTGGGAATTTACCTTTAAAGACACAATTTTGGACTGTAGACAGTTATTTTTTGTTTGTTTTTTTTATTTACATTTTTTTTTTACGGTCTAATAAGTATTGTCTTATATGTAATTACAGAGGTATTCAACCTGTTAAAAATATTAAAATGTGGCACCTGCACCTGGCAATTAGTTTGATTGTGTGCCCAAGACCAAAGAAAACACTTAAGTTAATACGTGACTTGCATTTGAATTGTGATTCTGAGATAATATAATTTAACAATGTTTCCCAACAGTCTTCCCGAGCACCCGAATCAAGTCATCTCTTGAGAATTCTCATGTGTGATGGAGATAGGGGATCTACTAAAGAAGCTTACTGGTTTAAATCACCTGTATATGAATACATATACCAAACACTAGGACCTTTTGGTACTGGAACTGAAGCTTGATATGAATATAACGTAGTGAGCAAAGATGCTTTGGATGCTCTCTGTCTGCATTGTAAAATCTCCCCCCTCCTACTCTCTCCCACTTCCTTCACATGACATGCTGAGTGCTGTGAGTTTGTTTATGGTACTGGCATACTTGCCTGTTCTCCAGAGGGATTTTAAAAAAGAGATAATGATTTTCCAGAGAAGAAAAATTAATGAGATGTTTGTTTAAATGGTACTTAACTTGCTATTTAAAGAAAAAAGATAAGCAGGATTGCTTCTTTATACTTGGCTTTGAATGATGTGTTTGGCATTTTTGTAAACGGATTCTGGGTTGTCAATCCTGCTTGACTTCCCTGAAAATTAATAGGTGCACTTGGAGTTTGTAAAACGGGCTTTGTACAAGCGGAGCTTCCTTCCATTGCACCCTTAAGAGTAAGAATAATAGTGCCGACGTTCAAAGTAACGTGATTCTGTGCTGGCGGCATGTTAAATGGGCGCAATGATTGCAAGTCAGTTTTTTAAACAATCAATATTAACAGCATATCGGGGTTCGGAGATTCCCTGTAATGATGTCAGGGTAGAGATGTTCAGGAACATGACTACCATCTGTGTGTGTTGGGCAGGAGGTTGTGTTCCTGTTCAGAATGACCATAGGGGATCTTAATAAAAACAATGTGTGGTTGGCTCCTGGACTGCCTGTTATTACCATTGATTTAGTTAGAAAAGTCCAGTGAGAAGTGATGTCTGCAATGTAATATAAATTACATTGCTCCTCCAGTGCTTAAATAGTTAATGATCATAACATCTGTGTTGGTCTTCTGTTACCAAGTAGTAACAACTATTCTTGTACATAGTAAGTAAAACACTGGGAGCTATAAATAGATTGCCAAATGCAGATGATCTGTGCTCATTCCCACTTGCCCCATGCTACACATATGTACATGTCCTAAGTTTCAGTCCAGTTGTTTTCATATGCCAATCCCCTGGCTTGGGTGTCTAAAATGTGCCATTTTTTTAACCATTACTATTGTTGGTTAGTTTTATTAAAGAAGATGTATCCTGACATATTTTTTAAATTAATTTAAAATCGTATATAATAGAAAGTAATTTTTTTGTTAGCAATGCCAGTTTAATGAAACAAAACCTATTTGTGTTACTCTGATGGAGAGACTGCCACTGCTTCATTACAGCTCCCCACTGTGTAGCATAATAAGTGCAGGGTGGGGTCCTCCCACCTGAAGCCTAGAGCACAGATATCCCTTCAGGTCGCTTACTTTGTTACTGTGATACTACAGCTGACCACATATGTCGGAAGCCACCCGTAACTCTTCCAATAAAGCTTTGCTGAAGAGGTATGGGTGGAGTCGGTCCCCCATTGCTGTGTGGGCAGCGTGATCTGACAGGCTTTAGGTAAGGAGAGATTTCCTGGGGCATTTGATAAATGAGGTCTTAAGAAGAGGTTGTCCATAAGTTAACAACGCCTTTAATAAAGTCAGTAATCTGTTGAAGCTCTAATAAAGTACAACTCTTTGGTGTTCCTATGACCAGAAGAAGTTAAAGAAGAAATCTAGGGGCATATTTCTGCATCTACATGGAAGTACTTTTTTTTAATGCCTCCTCCCTTTCCATATATATAGTCCTTAAAATATAAAATTAATCCCAATGTGTTACTAATAAAAAGATAAAAATACATCCTGAAACAGTTCTCTTCCACTTGGACAGACTAAGCAATTAACTAAAAAAAATTAAAAAACCACAGAAAACAATACTTGCTTTGTGATCACCATTAGTAAACATCTGTCTGGCCGAGAAGTTCTGAAATGCCTTTAGTCAAATGGTTAAATTAGCCTAAACATAATGAAAGATGACGTATATGCAGTACACAGAGTATGTGTTTGCAAATTAGAAGCAAATGGTGCTGGGCAGAATAGGGGGGGGACGGACGTGCTACATAGTTTACATAAATTCAAACTCTTACCATGCCTCCCTCTGTTATACAGATGGGCTCCAGCTGTTCTTTCTGACTGTTCATACAAAACAATGCTGAAACTGTGGGTAATAAAGCATGCAACGTTTTTATGTGTATATGGAAAATGTGAGAAATGGGAATTATAGGACATATTTTAGCACTTTTTTTTTTTTTTTAAAGGGGAAAAATTTACATGAAAAACTATTAACAATCAAAAATTAGTTTGTGCAGTTAGTGTGCAATATGTAGAGCATCTCTTGTCTTAGAACTGCCATTTATAAACTGTATTTCACCAATCCTATAGCTTGTAAGACATTTAATGGTCTTCTATTATGTACACTCCTCTTTTTTTTGTATTTTTTATGTGCTGCATATTGTCTACTGCTTTTCAACATGCCTGTAAACTTTCTAATCAAACATCTTCAATTTATCATGTGAATATTACATTGTTAAATTAATCTGAAAAGTGGTTATAGAAAGTTATTCTAAATATTCTATTTTTGTTGCTGTTCTGTTTGCCTCATATACTTTAGAACTGATACGGTTTTATATGGTACAGAACATGGCATCCCTGGACCTCACTCAACTCCGGGCTCCACCACTTATTGTCCCCCAGCCTTCTGGAATTTGCACAGCCGCCATTGTATTATGTAATTAAAGTCACTGGAAGCATATATTTATAGCTCTTTTTTATATATATGTACAACCATAAAAACTTTGACAACACAATTACTGGAATGTGGTAAATGCTGGCGTATGTAACACATCATAACCCATGAATGTATTTATTTAAATAGATATGCTTTAGTACCTTGTTGTCTGCTGTCAGATAACCCTGTTCTGCAACTATGTATTCTTCTGCCTACTGCATCCCCCACTTGGGTTTCATCAACTTCAACAGGTGACTGCTAATCATTTAACTTGGACCATGATTCCTGAGTCGTATATCAACCTTATCAAATATGTCAGGGTGGAAGACAGATGGCTTTAGCAACATTAGGGGTGTTCTGCAGCTCCCTCTAATAATCAACAGCAGAATGTACAGAAAATAGAATCTGCTTCTGATTGTTTGACAGGGGCCCGAACATTCTAATTGGAACTAGATAACCCAGATAAATATGTTGGGATGGAAGTTGATTGTTACAATAATGTACACCTTACCTAGTAATAAATTTTACCATTTGTGTGCCATTTAAGGGATTCTGAAAGAACATTTTATTTGAACTAGACACTTTTAGTCTTTGATTATTCATCTAGCTCTTTGTACTCTGTCACAAGACGCAAAGTCTTCAATTTACTTAAGTTTAGTGTTTCAAACTGTAGCATCTTGTTCTGTAGCTAATAAGAAAAAAAAAACAAAAACAAAAATGTACACGTGGTTAAATTCTATTTAGACTGTTTTGTACTTGTTTAGTTCTCCATTTTAATTGAGACCCAGTTGTATCAATAAAACCTCAAATAGTGTTTGGTGTGTGTTAGAAAACTGAGGCAGCTTTTTTATAGATTTGGACCTGACATGGAACAATGTTTTAGTTGGTCATTTTAGGCATGTATAAGCAGTGATGTCTTCTGATATCATCATAATGTACAGTATAATTCTTAGACAATATGAAGGGAATCCAGGGAAATTAGAAAGATTAGATGCATTTTGTGGGTTTTTAAGATTGCTTTACTCTATTCATAAAATGCAATGTGAGGATACAGTGATGTCCTAACTGTATCTACAATCTAACTCTGAATTTCTTTCTAAAAAGTACCCAATGTCACCAGTGATGATACAATGGACTGGAAGTAAGGATCCAAGGCCTTCAGCTCTCTCATAAACAAAATAATAAAATATTAATGTGGGGCGCTGATAGGAAAATATTGGCCCTGGTTGGGCATCAATAAATAAAGCTTACTAAATACATCAGTAGGTCTGGGAGGCTCCAGGTTAACGTCCCTGCTATATGTGCTGTTCTGTAACTGAGAGCTACTTGTAGCCACAGGAGGTAAACTGTGCATGGAGAATAGTGCATAGTTTGTAGTGAAAGCTAGTTAGTGAGGGGGTTAGCATTTAAAATGGTTTTGTTTCAATTTAATTAATAATTTGTATGGTTATTTTGCACAAAATGGATTCCTTTTTAATATATTTTATATTTGCTCTTTTTAAGCATTTTTCATTTCTCACAAATTATAAGCCTTAAATGTCCTATATAGCCCTGACGGATATTTGAGTGAATATTACAAACTTTTGAAAGTTGAATTGGTTCCGACTTTGCTCGAACTATACCAAACTATCCATCGCTTTCGACCCCACTATCAAACTTTCAATCAGGCATAAACCAAACAAGGACCCTATGTTGATTACATTGCTAAACCTGGACTTTAAAATTCTCTGTTGCATTATGGCCATACACCTTCAGAACATTTTGCTCTCTCTGTTGACCCAACACCAAATAGGATTCGTTCATGGTCGCCACTCGGTACGAGACATTCATACTGCCATAGCCTCGATAATAGCCTCCTCCCAATCCTCAAACTCCTCCAATGTGCTCCTTAGCTTGGACGCCCACAAGGCATTTGACACAGTATCTTGGCCCTTTCTGTCAGCTGTTTTGGATAATAGGGAATTTGGAACAGACTTTATAGTAATTGTAAACTATTTCTCTGATCCATCTATTTCTTTAATAATCAATTCACTATTAGGGGACCCTTTGGTGATGACGGGGTGCTAGGCAATGATGCCTGATGTCCCCTTTGCTCTTTAATTTATCACTAGAACCAATGTTGTTATCCAGCAATGGCCTCAGATGAAGGACCTCTTCTTTGGCATGGAATGCACTAAAATCACGGCATTCACTGATCCTGTTTCATATTTCAAACCCGGATTCTCGTCTGTGCTCTCTGATGAGGAAAATATAGAATTTTTTCTCAGTTTTAGGATTTGAAGTGAACCTGAAAAATCAACGGCTATCTCCCTGGAACAGGGCCTAACGAAACCCTTGTGGGCTCAATCCCTTTCATTGCAGAGGCCGAGTAAGTAGGTGTTCAGCTCCCGAAAAACATGGCCACATAGTATTCGCAAAGCTATATCAGATATGGAAAAAGAATTGTTAGGTTGGGAGCTACTTAACCTCTCTTATTTAGGCAGGGAAACCCTTTTGAAGATGATATAATTTCCTCGGCCATTGTATCCTCTATAAACATTGCCTCTTCTACGAGCGCAAAAAGATGCACAACATATTAGTTAACTATTTTGATCATTCATGTGGAGGAAGAAGTATCCCTGGACTAGCTTTATTAAACTTCATCAACCCCCCAAAAATGGGGGTAGAAATTTTCCTGAAGTGGTCCAATATAGCCACTCGACCCACCTGCTTTACCTGAGAGATTGGTTGACTGACCAGACTATTTATACTAATGTGGCAGTGGAGAAACAATTTCTTCCCAATGCTCATATCAAGGTGTTCCACCATCTGTATGATCAGGAACTTTTCTCCCATATTTTTGAAAATCCCCTTTTCCTCTCTGTTTGGCACATATTATGGCACAAATTTCATTTAAACCTCTATAAATCCATACAATTGCCCTTCGTTTAGAACCCTGATTTCGAGGATTGCATGGCGGCCCACACCTTCACTATGTGAGAGAGGGATGGACTGCGGATGGTTGAGCAATTTTTAGATAAGACTGGTAAAAAACCATAACGCCACTCTAGTGTGCAGGAATTATTTCCCTTCATGTGTCATCTGTCTTTCATCCAAGCCCAGCACTATGTACCTGGGGTATTTCTCTCTTTCCAGCAGTGGACTGGGACAACCCTCTTGATACTCTATTGTTAGCCACCCTCTCTAAACCAGGAGCAATTTCTTCTAATTATGCCTTTTTGAGGTCTGTGGTGGACCACACCAAAATTATTATGGGTTTGGGTTATTGAAGGCATTAGCTGTTATTGAAAGCATTGGCTTCCTCAATTAAACTTTTCCCAGCCTCCACATACGTTGAAATGGTCCTCAGCATTTTCCACAGAGGTTATCTTTCCCCTCATTGCAGAAATATTGTTGATCTTTCCACTAATTCTAGGTGTCCTAAGTGTGTAGAATCCTAGGCAGACTTATATCATTATTTATGGGCTTGCCCCGCGATTAAGGCTTTCTGGACCTGCGTGTAAAGATTTGCAACAGCTGATTTGGTAAATTACCTACCGTTCATTCCCGAGTGGGCAATATTGGGCATATTGCCCCCTGACACAAGGATTGCAGTAGGGGGCAGGAAACTGCTTATGGAAATCTCTGCTGCAGCCAGGAAATCCATTTTTCACATGTGGATACAGTACTCCCCTTCCACGCTTGATCTATTCAGGAAATAAATGTTTTTTCTCCTGCGGATGGAGTGTCTGGAGGCATCTCTCCAGAAGAGCACATTAACTCGTAAGTTCTTTGAAGCCTCAGAGAGTTACATTAACATATTGCGTAACGCTGCGCATGCGCACATTGGATTCTCACACACTGGCCACTCCAGGACGGAGCTCCTTCTCCTCATTTCGAACAACGAGCAACGATGATATATACCAAAACCTTATTCTACTAACCGTGAGTCCATATTTGGATGTGTACCATTGGAGCAAGATTGAAACTTATTACTTTGAACTTATTGTGACTTTATAAACCATCCATAATATACGATCGACCTCCAGGCACAACGGAGGCACACAGTGTATTATTGTGAAAAGAAACTTCTCCCCGTATACGCCTGTTGCGGATATTACTGAATATGATATGGTTTCTTGCATAACCAATTTATATCATATGGTAAATTCTGCTCTGGCCAGAGAAATTTTATGTCTGTTTTTTTTTTAATAGAACATCTTTAAATACTATTACACTATAAAACTGTCACATTATTCATATTGTGGTGGAGCGTCTGGGAAATATACCTTGAATCTCATATCTTTGTGAATGGTGGAGAAACCATTCAAATCCCTAAAGGCAGCACCCCATTTTACAATATTTTACATACTTTTGAGTCAGACAGCGCTTGGTATTTATTTGATACTTAACATATTACCTGTTCCCTTGTGAACACACCTCTGTGAATGCTATTGCCAGACACTTTGGTACGAAACTAGAGTGTTTCTCCAGGATCCTCCAGTTTCTCTCTAGAGAGACAGATGTGTGTCTGGTCTCTTCACCTTGGATCTTGGTGGTTATTTGTTTGCGGGATGGGGATGTAGAGTTCTTTAGCCATTCTCTTACCTGTACTGTACATATCCAAACTGCTTCAATTAAACGTTTTAAATGTGCTATATATTTGTTTTCACAGTTTGTCGAGATTTTGCCGTGTTGGAAGATCACAGTCTTGCGCATACCTTGCAGGAGCAGGAGAGTGAGTAATGAACTACTTCACAAAGTACTGTGCATTTCAAAGTCAAACCTTTGTATTAAAAACCTATTATTCCTAGATCTAAAATACTGATGGTGGTGGCCCTCAATAGATTTTCTCATTGATAGTTCATACCCCAACTGCTGAATGGCACCGATTTAAGTATCATTTTGTGCAGACTGATATTTTGTGTGAGCAATGTTGAGAACTCCACCACCTTAGTCATTAACTCCTTTACTTTACTTGCTACATTAAATAATATACTTCAGGATGGGGAGGTGAAGTGGGACGACGGCCCTGCCTCGTGACACAATGACGCAATAAAACGTTTTGCGATTGGGTGTGGGGGGGGGGGCAAAATTTTGCGATTCACCACAAATCGCATCATTGAAGCTCCCACCCTGTCCACTTAACTAGGAAGCGGGTAGGATGCCGGAGAATTGCCTGCTCTCCCGGGAGCCTAGTGGACATTTCCGGGAGTGGGCACATATTGATATAGTTTGTCTAAAGTAATTTAATGTAATTATAAAACTAGCAGCATAGATTCGTATTCTACTGATTTAGTGTTTCTAAAGAAGAGCGTACTAGATTGTGCATTGAGTCTCTCCACTTAGAAGTGAATAATTGATTATTTTTTTTAACGCTTTGGCGCATGGATGATATTACTGTATGCAATAATTTCAATCCAGACAATTGGGGAAACTTATGATTGGAGGGCATAGGTGTTTCCACCGCTCCAATCAAGCTTTGGATCAATGTGGAGGCTCCATAGTAAGGTTTCTTATGATGTTCATTCACTAATGCTCTGTAACTTCATCAGTCATATAACAGTGCACTGACCCCATGGCTCTTAAGTCATGCATATTGTTAATTAAGCTACAGCTGGACAGAAGCACATTGATTTGCAAACAATCCAATTCTACTAAAAACATTTTAAAAATATACTTATTTAAAAGACTGGTGGAGGCAGTAATATACTGTATATTCAATGTTTTAAGCTGTCATTTTTATTTATAACATAATAACATATCAATTTGTGGTGATGTTACATATCAGTTAAACTCCTCTCATACTGGAGGACTCTCTAGACACATGCATAAAAAGTCACTACAAAACACAATAGTAAATAAAAATAGTGTCCTATAAGACAAACTATTTTAATATATTTTATAATTGAAAACATATACAGCAGTATGTATTCCAAATAAATCCTACATCTAGATTATTATAATATAAAATACATATACATAGTATCTATAGTAATCCTCTGACCATAAGTAATATTATAGTATAATCGAAAAATACATATTTTAATATTATACCAATTGAACATTTACATATCACATGACTAGAACTGATGTTCTGATACTAAATATGAATAATATGTTTCTAAGGATATTGCAACTATTCCAAAATGTGAACTTTTGAAGATGCTTGGAATTAACTTCAGAATAATAGACATTGTGAATCTTGACACACAATCTCTCTTTCTCAAACTTCTGCTTGGGGCAAGCGTATGATAGAATCAAATACCTCTTAAACATTAACTCTAAATATATATATATATATATATATATATATATATATATATATATATATATATATATATATATATATATATATATATATATATATATACAGAAGAGATAATTAACTCTACTAACTATCCTAGTGTCCCAATGGTCTAACTCTCTAGATGTCTTCTAACTTCCTGGTGCATCAAAAAAAAAAAAAATATAGAGAAGAATATAATTTACAGGATAATAAAGATGCCTTAAACTATACAAGTCAAAGCTATAGTCTTGTTGAGACCACCTTGATGCACTATCCTAAGTCTTTACATCCCTAAGTGCCTTCTTTTGGCATACTTGCCTGTATGTATTAGCTCCTCAGTCTCTGTTCTGTACAAGTTCTAACCAAATGATTCTTAGATCAACCAGGTTTTCTTGGTGACATTTCTATGACCATGACTATGACTAAACTGCGGGTTTGAAAAAGTGGAGATGTTGCCTATAGCAACCAATCAGATGTTATCTATCATTTTGTAAAATGTACTAAATAAATTATAGAATCTGGTTGATATAGGCAACATCTCCACTTTTTCAAACCCTCAGTTTAGTGACATAACCCCATGAGTGTTTGTCATTTTTTTTTTTTTTTTTGTAAACAACATTTCACCTGTTCAAAAATATTAGACTTCTACAGGTGCACAAAGTCAGCAATGCAGCCCTTTCTTTTAGAGTAAGGTCACCACATACATCAAATAACAAATACACAAAATAGAATGAAAGGACAATAGGCTTCCATTGATATCAATGCACAAAGGTAACAAAATGTATCAAAATCTCATACGGAAAATGTCTATAAAGCATATTTCTCTATATCTAATCCGAGAAGGAGAAAGTCCCAGCATACCCTTCCAGCAATAAGCTGCTATATATTGGCAAAGCGTGCTGGGGCTTGTAGTTTCTCAACACCTGGAGTGCCACAGGTTAGCCAAGCCTGGTATAGATGATTGGTCTTCCCCATAAACGCACCAACGTGTTTTGGCACATAAAAGAGTCTTTCTCAAGGCAGCAGGATGAGGGGAATAGTAAGTATTTAGAGATGTCTCCAACCAATAGAATTTTTAAATAGTAATTATCTAATATATACACCGAAATTCACTAAAAAATAGAAAAATAAATAACAAAACAGCATTCATGATTCATAAACACATAAAGATTAGTAAAAAACGATCTTACCAATACTTCTATTTTCAAAATCGGCAAAACTCCGATCATGTGACATCGGCACAGACTCTGGTCACATGACTTAAACAACTAATCCAAAATGAATGTGATCAAGCTAGTGGTCCCTCCCTAATAACTAATAAAAGACTAAAATATCACACATATTCAAAATAGAGCTAAAATGAAATCTAAAAAATCAATGAATATGATAAAAATGTAAACACCATAAGAGAGTATCTGTATCTGCCCATGTCTAGGTAATTGATGAATTTAAGTCACTCGAAATAGGTTCCTTTTTATTAGTATTTCATTTTGGTTGTGACCAGGCATTAATTATGAGTCCGATATGATATATACAGGATTGCTTGTTTATGTCACATGATCTGAGGAATGCCAATTTTGCAAGCAATACTTATTTTAGGCGTATTAAGTTACAGGTGCTGATATCTATATTTATTTATTTCAGCCTTGTTATAGACTAACCCATTGTGGAAAGGCACTTCATCGATTTGTCTGATCGGTCCCACACTACATGACCTACATACTTACTGGCTTATTATTATTATGTATACAGATGCTCCATCATGCCGGAAAAGGCATTGTTCATCACCAAACTGTTCTTTGATGGTGGGAGAAGTTGCTCTTGAAGGATGTTTTGGTACCATTCTTTATTCATGGCTGTGTTCTTAGGCAAAATTGTGAGTGATCCCACTCTCACCAGTGCAGAGCTTGCTCAGGAATGGCAGCAGGCAGGTGTGAGTGCATCTGCATGCACAGTGAGGCAAAGACTTTTGGGGAATGGCCTGGTGTGAAGAAGGCCAGCAAAGAAGTCAGTTCTCTCCAGGAAAAAAATCAGGGACAGACTGATAATTCTGCAAAAGGTACAGGGATTGGACTGCTGAGGACTGGGATAAAGTCATTTTCTCTGATGAATCCCTTTTTAGATTGTTTGGGGCATCTGGAAAAATGCTTGTCCGGAGAAGGAAAGGTGAGCGCTACCATCAGTCCTGTGTCATACCAACAGTAAAGCATCCTGAGACCATTCATGTGTGGAGTTGCTTCTCAGCGAAGGGAGTGGGCTCACTCATAATTTTGCCTAAGAGCACAGCCATGAATAAAGAATGGTACCAAAACAGCCTCCATGAGCAACTGCTCAAACCAACCTAGAACAGTTTGGTGACGAACAATGCCTTTTCCAGCATGTTGGAGCACCTTGCTATAAGGCAAAAGTGATAACTAAGTGGCTTGGGGATCACAACATCGAAATTTGGGTCCATGACCTGGAAACTCCCCAGACCTTAATCCCATTGAGAACTTGTGGTCAATCCTCAAGAGGCGGATGGACAAACAAAAACATACAAATTCTGACAAACTCCAAGCATTGATTAGGCAAGAATGGGTGACCATCAGTCAGTATGTGGCCCAGAAGTTGATTGACAGCACGCCAATGCGAATTGCAGATGTCGTCAAAAAGAAGGGTCAACACTGCAAATATTGACTCTTTGCAAAAACTCAATGTAATTGTCAATAAAAGCCTTTGACACTTATGAAATTTTACTTTAATATCCCATAGCAACATCTGACAAAAAGGTCTAAAAACACTGAAACGGAAGACTTTCTGAAAACCAATATTTGTGTCATTCTCAAAACTTTTGGCCATGACTGTACACTTGTAAAACCCATTATTGTTTTAATATCAACCATTTCAATGGGTTCATATTTCTAATATTTCGCCTAATAGTCTTGGGTGACTAGTAAATAGGGCCCAAAAAAAATAATCTTCAAACTGTTACTTTTTTATTACATGACTTTATCTACTTTCTACTGTGGTTCTACTAAACCAGCAGAGCTCACTATTAGCTATACCATAGTTTATTTTCTCGAACACATAATCCCTTTTCTCCTTTTAGAGTTTTCCAGTCCATTTTTATTTTCTTCCGCTCACAATACAGTTGCTGGAGAGCATTGCCAAGTGGCAAGGAATATTGTTGGATCGTGGTATAACTGCATTGTTTGTGTAATCATGTCAAGAACGGACCTCAAATATGACGTGGAGCAGGCAAAGAAGTAGTAGACACAAATTTCTGAGTTTGTGTATTACCTGCGTAGGTCAATAACATGCAAACATGTGTACCATATATTCCCTTGTGCGAGGCAAAATTTAACATATACCCTATCTGGAGTTACAGTCCCTTTTAATTTTCAGTGGGAAACTTTACTGCAATTTTTTCCTTTAAAATGTTTTGCTGTAGGAATATCTGCTATAAGCACAGCATTTAGTGAAACTGAGTAAACATGATTGTTTGAGATGGACCCTCGGTTTAATACTTTTTTTCCTCATAGTTGAGCATCATCTGTCCACAAATATCCAGAGGAACCGCTTAGTAAAACATGACCTAAAGGTGGCCAAACAGCTTCAGGAAGAGGAAGACCTCAGAGCACAAGTCAAAATCAAGAACCGTCACACTGAATTGTAAGTACACCAAAGTGCCATGTGATGGTGTCGGCAGAAGCCCATATTTGATGAATGCATCACTTCCTACTGGCTCCTGAATTGTATATGGTTTTGTCCATCCTTGGTCAGATGTAATTAAACATATGATGAGACTCAAACAGGTTAGATGGCCATTGTATAGTATGATATATAAATCAAGAAATGATTCTGAGTTCACATTAAAAAACAAATGATACTTGCAAAGGTTGCATCTTTGGTCTGATTCATCTGGGTCCATGATGGCTGTAACAGTCCCATGCCTCACTTTTATCTCCTCTTACTGCCTGACCTGTTTCATCCTGTGCTGATTCACCACCCTCATAAACTTCTCATTCATATGAAGAATATGTCAGTGTACTGATACAGCCATTGGGGATCCCAGTGGATCAGGTCAGTTGCTCATACATGGTGAGTACAATTTTATTTGTTATGTTGCCTATTTCAACTCTACCCAAATATCTTTAAGTTTTGGGTGTAGTTTAAGCAGAGGATGGAAACATATTGAGGGACATTTATGAAAACTGGTTCCACAGATAACTTTGTAGAAAAACTTGATGTTGTCCATAGCAACGAATCAGATTCCGACATACATATAACTAAAAAGTAGCACCCATTAAGTCATAATCTTAAATTTCCTCCATATTGACAGTCTACTGGTTAGGAAAGAATCTATTTATATCCCTCTGTATATCTAAACGTTAACAATATCCATTTTCTGACTTGCCACAGATAATTATGAGCTTTAAAACATTTGTGTACATTCTTGCCCTATTTAAGGGATAGTCATGTTAGCACCTTGTGTCTAGACACTTGTGTTTTGACCGACAAGACTAGGATTTGTGCCTTCTAAATGCTTCTCTGAGACGAGCTAAATTCCCAGGGCATTGGCTTTCAACAGAGCACATCATATGCAGCATTGCCAAAAACATGCAGACTGTGACTAATGTGTTAAACAGGGGCTTTAAAACTAGGAAGTGAAAGTTTGTTGGTCACAAGTTTAACTCACAGCTGCATCTGTCTTATAATATTACGGAATATATCTTTGATATTATTAATAGCAACTAGTGGTCACACAGCCCAATACTTTAAAGCAGACTTACACACAACTACACATTAAACAGCAATTTGAAATGAAAACTAATTTCTAATGAACTGTGTTCTATTTACTGTGTGTTAAAACCTTTATGCTTTCTTCTACATAGACAGTATACATGTTCTTAAATACTAGTGAGAATGTGAACATACCCCAATCTACTGGCAGAAGTATGCTCACTGTGCTCCTGAATGACCACTGACAGAAGCATGCTTGGCTCTAAATGTTCACATGTGATCAGTGACCCAGGAACTTCAGCCCATAGGAGAACCATGCCAAATTCTAATTTGAATAATTTCTAAGGTGTTCATTCAAGACAGAGATGGAGGTGGTAATTTGTATGGGTGATTTTATCAACTGTACTTGGCAACTAGAATTCAACATGTTTTATTGTTAGGTTTTTCAAAACTCCATGGCAATTTCACTTCAACTTGAGCTTTTGCCCAGCATGAGTTTAAAATGTTATAGGCAAATTGTGATGGATGTTTGATTTGTTAGAATGTAAGTTTAAATGTTAATTTTTTATTTTATATGGGGAAATAATAACAATTAAAATTTAACATTTTTGGCTGCTTTACTAAACTAGGTAATTGAGAGTGGCGTTGAAAAATTGGGTATCAAACTAAATACTTTAATGTTATCTGTGGCATTATAGAGGCAATAGAGACTGCAAATGAATACAGTACATTGTGATGGTCGGCCTGATAAGCCTATTTGCAGTATACATTAATTGTGCAGGATTGTACTGAACAACAGGTTCTCAATGAATATGTTTGCAACGGTGGTATCATGAAATTAAGCTTTTTGACTTTCAGTCTGCAGCAACTTTCACAGTGCTGTTTGCTGTTGGCAAATTCAAGGAATTTTGAGATGTGTGTTTAGTATATTCATTTTTTTTAATACTTAATGTTTTTAAGTCCTTTTTAAGTGGTTTGTTTGTTTTTTTTCTCTGTTCAGAGAACTTTTAGATTGTGAAATCGCTCAGGAAATTCAAGATAAGTTGGTGATTGAAGCAGAACTCAGACGCAGGCAGGAGGAAAAGGATGAGGTAAATGTACACACAGTTCTCAGAATTAACGTTACTATGGTGGTCTAGACTGACATAAAATAAGATACAAAAGGGTAATCTCAATGAGGAAGCAATATTTAGAATGAAAAAGGTTTTATGTAACCAGCAATTCTGGGAAATATAATGGACAGATCTGATTTATGACACAAATATATAATCCTAACTTGGTCAGGCACTTTTTACCTTAATAAGTACCTTATAAATTATGTACATATGATGTGACTCTGAGCTATACATACTTATATTTATTTTACAAAACCAGGTTGCGTATGATGGGGTGGCAGTTAAGCTAAAGCTCTTATATGGTAGGACTGTTGCAGTGTTAGAGTACACTGAACAGGGGAGGACTGGCAAATTTTAGCCTGGGGTGGTGGGGGCAAAACTCGACTCAGCAGCCTATTAGGAAAATTTTAAAGGAAAAAAATGCATGTGGCCCAAGCTAGCCCACTATGAGACTGGGCCAGGGGGGCAGATGCCCCCTGCCGCCCAGCCTAGAATACCCCTGCACTGATGGCTAGATTTACTAAAGGGCAGTTTGATGAAACCGACATTTTTTTAGTGGTTTTTCTGGCGGTTTTAGAAACCTCCATTAAAATCCCATAAAACCACAGTTTCACAAAGCACCTCTTTACAAATCGCCATCCCGATTTTTAACATTGTCAAAATACAAACAGCCAGGTTTACTAAGCTGCCGTTTGACAAACCTTTGAGAAAACCCCCAGGAAAAAAAAGGTGGTTATGAGAGGCGAGATTGCAACTGCTGCTGTTTGAGCAGTCTTGCCATTCAGAACATAAGAGGAGGCACCTTTTAACATATAAATTGGGGGGGGCAATCATTACTTACTAAGGTGCAAAAATATATAATTTTGTGGTGGCAAATTTTATTTTTCATTATATTAAGGAGGCAGTGTTATATTATGGGGGAAATATGAATATATAATTATATTAACTGGGCAATTCTATTTTATTGTTAAAGGGGTATAAAATTATTTTTAATGCACACATGTGGCACTACATAGTGCCCCCTAATATAATACAATACAATGATGTTGTTCCCTTAATATAATGAAAAATAAAATTTGCCCTATAAGTTAATTATACATTAATATTGCCCCTTATTCAATAAGTAATGATTGCCCCCATAATGTATGATGCCTCCTCTTATGTTTTGAATGGCAAGATAAGTTGTTTGAGTTATCAAGTCAATCAGAACCCAGTATAAAACGTCTTTTTTTTTTTTTTTTTCAGGCAGTTTTGACCACATCTCCGGCGGTTTAGATGTTTTCAATCCTCCTCACATCAACAGGCGTTTCATCACAGCCTTAATCCACCCTATAGCAAATTCGACATTTTGAAGCACTAAACCGCTGGCGATGTGTTTGAAACCACCTCCAAACACAAATTTTAGTAAATCTACCCCTGAGTCTTTTTTTTGCAAAGTAGTGAACACCACTTTTTCAATGTGAAAATATCAACACAAACATGGGAGGGCTGAGTATTTGAATGTTTTTAAGAAAACGTAAACCTGCCCAGATAAGTGAATCTGCTAGTGGAAATTTCCTGCCACACCCGGACTTTTAAAAATTTCCCAGTTTGATTCTTGTAACTGGCAACCATTAAATTGAAGCATCCTGCAGTCATGGCATTTTACAGCTGGTTTTCTGAGTGCTCATATTTCACTGTAATACAGCTTTGAAATAATAAGTCCTAAGACAAAATCCGTTCCTGGATTGTCACCAGTTGTAGGACAATCTCTTAATTGACCCAAACTGAAAGTGTATACTCAGCAATATAAAGTAATAAGATTTCACCACTTACCTAAATGTCTGTCAGTTATAGCAATTCTTCTCACTCTGGATAAAATAAATACATTTATGTAATAGGAGGTGCCAATCGTCCATTTGTTATCAATTACGTTACACAGCGAAAAGATACAGATTTTTTGTATTGCACTTGTGATCATCCTTTAATTCTCCAAAGTGATAAGGGCTTTATTTTATTTGTTTAATAAAGAGGATTACTAATTATGTTGAATTCATTATTTAAAGGTTCCAGTATGCCAATTGCTAAACTGGGCTCTCTGTCTCTGTGGCTGTCTCTGTGGCTGTCTCTAGCCCCCCCCGCCCCCGTCTCTGGCTGTCTCTCTCTCCCCCCTCCCCCCGTCTCTGGCTGTCTCTCTCTCCCCCCTCCCCCCGTCTCTTTCTGTCTCTCTCTTCCCCCCTGTCTCTGGCTGTGTCTCTCTCACTCCCCCCCCCCCTCCTCTCTGACTGTCTCTCTCACTCCCCCCCCCCTCCTCTCTGGCTGTCTCTCTCACTCCCCCCCCCACCCCCTCCTCTCTGGCTGTGTCTCTCTCTCCCCCCCCCTCCTCTCTGGCTGTGTCTCTCTCTCTCTCCCCCCCCCCCTCCTCTCTGGCTGTGTCTCTCTCTCTCTCCCCCCCCCCTCCTCTCTGGCTGTGTCTCTCTCTCTCTCCCCCCCTCCTCTCTGGCTGTGACTCTCTCTCCCCCCCCCCCTCCTCTCTGGCTGTGTCTCTCTCTCCCCCCCCCCCCTCCTCTCTGACTGTCTCTCTCACTCCCCCCCCCCTCCTCTCTGGCTGTCTCTCTCACTCCCCCCCCCACCCCCTCCTCTCTGGCTGTGTCTCTCTCTCCCCCCCCTCCTCTCTGGCTGTGTCTCTCTCTCTCTCCCCCCCCCCCCCTCCTCTCTGGCTGTGTCTCTCTCTCTCTCCCCCCCCCTCCTCTCTGGCTGTGTCTCTCTCTCTCTCCCCCCCTCCTCTCTGGCTGTGACTCTCTCTCCCCCCCCCCTCCTCTCTGGCTGTGTCTCTCTCTCCCCCCCCCTCCTCTCTGGCTGTCTCTCTCTCCCCCCCCCCCCTCCTCTCTGGCTGTGTCTCTCTCTCCCCCCCCCCCCTCTCTGGCTGTGTCTCTCTCTCTCCTCCCCCCCCTCTCTGGCTGTGTCTCTCTCTCTCTCTCTCTTCCCCCCCCCCTCTCTGGCTGTGTCTCTCTCTCTCTCTCTCTCCCCCCCCTCTCTGGCTGTCTCCCTCTCTCCCTCCCCCCCCCCCCCTCTCTGGCTGTCTCCCTCTCTCCCTCCCCCCCCCCCCCCTCTCTGGTTGTCTCTCTCTCTCCCCCCCCTCTCTGGCTGTGTCTCTCTCTCTCCCCCCCTTCCTCTCAGTACACCATCCCTGGGGTTCAGGCATTTCAAATGAAGAGGTCAGAACGCTACACAGACTGTTTATTCTTTTAATGGAAAGCGGGTTCTGATTTTGCAGACCTACTTTTTTTTTTTTTTTTTCTTATGGGTGCAAATTTAAATTGTGGGGTTTTTGTTTTTTTGGGGGTTTTGCTCCTGGAATTTGGCAACCCTGGTGATGATAAATCCTCTCTCAATTTGAAATACTTGAACGATTTCTGCTGTTCATTCAACAGTGAAACATTTTCCATCTTAATGATGATTGTGCTATTGGGTGGGGCTTATTTCTCCCATCACAAATGAAGTGAGCATGGTTTATATCATACTGGTCATGTTATGTGTTTTAAAGGTGATTTAAGTAATTTACTTTTTTTGCTTTTACACTCTTCAGTAATGCCTGGTCTATGTGAAATAATGAGACGTCTTCTGAATACATTTCTGTTATTTCAAAAGAATTAGGAAAATAACCTGATCTGTCATTGTAGTTATGGTGTGAGGGATTTGAAAAGTTACTTTCTCTTGTTTTCAAGATAACAATAATACTGTGTATGAGGATTATAGGTTATTTTATTTTCTACTTTACCATATATGCACTTTTTCACTGTATTTAACCAATTGTCAGTAGGGACAATTGGTTACATTAGGGACAGGTTGTGTCCTCTAATGCATCATGTGTTTCAGTTTTTATTCAGTCCCCGCTGAAGATGTTATGCCAGTTGTTTAATAATTTGTTAATGGCTATAGCTAGACACATACGTATCATAATTAAGCTAGCAATACATATGAAGATGAAGACTTGCACATTTGCTAAACATTCGGAACTGCAAATAATTTCGCCATACACATTAAAGTCAAATTGTACAGAGCCAGTCATTCAAATGATCAAACGTTGAGGGAGCCTAGGTAACGTATTGCGTAATGACCACACACATAAGCCAATGCATTAAACAGCAGACAGGATATTCTGCTTTGAATAACTATTACATTGAGGTCTCTTCTCTTTTTTTTTTATTTTTTTATTTTAAGACTTCACAATATTGTGGCATTGAAAAATAGTTAATAATTGTTTCTATTCTAACAATTTGCTGTAAAAGAAACATAACAAAAGCAACCTTAAAAACTATGTCTATTGTTTATATTCGTAGAATGTGTTACATTTACATGTGTTCTTTAGAAAGGTGGTTAGGAAGGATGGAATCCACTATTTGTTCTGCATAAAATGATCTCTTAGTTAAAGAAGACCTGTACATTCACTGGCAACTTACTGTGTATGTGTGTCTGGGCAATGCGCCATGTGTCTATAATTTCATTAGGATACTTACTACCTTGCAATTAAAAAATGATTTAATGGCCTGCTCACACAGCACCTGCTATTTTTTTCCTTCCGGTCAGACTATTACGTTTTATTCATCCTTTATTCGACTCTTACAATGCCTACTGCAACAACATTCCCTGAATGCGGGAACAGATTGACTTGTCGTTAGTGTTCAGCTGGCATCAGCACGAACACTAATGTTATTACTGAACACCGGTACATCTAATATGAACAGGTCATTTAAATGGGTGCAAGCTAACAAAGTCCACTTTCTGCTCATGCTAGATTTCTAAATGTTTAACAATTACTATATAATTCAAAGGTGGATTAGTAGTTAATTTATTGCTAGACGTGTATCTGTATATAAAGCTGTATTTAGTACACCACAATCATACAGCTCACAAGATATGTTGGGTAAGGATTTATATGGCTGCACAGAACAGTGTGTATGCAGTGTTTCACAGCAAATAAACAGAAACACCAAGTAACTATAATGACTGCTTTTCATAAATATTAGGTGATGATAATATTTCCTTGCTTTATAGAAATGGATACATTTTACAATGTAATGGTTCTGTTTTGGTTTAATTTGTTTTTTTGCTGGTTTGTTTCTCTTTAATTCTGATAAACGGTTCAGTAGTAAGACTTTTTTGTAGTTCATTAGTTATATTGAATATATAGTTTCCTTTGCCCACATAGAATCTCATTAGCTGTATAGGATGCACCTGAATAGCAAGAGTCACTGGAAATTATTTGAGTCTAATAATTTTAGATGATATATAGACTAGTAAGTTAGAGTTTATGTAGTCTCTGTGTCAGGCTGGTGACTTTTTTTTTTTTTTTTTTTTTTTTTTTTTTTTAAATGTTGACCTATTTTTAGTTTCTTTCTTTTATCTCCTTTTATTACATTCATTGTATGAACAGAAGTTTAAGTAGAGTGATTCATTATTCTAGTAGTTTTAAAAGAAATTATACTGTTATTGACAGGGAATCATATTTTACGTACAGAATTCCATCCTTTCTTCCTTCTGCCCATCCTCTCTCGTTTACACTATATGACTTACGTGTGTTAAATGTAAAAATAAGAAATAAAGAACTTTCTATGCAATGTGTCTGTACTCATTTGCATGCATCTACTTGTAGTAGTATTGCAACACTTTATTTGGATGCTGCTTGTTCCTTTTCAGTGCGTTTAAAGCCTGTCAATGCCCTTGAAAATGTATATTGAGCTCTATGAGAATGCATTGTGTCCATACGCACTAGGAATTTACACAAGCAGTTCAAGCTACATTGTACTTTATTTTTCCCACTCATTACAATGGTCCATTCATTTTAATGAGGCTGTGCTCTACATGAAGAAACCCCACTGGAAAAAATTACATTTTTTTTCCGGTATTACAGATTGAGAGGTGTGCTGTTATAAGACAGCTGGTATGCAATGTTCTCCCTAAAAGATGAAAAGTTGACAGATCTCCAGTTCTAACAAAAAAAAAAAGGAGTATACAGCCTTCTATATACCCACTAATTTTATTTAACAGAAGAAATCTTTCATATATACTCCATATTGAAAAATATTCGAATTACATAAAATTAATTTTATTCATGAATTTGTGATTTGAATATTTTTCAACATGGAGTATATATGAAAGATTTCTTCTGTTAAATAAAATTAGTGGGTATATAGAAGGCTGTGTGCTCCTTTCTTTCTTACATTAGCATATATTAATAGATTTTAGGTGTCTATTTAGGCAGCACCTGGTTATACACCCTGTTGTTGATATATTTTTTTTGCTGTGGTTTGAAGTGGGTGTGGCGCTAGAGTTCGTGTTTTCAGATCTCCAATTCTAAACAGGTAGTTTAAATATTTTCTTTTTACAGTGGTCCTATAAGTTGCTGATTTACTTTTTTCAAAATATTTAAAAAAAATCAATGTCTTCCTTCCATGTACATCCACAGGCAATGTCTTGTGTTTTATCCAATGTGACACCCAATTGTTGGTTGACTCTTTAACTATTTTGGATCAATACTACTTGGGCATCCCCTTTCCTTATTAAAGTACTGTACATGATGGCAGAATTTGAAAGCACAGTTTAGATCAGGCCTGACCAACCTGCGGCCCTCCAGATGTTGTGAAACTACAGGTCCCAGCATGCCCTTCCAGCTATCAACTGGTTGTCTAACAGCAAAGCATGCTGGGGCTTGTAGTTTCACAACACCTGGAGGGCCGCAGGTTGGACAGGCCTGGTTTAGATGGAGAAAGGACAAATGTTTGATAATGTCAGAAGAAAATTGCTCCTGAAGCCACGTGACACTTACAATTTTCATTACTTTACAACCATAGAAGTATATAAAAGTATTATATATTTTTTTAATCTAGAATGCATTCAGCTTCTAAACGTACTCTAATGTTAATTACTGTTCTACACTAGGCATGGCATGTCTAAAGGTATAATCTATTTCAAAGAATCAAAATGTTTATTTACGCCATTATTTTTACATTATTAGGACATTGCTCGAGTATTACAAGAGAGAGAAGAAAAAAGGAGAAAGAAGTATTCTTCATCACGGAGCCCCGAAGATCCTTATTATCTGGACCATGAAGGTAGAGTATTGCACAATGTAAAAATAAGATTGTTTCCATATCCAGCCATATGTCATAGCGATTATTGCGACAGAACACACTCTCATTTTTTCATGTACTTGTGATTGGGTCGAATCAAAATGATCATTTTGTTATACCACTTATTGTTTTATGTCCTATCACATGAGCTTACAATCTAAACAGCTAAGATAGTTGTCACGTGACATGTAAACCTGTCAAGTGACAGTAAACCATTAAAACTAGTCTTCCTTAATAATTTAAATAAATGATTTCCAACCAGTTTATCATAAGTGTATAATATTCAGAAAGAGAAAATAATCACATAACATTTGTGTGGTGTTTGTATGATTGTAAGGGGCAAATTCAATTCCCCATGTTGTTCTTTAGAGCAATGCGGACCGCGCATTATTATAGTTGCTACAGTAATTTTAACGCTGATTTTTGCTGTGAGCAAAAATCAGCTTTGAAATACCATAGTAACAGTAATTATGCGCAGCTATTACTGTAATAACGGTAATAGTACGCGGCCCGTGTTCTAAAGAACAACGCGGGGAATTGAATCTGCCCTTAAGACTGCTGTTCCATATAAAGTTATGCATCGAGTGTTAAGCAGTTGTATTTTTGTGCATCTGTACCCTTGTGTATTTATGTGAATAGGCCCATAGATTTGTTTGTTTCAAGGGGGTGACAATCATATTTGATGTTTGTGGCCTCAACTTTCTTTTGTGCTTGAGCAGACAAGTCACGTGTGGCACCTGTGTTTGGTGTTCGGTTGCTCAGTCCAAAAGTTCGTTTAATACTGTTACAGTAGATATATTAACGGTTTTATCTCAGACTGATTTTTATTACACAACTTAGGGGCTTAGAGGGGGTCTCAATGGGCCTGATGCTGAGTTGACTGCACATTACATGAATAAGTTGCACGCAATAATAGTGTATCTATGTGTATATGCTGGTATAGCTGTGTAAATGCATGTCTAGCGTGATGATATGATTTTAGGAGTATCATAATGCTTTTGATACACCAGTCCTCCTCATCATCTTGGCACTGAAGATTGGTTTTAATTGTATTTATATTTAACACACAAAAAGAACAAATAATAGTAAAAAACAAACAACAAACCTCCCCCGAAGCTACTTTCTCACGCTCTATATTTATTAGGATCTCACAGGGAGCGTTGTTGTCATGAGTGTCGCAGCTCCTTTCGGAGCAAGTCATCACTGTTATTTTAGTTTTTCCATATGGATTACCACGCAGGAAGAAAGAAGATGTTCCCCCAGGATATAGATGAGCAATAAACTATTGAACGAGGGTATATGAGGGAGTTTTTATTTTTAATAAAGTACTTTTTCAATGGTGTGAGATTATTTTACTGTATTTTTACAGGCACACTACAGGTCAGAGCATGCAGTGGATGCCAATTGCTCTTCTGCAATTTCCGGCATACTCTGGCAGCCATTGGTATGCTGATAATTGTAGTTCTACAACAATACCCAAACACTTCAGGCATGCCATCGCTTGCTTAATGCACCAGCAGGAAATACTGATTTAACTATTTCAGGGTTATTACTCCACCCACAGCCTCAGGAGTGTTTGCGAAGAGCCCTGGTGTTTCAAGGGGATGGGGGTCACATTTATTTTGAAGGCCTGATGCCCCTAGGGAATTCAACTCTGTGCCACTATGTGCACAGACTAGAAGCACTGGTGCTGGCAACTCTGTTTTCGGGGAGGGGATTTGTCTAGTTGTAAGGAGGCACAAGTGTGAGTAAGTTTGCTTTGGAGCATATTTATGCATTCCCTTGAGGGCATGCGCAGTGCAGATTTACATAATTTATGCTATGCAAACTGGCATAGGTTCAACTAGCCTCAGGCCAAATCAGTTTTGTTAATATATGTGTGCCTGTGGGTTTTCTCTTATGCACTATTGACTGCAATGCCTGCATCCACTTTCTCAGTGAAGTAACTCGCCACAGAGTAGGTATTTGGTGCAAGTGTTTCGCCTCATTTGTTGCAAAATATATGGCTCCCATTTTGGCCATTATTGTGAAGTAACAATCTAAAAGCGTTCAGCAAAAAACATAAAGCATTCAGGTATGCAAGGTAATACCTACAATTTTGCCCCATAACACTCCTCTCAGCTCACTTAAATAATACACTAAATGCATTTAGCCCCATGATTAACCAGAGAATGTGCTAATATATTCCTAGTAAAAACCTAGGGCCTGATTATTAAGGATCTTAAATTAAGAAGTCTCTTATTTAAGTCTCCTGGACAAAACCATGTTACAATGCAAGGGGTGCAAATGAGTGTTCTGTTTTGCACATAAGTTAAATACTGACTGTTTTTTCATGTAACACACAAATATCAACTTTAAATTTCAGTGTACAAATAATCTATCAAGTATTTGTGTGCTACATGAAAAAACAGTCAGTATTTAACTTATGTGCAAAACAGAAGACTAATTTGCACCCCTTGCATTGTAACATGGTTTTGTCCAGGAGACTTAAATAAGAGACTTCTTAATTTAAGATCCTTAATGAATCAGGCCCCTAGTATACCAAATAACTTATTTTTATTTCTAATCCTACTTATAAGAAACAACAGTGTTGATGAAGCTTGTATCCGTAAAGTAACAAAGCAAATGTTAACTAAAACTATTGTGATGCATTTATAAAAGGTGTTATAGATCTAGCAACTTATCTAAACTGCCCTCGATAAAGCAAATCTGGTTGCCATGTCACCATTAACGTTTGTTTTGTAAAATCCCACCGTGAGTAGTGAAGGAAAACATCAGGTCCAGAAAACAATATGTTCTTAATAAATGTTATATCTTGGTATATGTAGAAAAGGGTTATACATGTCAAACTTGAAATAAATAAACAGTACATCTAAACACTTTTTTAATAATGTCCCCCCATTTAGATAATTTTTTTAATTAATATTATTAACTCTTCTGTTCATATATTAAAGGCTAAATCCACTGAAATATTTTAGATTTGTGGGAGTTATGCAACGTAAGTTAAAATAGAAAATATAACTTCACTGCTTTTGGAGTGATATGCCAATTCAATGGTTCCCTACTGGTTCCTGTAAGGAAGGTCCATTACAGGCATAATGTTGATGCCCCTCCACAGTGATCTTATCACTGCTGTATGTGGGCAATCACTAAACACATGCAAGATTTGTGGGTGTAATTAACTTTTAAATCCATATACTGTGCTTTTTTATTTTTCATTTTATTCGCAGCAATGTTACTGGACTCCAAGATAATAATGGTTAAATGTTTAACAGAGAAGCTGATAAGTTCTAAAATGTTTTTCAATACCATAAAGCAACAGTAAAATAACAAAAATGGAGACTGATTTTATTATCTGTGGGATAAGAATTAAAACGTAAATGTATACACATTGGACATGTCCCTAAATTCTGATTCCTGATTGTTTCTCATTTATTCCTGCGAGTGCAACATTTTAAAACAAAGACATCACATCCATTTAATTTTGTTACCTACCTGAGAATTCCTTTTGGGAGAAAACTGTAGTGTGTTATAATGTATATAACCTAATTGCTTTTTTTATGGCATTCCTTCTTTGATTAGGCCACCGTAGGGATAGACATAAGGAACAAATGTCGGAAAATGATAGGCACCGTAGGCATGAAAGGCCTGCGAGAAACAGAAAGGAAAGAGGTGTTCCTAAATCTGAGCATTCTTCCCACTACGATGATAGGAAACGTGGACGATCGGCAGAACCCCGCTCCGTTTCCAGAGATGATAATTCTGACTTTCATAGAGATGAAAATCCTATTGCTAGGACATCTACGAAAAGAGACAAACCTCAAAGGCCACCACCACCCAGGACAAGTAGACATGAGGGTCTGGGTAAACAGAATACAAATGGAGAACACTCCAGTGAAAATTTACCTAGAGGGAGAAGGTCTCAAAGTCATGACCTGGGCTCAAAAAATTCTGGTATTCCAGACAATCAGGACAGTTCTAATTCAAGGGCTAATAAAAGAGGTGCTAGGGTTGAGTATGAGGATGAAAGGCGCAGGCGGAGATCACCTTCTCCACAAGATGAAAGACTATACAGAGACCCAGGTATAACTGAACTACGGTTTATGGCGGTGGTGGTGCTGGTGGTGGTTTACGTAGTGACATCTTTTGTGAATCCTTTCTCTCCAATCAGTGTTCCTTTCAGATTGATACATGTGGCAGAGTATAGTGTGACCATCTTTATTTGAAATGTAATTAATTGAAGCCTTTATAATTTTTCTGACCTCCGTCTCTTCTCTTTTCCTGTTGTAATAATCTCTCTTAAGACAAATGTTTTGCCCTTTACCATACTGTTATGCATTCACTAAATAAGTGCACTGAGGACATTGTATAATATTGAGTGCTTCATCTGGAAATGACCTTTTCTCCCCAATATGGCAACTGTTTGGCAGCACTAGAGCCAATATATGCCTTGAGTTCTGGCCCAGTTGTTCTGTAATTCTTGCACACATTGTGGATAAAGGTAGAAGTATAAAAACAAATTTATCCAGCCTTTAGAAAATCTAGTGTGTATTTCAATCTTAAATCTTTCCGTAGTTTAAAATAGTCTGAAGATATAATGAAGAATATAACTGTTACAGTTCACATACTAACAGTGAGCAAGGTACCTCTTGCAACTGTCCTGTCTAGTCAAGGACTGCATGCAGTCAGTCAATTCTGGCTTTAATATATTGATATGAAGAGATGTATAGAATTACAATTTGTCTTAATCTGGGTATAAATCATTTATACCCAGATTACATTTGGAAACAGAGTTGACCTTGATACCTCTGAGAAACATTGTAATGTTGATCATATTTCTCAATTGTTATAGTTGTTTTGAATATTATGTTAAAATGAAGTTGTATCACTCTGGAGGAATTTACTGTTGCTCCACATGGTATTGGGTAAAATACGTGTCTTTTAGATATAGTGAAAATTCTGTTGGTGTTTTTTTGTTGGTTTTTTTTTTTTGTTTTGTTTTGGTTTGTAATTATTTATCCTTGTGATTCTTAGGTCATCGCTCAAAAGGACCCAAAGAAGCCTCTCAAACTAAACTCACAGCGGGTGCTAGAACTCGGGAGAAATATGATGCAGAAATTGCTAGAAGACTTCAGGAAAAAGAGCTGAGGGTGAAGTGAACATTTGAAATAATTATGTGGAAATATTACACTTTGCTTAAATACAATTGAATTTCTTAAGTTATAAAGCTGTCACCTGTATCTTTTACAGTAACACACTGCTGTCTAACATTTGCATTGTGAGAGCCAGTTATGTTGGTGACTAGTGGTCAAGAAAGCTGTGGGCCCAAAGTAGTGACTACTAGGCATACATATGCTGCATTGCAGTTATTTCAGATGAGTACCAGCATGGTAACAAGTGCAGGAATCTATACTCCTTACACTGCAGCCGTGTATATTTCATGTGTGTCCAGTTTTAAATGACTGTCTTTGCAGTCCTAATTGAAGCTTCAGTCTTTTGTTTACATTATAGTTTTTAGCGCACACACAGATGGTTAAGTTATACCAGTGAGTAAAGTACAAGGACTTCTATTTAGAAATTCTTCAGTAAATATACTTGTTGGATCAATATTCACTCATTAACTGCCACATACTTCATGGAATGGCATTTTTTATATAGAAGACTATCATTGCTTCTAGAATGTGATGCACGTATTGTGTGCTTTGCACAGAAAATTATGCCAGCAGATAGCATAAATATTACAGATAAAGATACTAAAGTGTTTGGTCCTGGAGTAATTAGCATGCAGCGCCACACAAAGAAACACGTATTTCTCGACAAACGGGCATTTTCAGGAAAATGTACAGCACAACATGTTTAAGAACTTTTAAAGGTATAATACTTTTTCTACTTTCTTTTCATTTCTTTTTTTAACTTATTGACATGATTTAGACACACAATATAAATAGTGTTCTAGTCTAACCAATTAAATTATAAAAAAAAAATACCCCTTCTTTAGGCACTAAACATGGCCTCTTGTGTATTAACAAATCTAATAAATGGATGGGTGCTTTTAAACTTTGCTCTTCCTTTCCCTATAAGCCTACCTCTCACCCACCAAAAAATAGGGGTTGTAGAAGTTGCAATTGCATTTGATACCAGTGAAGAACAGGGAGGAAGGGGTGCGGGCAGTGGCCTCACATACAACACTTTCTTACCTGTTTCACACATGCATTGTTCTTATTCTGCTGTTAGGTTGGAGAGCAGAGTGCAATGCCGCAATTCCAGCGTATGATGTGACTGAGGCTGCATTTTATTCTGGGCACTGGAGAGGTTGCCACCGGATGAGGACCTCTAGCTCTGCCACTGGCACAAACAGATGTTATTCATATAAACATAAGCCACTGTTCCAAGCATAAAGGGACTTTCCACCTTCTAATAACATTTGTTTTTGTTAGCTTGCACATGCACTACTGAAACTTTTACTAAAAATATTGCTTTATATCCCTGACTTTCTACAGTGAATTTCCACCCTATATTTTATTATTTATATCATCATTTGTTTCCATCTGCTTCAGATATGACACAGTTCTACGCTCTGCACTTATATCTTTGTGTCATATCCATAGGATACAAAAATGAACAAAACTGCCTGATATAAGTACATGGCTGAAAAATACAGAAGAAAGCAATAAATATATATTTATAATCTGCGGCTATTTATATAGCACCACTAATTCCGCAGCACTGTAGAGAGAATTCAATCGCATAAGTCCCTGGCCAATTGAAGCTTACAGGCTAAATTCCCTAACATGCACACACAAAGACAGAGATAAACTAAGGTCAATTTAATGGCCATTTAACCTACTAGTATGTTTTTGGCACGTGGGAGGAAACCCACGCAAACACGGGAAGAACATACAAACTCCACACAGATAAGGCCATGGTCAGGAATTGGACTCATGACCCCAGTGCTGTGAGGCAGAAGTGCTAACCACTAAGCCACTGTGCTATATTTAGCAAAATGAAAGAATTGCCATAAACAAACCAATAAATAGAGACCTTCTAAAGGTGGAAAAGCTCTTTCGTGATTTGATTTTATATTTTGCATAATCTAAAATATGCCCCCCAAAGGTTACACAGGACCTCTTGTTGTCAAATACTCGGGTCACTTAGTCGATGATTGTTCTGCTTTCTTGACGTCAGTCAGGAGAATCAATGCTTTGTTTTTTCAGTTATGTTCTTGCAATCCAATTTACTGGTTAATTAAATCTTGGATGACGGAAAGGGAATAATATCATCTATATTGTTTTTAATTGCTTTTAGTGCATTTTTATTTTGATCTTGAACCAATTTTATGAGACTAGCTTTTCTTTATCTTTCTCCTCCAGGTGAGCAGTGTGGATATAAGAGCAGCACAAATGGCCCAAGATGAGGTGGGTGTGGTTAGATTATAAGTGACCAGACTGGAAATACAGAAATGCACCGTAATGTGATCTGCATAATGTGATTAGTGATGACAGACATCCATATTACAGTGCAATGTGTGAAGCAGACTAGTGATGTGCTCTATAGTATATTTGCCACTGTCTCTTCCTTATTAAGAGAACACCACATATTTGGGTGGTTGGGGGGGGGGGGGGGTGTGATTATATTCCCTAATTGGTAACACTGTGAAATGACTTGCAGTTTCTTGATAAATTTTCTGTTTTTCTTGTGGTGAAAAATTGCAAATATTAATATTGCATCAAATTATGTACTGACGATTTCTGTTGACATATAACAATCAGTTTTGTTAAAAAAAATTGTCTCTGCTCTCGCACCCCCTCTCTTCCTTATTCTCTATAATAGAATTTGGCAGGCAGCTTCAAGTACTGATACTTTATTGCAGAAACTTTGCAGCCACCCTGTATATAAAAACAAATTACTACGCCTTGCGGTGGCCCATGCCTTTTCATTTTTTGAACTTTTAATATAGTTATATAGAAAACTACTTTATTATTTCCATTCATATATTACTGTAGTACATTTTTTGAACTGTTAAAATAATTGTGGTTTAGGAAATAGCACGCTGGTTAATGGAAAGAGAGGAAAAATCACATAAGAAGTCTAAAGGGCGTGATAAGATGTCAGATAGCAGGAGAACAGAAGAGTTGGAGGTGAGTGTGAAATAAAATCACTGTTCCTTTTCACCAATCGTATTTTTAAGATTATTGAGAAACAATTGAATTAATCATTTTCTGTCTAAATTGTTAATGTGTAAAAAAATTAAAATAAATAATATATCTTACTTGGTAAGGTCACTATATTCAGATGTTTTTATCCGTAAACTCGACACGTAATCCACAGGCATGTATTCTTGGGGAATTAAATTTGGGACAAACTATTTAATTTTTTTTTAAATCATAAAGCAACCATATTTATTTAGACATGCAGAATTACCTGCCCTCAATCTACTCATAAAAAAAATACATTTAGACGATCCATTTAGTTGGAAGAAGATCCAGCATCATCAACATCTGTTGAGAACTACTGGAAAATATGGGCAGGATGATCTGTGTTCTGTGTGTGATTTTATCAGCTGACTGTACTAACTGTTCCACACAAGAACTGGATGTCTAGTCAAGCTGGTTGGATGTAAATCTGGGTGCTCAGGTCAAATGACTAGTCCTCTATATGGACTTCGTATGGTTTATCAGTCGATTAATTGATTAATTATTGTTTTGTCATAATAAGATTAAGTATTGAAGTAACACTTTTTTATGATGCTGTTTTTGTAAATGTCACCTTCTTGCTTTATAAATAACCCACTGACTTGGATTATATATAAGGCATGACAGGTAATGCTACTTTAGAGATATCTGACTGTTTCACACTGCTTAGTGGACTTTGATGGCCAGGAGCTTCAACCATGCTTATCTTTTTTACATAAAGCCCCTCACGTCCAAGTTAGTAGAACTGCTGGACCCATGCTATTATGGAAATGTTTCCCACCGCATCAGTAGCTGCCTTATCCTACCATGGGAGTTTTGATTGAGAGCTTTACTGTGGAATTATGTCAATAATAACTGTTTGTGACAGAATGGACCGCCTATGCCACCTGGTCTGTTGTTGCTGGGAACCAGCTGGGCTTACTTTGCCACCGTTCCCTTTCGTTATCCAAAAAGCTCCCTCTTGCCGCAGTAGGAGGGGCTTATAATGCTTTCACCACTGGACTCCTTACCGGCATCCAGTACCAGGTTTCGTCTGGGTCACTGACACTGCAAGTGTACCTTATTGCTGATGTACTTGGGCTGGTAACTCCAGACCTCTTACTATGGATCCGGGTTGCTGTGAATGGATCCCCCCTGGCCTATCACACTAACCAGGCCTGCATGGGTAGCAGGCAGAGTGGTGGTACTGGAAAAGATTGGGTCCAAACCTCAGAGACAGCCGGAGAACGGATTAGATTTAGGGTCTAATCTGTAGATCACAGGAACACAGCGATATTGAAGATGTTTCCAAGCAGGTCTTTGAAGCAAGATCTTTATTTGCTCTCACAGATTAGAGGTATCAGTGATCAAGTCAGATGTTGAACTCAGAAGAACACTTACATGCTCACAGAGCTCATCTTTTATACAGTTCAGAAATAGTCTATTTTTAGCATCAGGATGTAACCCCGCTTACCAAGACATTGATTTACATACATTGCAAAGCCACTAATGTTTATACTTAGCTCTGAAATTCTTAAAAACCTTGCTGTGATATCCTGCATCTTTGTTTGAGATGCAGGAAATGTAGCAGCACGTTTTAAATTAAACCTTCCTGTCTCCAAGTTAAACCTCACACATCAAAAGGCCTGATTAGCATGTGGCCTTTCATCAGACCATTCGGAATACATAGTCACACAGAACAACAAAGGGACCCACAACAAGCCACTTCCCCCAAATCACAATACACCAAAGGCTTGGTAAACACAGGCTCATTGTATCAGATATATACATCAGAAATATTCATTTCCTATAGCAAGTTTAGACAAGAGACGAATTTCTTCCCCTGGTCTCAGAAATAATGATTTCCTATCTTACAATATAAACAATATCAAAAATAAGTGCAAATGCAATTACATAAATAAGTGCCCTGCACTATTTGCTTTAAATAAGTTATTGCCAAAAGTTATTTAATAGTGATCCAGTCACACTGTTAGAATAGCTTTTATGGGTTTTGTTCCAATCATTTTTCAGTGACTGTCTTCTACAATAAAGATCACATTCTCAAAACTCTGATGTTTCTCTTTTATTACCTTCAGCAATTCCCAGCCTCATATTTCAAGCTGTCTTTAGAAGTTGCACTTGTGGGAGACCCTCCTGCCTCACGCACACAAAGGGAAATCTTGCCCAAAGGCACAGACTGGCAGGGAGAGAATGGGTGTTCCCTTTGGAAGACCGAGGGATTTAGGGGAGGTTCTAGACATTATACCAACCTCCCATAGGATTATAATAAGAAAACTAATGAAAGTTATTGAAAATTGCTTGGAAAAGAGTGCATAAACAAATAGTAATTTCTACAGAACATCCATTTTCTCTTCTTGCTCGTCACCGCTTTGGCAGGAAAGACTTTGGACCATCAACCAAACTCAGAAGAAAAAGTGGAATCTTTCTTTTTATGCTATAGGACATGCTGAAATTGTTCCAGGTGTATATATCTCAAACCTGCTCTGTTTTCAGCCACACAGGGTCATTTACATGATTTATTATTTTTGTGATACGTAATGTTATCACTTTATAAATAAATAATGATAATCATTTACAAACTGCTAAACCGCACATTATTTTGTGCGGAATAGCTTGAATTTACAGGCCAAGATGAGATGGTGCAGAAGTTTGCACCATCTGATGGGAGGAGCTGTATGAATCTGGGATGTTCTTTGTGTAATATATATTAAGAGTAAGAGCGCACCGACTTTTACACCTACGTGAAAAACAAGATTTTTCTTCTTCACTCCTACATGGCAGCTTTTATTATGGATTTAGCTAGAGTGGAGACAGGAAAAACAAAAACGTTTCCTCAGAGAGATAGTATATAAGTCAGCTCCTCCTCTTCCTCCCATGTCTTTTGAGTCCTTCCCAAGCTATCTTCTGAATCCTATAAAAAAAGGTGGATAAAAGTCAATCTAATTTAAAAAGACTAGAATGGATGTGTACGCTCAGAAGTGGTGCTTAACTCTAAAACTAGGTACACCCTACAGAAAATTTCTCCTGATGCGATATCTGTAATGCTTTTACCAACAACTGAAAGTTCCAATCAGGCTGATTTCATGTGTACATACTTACACCATTTACCTTCAGATATGTGCTCTCCATCTGTCATAACTATTTGCTGAAAACATTGCGACTGTAAGCTCTATGGAGATCTGCCTATACTGTTGGTCACAAGTGCATATACGCTTCAGAATTTGCCCAACATGGTTCCATCATTTATAGAGATTTTTAGCCCGGTTATAGAATGAAATGATACAATGTGTTTTGGGGCGATATAACATGATCGTGTGAAGCATACGCACTAATGTTATATCGGACCTAACAGTCATTTATTGTGTGATTGGCACGATAATCGGTTGAAAAACCTGTAGTGTAGATGTATCTAATATGTCTGTCAGAACACCTATTCCTTTAGAAAATAGGGATCCTTTTATGGACTGGAAAGCAGAAGGTTAATTGAAAAAGATGCATGCTGCATCTGGAACTATGTAAAAATCAGAAGTATCTATGGCCTGAGTAGCCAGAGCTTTTTAAGGTTATGGGGAGAAAATTTCAACATATCCAGGGATAAGTGAACTGGCAAAATGTAATAAAAAGTTTGTAAATTATGCAAACGGGTATAGAGTTTCTCTGTGAGGCATCTCCGGATACTATTGTTTTTTCTCCAAGATCTATGGCATCAGCAGCAGTTGCAAGGAGGGCTTTATGATTATGTCCTCGGACAGTGAATACCTGGTCAAAGAATAGTTTGGATATTCTTCCATTTGAAGGAGTTCTCAATTAGATACTATGATACATAAGTTGTCTTGTTGGAAACCAAACAGATTGCCACAAGATCGTAAGCCTATACATTTTCTGTCTTCATTTCCTCTGCAGCAGTTCACGGAGGCAAGACGTTATAAGCCAGGAAGACCATATTTCAGACAAAATTTCTATACTGTGCCTAGACAGTCTTTTTGGCCATTCAGACCTAAAGATGGAAGAACAAATCAAAGGTTTAACATTTCCTGCACCAATTAAAGGAAAAACATCTAAGAATATACTCTGACAACAGAACTCTGCTGGCCTTCGTAAATTGCCAGAGAGGAACCAGAAGCAGGGCAGTGATAGCAGACATAACAAGAATTATGCTTTGGGCAGAAAAGAATGTAAAAGCTCTGTCAGCATTACATGTAGCAGGCAAGCAGAACATACTAGCCAATTATCTTGGCTGTACACTAATTCTTCCAGAGGAGTGGAGTCTAAATCAGAAAGTATTCCAGATACTAATAAACAAGATCAGGCTTTCACGGTAGACATAATGACAACAAATCTCAGTGCCAAAGTACCCAGATTCTAGTCTCAACACAGGGCTCCAGAAAGGAATATATGATCTATCACTTCCATGGATGTTCCAGTTGGGGTACACCTTCCCCCCATTTTCTCTTTCATACCAGATGAGGGACACTGCTCACCTTGGGGTATAGAGGGTGCTGTGGGAGTAATGGCACTAAAAAACTTGTCTAGCCTGCCACCCTCCCCTCTATGCCCCCTCCGCAGGAAGAGCTCAGTTTTCTTTCTTAGTGCCTACGGAGTAGGACACTTTTAGTCTAGTCTATTTTTTTTATGTGTTTTTTTTATAAATGGCTAGGATTTCTCTGCAGCAATGTTTTTTGTTGATTTTATGCAGGCCAGCAAAGAGTTAAGTGGGTGTAGTTAGGTAATTAACTTACCTGTTTTTTTTCCAGGGCTCTGGCAAGCTTATCAGCCATTTCCCACCCTGCCTGCAGGACACTTGGATACATCCCTGGGGATTGAGAACCAGTAGATATAGAGTGGCTTTACAGTTTTTTTTTAATATCTTTTTCAGTGTTTGTGTGTTTTCTATCTGCTGTGCATCCTGTGGGGGTACATTACAGAACACTTCTGGTTCTAGTCTTTGCTGAAGCACTGTATTATTGTGTATTTCTATAGTGTTACAGTTTGCCATATACTGCACAGTTCTTCTTTGTTATAAGATAGTTCTACTGTGTGTCTCTCATTTACCTTTCTGTTTTGCAATATGTCAAAAAGAGGGACTGGGGCCAAATCCAAGGCTGTCTCTGTAATGTACTACACCTGTACTAGGTGTGAGTCCAAATTGCCTGGTGGATGGTCAGACCAGGGGGGGCCTGTGCACGGTATGCGTGGCCGAGGACCTTGGCAGGTGCTCGTCTGCGGGTGCGGCAGACATAGTGGAACCAGCCTGGGCCAAGGAGCTGGCACGGTCTATTGCCGAATTAAGGAGAGAGAACCCATGCCTGGGGACGGTAGGTGCTGATACCTTTCCTCTTCTCCGGGTACGCAGTCCTCAGAACCCATTCCTTCAGGACAGGCGTCTCAGTTGCTGCAGGGTGGACAAGGAGTTTCCCAGAAGCCTGTTTGGAACAGTCTGTGCAGGGGTTGACCAGAGTGTCTTATTCCCTTGAAAAATTGTTTCATTCAGGTATGGCAGGTGGATGGCGTAAACACTTGGGTCTGCCTATTGCCCTGGAGTTAGTAGATTCGGACACAAATCCATCCGAATTGAGAGCTGGTGATGTTCTAGAGGATTCTTACTATGATGACTTGCCCACAGGTTAGGAGGATATGTCCAATAAATAGGGCATTAAGGACCTTATCAAGGCAGTGCGAAAGGTTCTTAACATATTGGATGGGAAACAATCTGTATCACAGACGTCCATAAAAGGGCAAAGAAAAGATATGTTTTCTTCCCTCCATCTGGACAACTGTTGGAAATTTGGGACAAGGCCAGACTTAAGCCTGATAATTTTCAGATTCCTAGACGATACAAACTTTTCTACCCCTTTCCAGATTCGGAGATAGGATCATGGGAGACTCATCCCAGTATCGATGCTCCTATTGCACACTTGGCGAAGTCTACTGTTTTTCCGTTGCTGAATACAGCGTTGCGTAAAGACGGTACTGACAAAAAGTGTGATACGGTTTTGAATTAGATTTATTTAACGTCTGGGGTGTCCCTGCGCCCAGTGATGGCAGCTGCTTGGTTTATTAAAGCTGTTGAAAAATGGGTCACTACCCTTCATGGAGGAATTTAATCTGGTGTGGCTAGAACTGAGTTGGCTCCTCTAGAAGAGCATATTAAAGATGCTGCTGAGTTTTTAGGGGATGCAGCTCTGGATGTGGGTCATGGGTTGTCAAACCTCTTCCTTAGCAGTGGCAGCTAGGTGTACATTGTGGTTAAGATCTTGGGAGGTGGATGCTTATTCCAAGAGAGCTTTGGAATCTGTCCCATATGACGGAGCAGCTTTGTTTGGTTCTCCCTTGGACAAATTTATCGCTCAGGCTACAGATGGGAAGAGTGCTCTTCTTCTGGTAGCTGCCCCAAATGCAAAAGGGAGGCGTTTTCGCTCCTTTCGGTTTGTCGGTTGTTCTAGAGGTGGTTTTTCCAGAAGCCAGGCCCTAGTTACAAGGGGAGGTGGGCAAAGAGGCAGACAGGCCGGGACAGGACATCGCCATGCTTCTAAACCAACAGACAAACAAGCAACATGACTTCCTGCATCCTCCACCGGAGGATTGAGGAGTAGGTGCTTCGGTGGTGGGAGCTCTATTACTGCTCTTTCAGGAGCGGTGGCTCAGGTCCACCACAGATGCCTGGGTGAAAGTTATAGAGTCCAGGGGATACATCTTGGACCTAGTGGGGGCACCTCCACGGCATTTCATTACTACACCTTTTCCCAGGGAGTCGGAGAAAAGACAGGCTTTGCAGGGGGAAGTACAGTCACTTCGGGATGCCGTGGTGATTGTTCCAGGCAGAGAGGTCAAGGTTTTTACTCTCACCTTTCTGTGGTGCAAAAACCGGATCGGTCCTTCAGACCCAGCTTTCGAATGGAGTCCATCAGATTTGTGATGAATTTCATGAAGAAAGGAGAGAGAGTACTTGGCATCCTTGGATATCAGGGATGCTTACCTACACATTCCGATATGGACAGGTCATCAAAGTCTCTTGCGGTTTGCGGTGGGTCTGGAGCATTTTCAGTTCAGGGGTCTCCCATTCGGTTTGGCCACCGCAACGCGAGTGTTCACAAAGGTGATGGCTATAATGACAGCTCATCTACATTTACAGGGGGTGACTATTTTACCTTACGTAGAGGACCTGCTGATCAAGGCGGAGTCGGTACCTCCGCTTCAGTCACATCTGCAGATGACTAGGGACATTCTGCAGGAACACGGATGGGTGATCAACTGCATAAAATCCAGTTGAATACCAACCCAACGTATGGTGTTTCTGGGATTGTTCGACACAAATTGTCAGAGGGTTTTCTCCCTTCAGACACAGTGCGGAAGATTCAGCGTCAGGTGAAAGATCTTTTATCTCTAAATCGCGTCTCAGTACCTCAGTGTATTAAACTACTGGGTCGCATGGTTTCCTTGTTCCAGGCTCTGCAGTTTGCACGTTTTCATTCGCACAAGCTCCAGCTGGAGATTCTGGCAAAGTGGTCAAGGTTAGATCCCTGCTTAGAAAGGCAGGTCTTTCGGTTGTCGCAGACAAAACGCCTGTGTCTCACAAGGGTGTCCTTTCTCAGTGTAGGAATGGATCGTGGTAACGACGGATGCCAGCTTGTTGGGGTGGGGTGCAGTCACTCCTTACCACAGATTGCAAAAGGACTTGGATGCCAGAGGAAGCACGGTTGCCCATAAATGGTCTGGAATTAGGGGCAATATTCAATGCTCAAGTTCAAGCACAGTCCTTTCTGGCACATCAGCCAATCCGAATACAGTTGGACAATGTTGCGGCGGTAGCTTACAGAAATCATCAAGGAGGACCAGGGATTCCTCTTGCCAATAAGGAAGTGTCAAAGATCATGAAATGGGCAGAACAACAGATTCCTGCAATTTCAGCAGTGTTCATTCCTTGGGTGGACAACTGGGAGGCCGACTTCTTAAGTCGGCATGCTCTTCACCCAGGCGAATGGTCGCTCCGTCCGGTGGTGTTTTCTCAAATAGTCCTCAGGTGGGGTCGGCCAGAATTAGACATAATCAACGCGGCACAACCGCAAGATAAGAGAGGTATTGTGCCAGGTCAAGAGAACCTCAGATGTTCTTAGTGGACACTATGACGGTACGCTCCCCCCTGGCACTAGCTTCAATGATAAAAGGTGTTAACCTTTCTGGGCTGATTGACGTGCAGGCTGCATGAATCAGTCCAGATTGGTTAAAGGGGCAGGAGGCCGGATTACTTGCTACCAAGCTAAGTCTCCTAAACTGTATATAAAGAGCACTGGTTTACACTGAAACGTATTATTATTCCATCTTACCTTCTGATCACTGGTACCATAAACCATTGTGAACTGTCTTTTTATTAGGACACTTGAGCTTAAAAAACTTAATTTGCTTGAAGAGGCTGCTTGACTGCTACTTTCCTGCTGTAATTCCTGTGACCTGCAGATTAGACCCAACTGTAATCCGTTATCTGGCTGTTCTGAGGTTTGGACCCAGCTTCTAGTACCACCGCTCTGCCTGCTACCCAGCAGCTCTGGCCAGCGTGTTAGGACAGGGGAAACCATCCACAACTACCCTGATGTATAGGAAGAGGACAGGGTTACCAGCCCAGAAGGATGCGGTTCTGGATGTCGCTAAGGAGTCCAGTGGTGGCAGCAGCTTAACCCCCTTCTACTGCGGTTAGTTGGGCGCATTTGGGAGAAAATAAGGGGGTGATAGCAAGGCAAGCACAACCGGTCCCCAACAACACAACAGACGGTGGCGGTCCATCTGCTCACAGACTCAAAATACAGAGATGAAGAGGAGGAGCTGGCTTATATACTCTCTCTGATGGTACATTTTGTTTGATCTCTTGGTCACTAGCTAACTAAAAAGGAAGCTAAACCCATAGTAAAGGTATTAACAGTAAAGTAATCCATATTTTGATGAGATTATAAAGGGTATGAGATGGTGCATTTATAGGAGCGTTCCCTGCTTTTCGCAGAAGGTCGTACAGCGTGTTTCTTCCCTCAAAAGGTCTTGATTTTCCACTGAAGCAGAGTTGCTGGGTTTGATCTTATATTTTTAATGGGATGTTTTTTGCACCTTCTAATTGCAATGCTGTGCGAAATTTCTAGTCAATCTTCAACCTATGTAAGAAAAACCTTCAAGTACAAGTGGCACATATAATAAATACAGGACTGATGTCCCCTGATTCATTATTATGAGAAAAATGAAAACATTAAAATAAATTAATTCTGTGGTCCTCCAGTGTTTGTAGGTTATACTTTGAAGTGACATTTATTTATACTATGCGCTTTTTTGGGTGTAGCTGTAAGGCTACAGGTAGATTTATTTTACTGGGGCAGTTTCAAGACACTAGCCAAAGAAGTAGTTGCACTTGTGCGCTTAAAGAGGCATTTGTTTGTGCTTTTAAGTGTGTGTTGAATTTTTAGGTACTCTGTTTATTGACTTTTATTGTGTTCTGTTTTGTACTTGCTCTTTTGTTTTGGAAAAAAAACAAAAAAACTATCGTCTTTTAATATTTAGGTAAACACACATGAACATGTTCGGCCACGATCGAGGGATGATCAGCACCGCACCAGAAGTGATAAGCCATACAGGTATTTATAAGACCACACTTTCATGATTATAATGATAATTTGTAGAAACATAGCAAAGTTTTTACCAAAATGTATAGTGAAAACTTGAATTTTCATTTTTCTCAGCTTTTTTTTTTTTTGTGTGAAGTGCACATTAATAAGTGTGTTCCACACTAGAATTTGGATGGGTATGTCACAGAGGATAGTGTTTCTTTTGAATGGATGTGCTAAATAGCGAGTGGCTGAGGAAGTTACATATACACCAAGCATTCCACTATTTACACCACTATTTGAAGTCCCTCTTTCTACTCCTTACTGACTAGTGTTAACCAACATTTTATCACCTTAGGTTCTATTATCCGCAATGGATTTAAAAAAAAAAAGATATTTTACATAAATGTAACCACCAGTGGATTCTCCCTATTTTTTTACATTTACTTTTGTTCTTAATTTATTTATATTCCGATAGAGGTGCACTTCCCTGTACAAATTGTCATAATTGCAAAGAAAAAAAATATTGCACATTCCCTCTGTTTGTTCTTATATCTTTTTTTTGGATGTCTATAATCTCCAAGTATATCTTTCCCTCAATCACGAATTAATTGCATAATTTTGTAAATGTCCCATATGTTTCTCATTCTGATATTCTGGATCTATGTGTGCCCACTTATTATTGCTGCTTCATATGATCATACTCGCAGAGTACTTTTTTCTCACTTGCACTGAGTGGGGTACGGCATATCAGTGCCGAGTACCCTGACAAGACTTACCCCGGCATGAGGACTCCGAAGGGCTCCTTACTGACCATCAGCGATGACGACTCCTCTTCAAAGCGACTTCACCTAATCACGATCAAGTAAGAAGCCCGCTCCACTTCATGACGTCATTCACCATGGTGACTGTATTATCTATGTTGTTAAGGGGGTAATGTAAATATGTGCCCATGTAAAAGGCTTTGTAAACTTCTTACTTGATCGTGATTGGGTGAAGTCGCTTTGAAGAGGATTCGTCATCACTGATGGTCGGTAAGGAGCCCTTCGGAGTCTTGTCAGGGTAGTCGGCATCGATATGCTGACTAGCACCGCTTGCATTATCATTGTTTCAATAGATAATATAGGAAAACAAATGAATTTGCATTTAAATCTCCCTTCTAATAAATACTGGAGGAGGGTGAAAGAAAAGTCGATCATAAGTGATTATCATATGGCAACCAGAGAAGAAATAATATGATAAATGATCAAATAAGTCACCAAATATGTTTGAGAACATTAAGGTATCAAAATATATTAGTGATTGTTGTAACATTGAAATATCTTCCCATTTAACCCCACAGAAGTTGGCAAACAAAAGCTAGATCAATAAAGGATCTAAACCTTGAAACTATATGTGATTGGTGGAAAGATATTACACCACCTAGTTCTACTAAATTTGAAAAGTTTTTAAAAGAAATCTGAAATACACTAACTAATGTACTGACAATTTAAGGGGTAAAATTTCTTAATCCCCCTGTTTTAAGCTTCAACGCACTTTCTATTGCTGCTTATCTTATTATTTTATTAATATTTTATTTGGGAGAAAAAAATTAACATGAGTCTGACAAAAAAAAATCTTTTAGTGGATAGAAATAAAGATACGATTTTGTTTCAACTCTATTATTTGTGAAAGGAAACGAATGAAAACCTCAAAACTATGATTTTTAATCAATAATCCCTTGTTTAGAATACCAGAATGAGTTGACAGTGCCTCCAATACAGAACTCTTTATCTTGGCAGGCAACCAGTGTTGTCAACACACCAAATGTCAGTATGTTTTGAATAGATAAAGTCTGAGGGTCGTTGGTAAGGCTGGGTCCACACTACAGGTTTTTCACCCAATTATCACGCTAATCACGCAGTAAACGACCGTTGGGTCTGATATCACTTTGTGTATGATCCAAAGATCATATTTTATTGTTCCAAAGCACATCTCTATAACTAATCTCTATAAACAATGGAACGATGTCAAGCAAATCCAGAAGTATGCATGCACTCATGACCAGCACTGTAGGCAGATCTCCACAGAGTCACAATCTTTTCAGCCGATAGTTATGACAGATGAAGAGCACAGATATGAAGGTAAATCGTGTAAACCATGTATAGTGTGTACACATCTATAGGCATGCTGATTGGGACTTTCAGTCATTAGTACAATTATTAACGATATTGCATCAGAAGAAATTTTCTGTAATGTGTACCCAGCCTAACACTGATTGAGATTTACACCACGCACTAATTAAAAGGCTCCTCACCTAGTGGCTCCAAATGTCATCAGTTGGGATTAGCCAATGCTGTTTATACGTGTTTACAAGTAGACAGGTTAGTGATTGCTATGCCTGACACCAGGAGCTGCATAAAAGTAACCTTGCTAATTCTAAAACATAAGTGAAACCCACCTTAAAAACCACAATGATTTCTCACAATTGATATGCAGATCCACCATGAACTTTCTGACAGGTAGATGACATTTAGACTACTTTAATTTGTAGTGAAAAATGTTTTTTTAAACCAAAAAGAACAACCCTGAAAAAAGGAGCAAACTTGGGTAAACGTTATAATTATATAACAATGTAAGAAAACACCATATACTGCAAGACGTATTTGTAAGGAAATTTTAACCGCATGTTGTGGGTACAGGAAAAAAAACACCTACAACTATCAGAATGCAAAAAAGGCTAATGACAAAAATAGTCTATAAAGTGATAACTGCATGACACATTTTTAAAATGACTGTGTAAAGAATAAAATATTTATATTATTCATTAATCAGTGAATGTGATAAATGAAATACTAAATTATGAATTTTGATATATACAGTAATAAATAAAACTAAAACCATTCATGTATAATCAGTATATTGAAGCAATTATGAGAATGACAAGAATATAAAGTTTATCACGAATATGAGAAGTCTGACTGAAGAATGAACACATTCTTATGTTCTTTATGTGACTGGCCAATCTAAAATGCTGGTGTCCTCTACTGTAGGATAAAGGTGTAATTGATACATATTTTAGTTAAAGTTTTACAATATGAAATTATTTGTTTCTTATATTATGGTGACAGGGTTTTTCCTGCTGCTTTGGCCATTAGTGTTAGACAATGACATGTTTCTGGGGACAAACTCAGTCTGTAAATTGTTCTTTGTTGTACAGGCCTCTTCCTCCCCCGCCAGATGAAGATCTTGATGATGATGATTATGTTAATGATTACACAAACCGTATCTCTCATAACTCCCCACGATCCAGTTCAAAGCCTCAGTCCTCTCATAAAGGTATGTAAACAAAATGAATATGTGATTAGACAGATCCAACAAACACCAGGACGTACACTTATTGTTATAACTTTGTGTTTTTATTCCATAATGCATGTAAAGGGCAATTTGAATCCTTTATTTACTGCTTGCACTGCGTAAAGATTCTTAGAACAATAGAAATATTGGGGAAAATTAACTAAGGAGTAGTTTAATATGTGATTTGGAAATTCCACACATATGATGCGGTTTTCAGAGACAAACTGCAGGATTTATCATTTTTAGAGTAGAAACTTAAACTACATTCGATGTGTGATGTTAACTGTGGGGATGTTTTTCTATATGTATTGCCTGCTTTTCTCTTATTTTTAATGCCCATTGAATAAATTATAAAGAAAGCACTTCCTGCACCTACTCCCGCAGAATAAATTAATTCTGGTACTGTTCAACATTAGAAAGTTATTCCTGGCAAAATCTACGTGGTTAAATGCAAATCCTGTTATAAAAACCATAGCCGGTAGGTAATAGGCGCATCTGAACATGAGGCGATGTTCGGCGGCACCTCGCTCCGAATTGAATCTGGTCATAACTGTTGGCATGTGGTTATTATTTATGCATATCTGTGAGACAGATGTCGAAAAACGACGGCACCTAACAAGATGCATGGTAAAGTAGTAGTGGTCCGCAATCTACCAAGACTTTCCACATGAATATATACAATGTATAAACTGTCAAATCTACTGCTAATACCACTTTGTGTTCTTCTCTTTCTAGGCTCCTATTACAGACAATGAGAGATGGATCCATATTGCCAATGATGCTCACAATCTTAAAGGAAAGCTCAAGAAAATGTGTGTGTGTTCTCTTGTCCTTGATTGAAGCGTCAAGGCATTGTCCCCTCCCAATGACCTGTCAGTCCTTTGTCTCCCCCACAAGTGACAAACCGTGTGCAGCATTATCTGGTGCTGAGCAGCTGGCCAAGTTGATATTGCACAAACATTTCTACAATATGTTCAATGTATACTAGTCAGCAAGGCAACATAGGTACAATTAGCATTTAGTTACAACAGTTATGCAAACATTAAAGTGACTCTGGTAGTATTAATACAAATAATATATATCGGAACAAAGGTTTAGTTTCCACAACTATTACCTAATGGCATTTATAACACTGATATGATCGGATCAATGTTGTTGGCATTTTACAAAGCAACGTACTATATAAATAAATTAGATCTCTAGATGCAGATTTTTTACACCTATCACGTAGTGAAAAGCTCATTGGACATGTCACCTGACAGAGTAGAGGTAGCCTTTTTGTGGAATAAATGAATATTTATGAGGATGCAGCTTATAGATTGACTAGTATCTAGTGATATCACTGAGGTACAAACAGCTTTTCATTATTGCATTTATTTCCACACAAACATGTCCTTATTAGCCATCTTATGGGGATAAGTGCTTATGTCACTCGAGTCAAAGATTCTGATATCTGTAATATATAGTATGTTAGCACATAGGAAATATACTTGCTGCTTGGTTCCACAGTTGCTGCTTAGAATTAAGTGTAATCTAAACATGCTTGTGTACAGCAGAAATGACCAAACATTTGTTTCTCCAGGTGTTGCTGAACTACTTTTTCCATAATGCTCAGCCAACTAGTGAATTGACATTGTGAGAAGTGTGACCAGTCACTTGTCTTGGTTTAGCACAAAACTAGTGGTTTGCTTACAGTCATAAAGAATTGTCATTTGTGTCTCCTCAGGAAACAGCTGTCACACCCAGCCAATGCTGTATTATGTTTGTCATTGAATGTCACCTTTTCATAAACCAATATCCAGTGTTATGATTAAAAACTGCACAATGTATGTACAGGTAATGAAATATAACAAAGTGCCATTTTTTTTTAATCTTCATTTTGTACACTCTTAAGTTTATGTATCCTCTGAGCAGCCAGGTTTTATGAATGAAAGCTGCAGAATACCATGTATTTTATATTTTTGATTCATATTTATTGTTACTGTTATATTGTGAGCCAGTCTATTGTCGAGTTTGTTATGTATTTTTAACCAGCATGGCTGTTTAGAGATTTTTGATGAATACTTAGATGCTGCAACATTTTCCCTTTTTATAGTAGATTGCCACAGTCTGCTATGTATGTTAGGGTAATATTTTTTTGTTGGGGGTTGGTGTTTGAACTTATTTTAATGTGTTAATTTTTCACCAGATTACCAATTAAAAATATAATATACCCCTTTATCGGATCTAGTGCCAGACAAGAAGTGTTTTCTTCTGGTGCATTAACGGCCACTATGATTGTGACTATGATGGCACAGTTGTTCTCACTAATATAATGGACGTAGACTTGTTGTTTTTTTTAATGAGCCTATTAATATGATTGACACAATTGTTCGTAATATCCTTGGTACATGATCTCAGGGCATTAAGTGTAACCTGTAATGATGCTGGCAATAGTGTATAAACTTTTGCATTTGGAACAGACTTTATGTAGCGTAACTTTTTATATTTAATGCCAGTACCCTTTTTTAATTTTAATTTATATTGGTTATAGCAATAGGTTTAACTTTGGTGCATTTTCAATTGTGGATTTAGGTAATCTTGCTGCCTACCTTATGACTGCTTAGGAAAATACATTTACCCATTTAAATATCATTTTATAACTGTAATGTGTGGCGAAGTTTTTAATGTGGGCCCACTGTATAAATAATTGCACAGAAGTTCTATAGCTGTAGAAGCTGTAGTAAAATACTGTGAACCGGAGTGACCAGTATTGTTCCTATTTGTCTAAAGGAATTTCGGTTTGTGCCAAAAAATATTTGCACTAAACAGCAGGAATGGAACTTGGACACGGTTCTGTTAGTATGTACAATGTGTTTCAAGACCTGATGATAACCAAGAGCATCTTTTTCAATGATATATCAAATAATTGTAAGGAAATAATTTTTAGTCTGAAAGACAGAATAATATTACTCTGGATGAAACTAACAAGCTATTTAGAGAAAGCAACAGTAATTAAAATAACCAAGAAAATGGATATCGGAGCATGCACAGAGTTCTATCCTTTTATTTCTTGTTCTGTCAGGATATCCTCTTCCAAGTCTTAATATTTATATGATAACATTGTTATTTTGTTTGTTGTAATTAGAGAGCAATCGCACAAGTAGCAGGGTTTTCAGACTCGGAAACCATATACTTCAATCTGTATTAAATAATGACCTTTTTTGCTAAAGAAAGCAAACACAGAATACATTCATGTTTCCTCTCTTACTGTATATCCATCTTTTATGGCAACTTACCCATAAATTGACAGTTAAAGTGTTTACATGTGGCTTTTAAAGAGTATAAATCTGTATATTAAAAATTATACCTTCATTTATAGATATATATATATTTTTAAAGCTGGCAGTCTCTGCTTTAGAAAAGATGCTTACACATTCCCGTCACAGCCCACCTTTCCTTTTTCATGAAAAGTTGATACAGTTTTTGTGTAATTGACAAACCTTTCTCCACTCCTGTACTGGTGAAACCACTGTGTTAGATCCTTGGTTACAGTACTGTTATGCTTTTACTAATGGGTTCATGTGACATTGTTATAATGTTTGGGATTAATTGTATTGGTATCAGAATGTAAAGAGGTTGCTTTAGCGGAGAAGTTTTTGCTATAATACTGGAAACCAGTACAAACCAGTGTTTTATAAAGAGTTCTATAAGCAGGTTATATACCACATCAGGTATGAAAGGTAACGTGAGACCAGGATTAATAATAAACATATGAACATAACCTCAAATTTTACCAGTGGACCTTATTTCAACTCTGTAGCACATGCACAGTGGAATTGTGTTAATTGACCTAAGCCAGTAGTTAACCAGACACACAGCTGGCACCAGCCACAGGGGAAACCATAGAGGAGGCTCCTGTCCACAGACACATTTGGAACCGGAAAAGTTATGTCACGATGGCCCTAATTGTACACAGAAAAATTCTGAAACATAGTGCAGCTTAAATTGACATTAATTCAACATACGTTTTTACATTTAACCACACACTATAAAAAAAAAAAAAAAAACTACCTGCATAAAAACCTTTAAATAGCAGTAACGTAAGATTTATCTGTTACACACACATCATGGTTATCCCTGAGCCTAAGAGCAGTAAATCAGTGCACACAATCACTTCCGAAAAAGAGTAAGCATCATATGCATCTGTGTATAATAGCCTTTGACTCCAAATATCTTATGCAGTTAATGTTTGAGTATGTTTGTCATCATGGATTGGAATTGTTGAGTATTTCAGTGCTTTCTTTTTTTATTCTTTTGTGTTGGGACATTTTGTTGGTCAAGTTTGTTCAGCTTCTGCTTACTGTATTCGGTAAGAAATGTTGTTGACCATTTTTAGTTCCTATACTTTAAGAGAAGAATGACAATCAGCCAGGAATATTGTTTTTTTCCGTTCATCTAGTGCTGGTAGGATACAGTAACTAGGAGAACTGCCCACAAACTCCTAAATTCTACCTTTCCTTATCTGTGAATATACACTTCACATATTTATCTGCTAGATTTTAAAGAATAACTAATATCATATACATACGCGTTGAGACCCATGGTATAAGATAGACTGGTGACTGCCAAATGTCCAATAGGGATTTTAATATACATATCTATTGAAAAACAATACAGTATATTTGGGGTACAGCATAACCATTTATATGTATTCCATTTATTTTACATACCTTATAATCTGCTTCGAAATATCTATTTAGCAATAAATAATACTGTATGCTTCTACAGAAGTGTAACAATTTATCTGGATTTTAAATATATTTTCTTGTCCTATATTTTTATTCTGTTTTTGTTACATACAGGTTTTGAATGTTTCATGTGCCATTTTATATGCAAATTTGAAGCTTGAGGATATATTGACTTATGCTATACTTTTCTGGCATGGGTTTACAATCAGATTAACTAGGTGACTTTTCTTTTTGTGAAAGATACATCCATATCTAAAATACATGAATACAATTATTTAGTTGGAAGATTTTATTTAGATATCTAGAACGCTAGACAATTGTCCTGTTGTAGAAGATTGTATCATAGACAAATTCCATAAAGCACTAATAGAGACTTCATGCACGGTTGGTGAATTCAGGTAGTTGGATGCATATCCGTTCCTTTAACTATCAAATGCACACTTCCAATAATTCATCTATGCAATTATTTTCTGACTGTTCATGCTATATGTGACAGGTTTTGATATGTCAAAATATTTTTTAACCAAAGCATCATGTACTGAATGTATTCATTTACTTCTTTTGAACTCATGAATGCTTATTGAATGTTATATGTAGCTTGTCTTGTTCAATAAATTTTATTGGTTACACAATTTTTGTTCCTTTTGCAAGCTTCACTATTACAGTTCACGTGCAAATGGAGAATATCGCTCATTAAAAAACATGTACAGGTTTGTGAGTGCTTTTAATTTATCAAATTAAGTTTCTACCAAGTCATGTAGATTTCTTAAAAGTTTTTACACACTGGTTTTCATGGCCTCAATTTTCTAGATTAAATGGCTGTTGATCCGTGCACTTCCAAATGCCAACAGAGCTCAGAAAGTTACAAAAATCTGCAGCAATTTATGGCCACCTGGTGGTGACAGAGACCAAGTCTGTTCAATATATGTCAAACATATAACATAGTCCTTGATGAAAACAAAATGTGAAATTGCGCCCAGGAATATTTTAGAATTGTTCAAATCCTACACTTTGAATACTCCCTCCCCCTCCATTCCTGAAATCCTGTAAAAAGTAAAAATGTCATAGCTTATTGCTTTACCTAAGTACATGCGTAAATCCTTATTTATAATAAATACTAATGAAATTTTTACTAATGTAGCTATGGTAAATTTATACAAAGCAACTAATGGACCAATGATTTGGAAACATATTTTATGTACATATGCATTTTAATTAGATGTTTTTAACATTCTTTTAGCTGTGCACACATTCACTACCAACTTCTTTGTGGTTCTTTGGTAATATGAAATCCTCAATGTTTGTGGGAAAAGGTGCTGTAGGTAACTGCAGGACAGATGTGTAATATACAGGAAAACCAGACACCCAGATAAAGTCCCTGCTCCATGACCACAGCAGGGAGCCTGTCAATAGTCCTGCTGTCATTCGGAGGCAAGGAGAAGTTTTACTGCCCTGAAGAGGAATAGCATGATTTTTTTTCATTAGTAAGTTAATATTGTAACACTACGTATCAGCAATAGTATGTGATACTACCTGTGTAAATAAGGAGGTGAGCCTCATATTCCTTCCTATTCCTTGTGATTCACACGTTGGCCGGCTTCTTGATAGTAGCAGACTCGTGATCCTTTGTGGTGCTGTGAGGGATCACGAGTCTGCTACTATCAAGAAGCCTGGCAAGTTTGCCCTGAATCTTTAGCGCTGGATCAACCTTATTCAAACATGCCTATTTCTATAATGGGTCTGGACAGCCTGTAAGGTCTTCAGCAGCTCACCTCTGTACATATACCTATACCGATTGTTTACTGTGCGCACATATTTGTATGTGTCTTAACACTAGGTATAGCTGCTGTGAATAGAAAAGGGATGTTGAAAGAGGAAGGGGGTCATGCCCTATTGGCTCATCCTCCCTACTCTGCCAAGACCTGCGGAAAGGAAGAAATACTCGCCGCTGGAACGCTGGATCAGTGATTAGCTCCTCTTCTGTTATTTCTTTGCCCTCTTCATGGGCACAGCAGCCAGAGCCATCTTTGGTCCCTCCGGGGTCACAGAGGCAGCCTCCGGATCCATGTTCGCTCTCTTCACGGGCACAGGATCCAGAGTCAGGGGGCACATCTCTACAGTCCAGCCAGCAAGGTAACAGACAGGTGCAGCTTGAGCAGTATAGCCCTTAGTACAGCAACACAGTGGAGACAGGTGCAGCGTGAACGCTCCAGCCAGCAAGGTAACTGAGACAGGTGCAGCTTGAGCGGTATATCCGGTAGTACAGCAACACAGCGGAGACAGGTGCAGCGTGAACAGTCCAGCCAGCAAGGTAACGAGGACAACCAGGCACTAAGGATCCAAGTAAACGTATAGAAGACAGACAGAGTCTAATCAGGCAGGTAACTTGATTGACAGGCACTGAGGAGAAGTGGGAGGTGTCTTTTCAAGTTTGGAGCCAGAACAGAGAACCAATGGGAAACATACAGAGGACACAAAGGCTTAGGGTCTGCGCATGCGCAGAGCCAAAGCCAGGACACCAGCAGCTGAAGTATACTTCAATGGGGAACAGGTGAGCGTCTTGATCCTCGGTTGTGGAAGCCGAATGAGCGCCATGTGACATGCTGTTTTAACAAACTGCCCTTTTGTAAATCTACTCCACTGTTTCATAGACATTAATGGGTTATTCCACAAGAAAATTGATTGAGGTCACAAAGGATTCATATTTTATTTATTAAATGACCAAAGCAAAAATCATACCTAATAAATTTGTTTGAGACATTCACCCCTATAACCACAAAAGGTGAATTTCATTGAAACAGAATAGATCAGTGTCGTACTGGGACATGAAGGGCCCACTGGGGGAAAGCAATAATAAGGGCTAAAGGGCATGGCGAGTCATGAGAGAGACGTGGCCAGCCACTAGAATGGGGGAAAGAAAAGAAGAATCACTGACCCTTTTCTTTTGGCACAGTATTAGTGGCTGTCCTGCTCTCTCAGCGTTCTTGAGGCTTTCATTCCCTGCTGCTGGTGTCATAAGCTCAGTAGCTGTTTGTATGGATTCTGGAAAGTTGGGGTCCTGTTTAGGAGAAAAGGATGGAAAGTCTAGCAATGAGTGATCCCTCTAGCCCTCCCGCCCCAAAACTAACACTGCAGCAAAGAGGTGCAAGTTAGCAATATATGACTGTGATTACAATTTATGTCCACTGAATGATTAATCCAATCTATTCTCGTTATAACATGATCAATAAAGCACAGCAGTTTTATGGCTTACCTAGTGCAGACATCATTTTCATGCTTTTCACAATACCATTCCCCACGCTGATACCACTGCAATGAAGTGTGAGTGCACAACAATCACTTGCAACTGAATTTTACTACTGCCATGTATCACGGTGGTGAGCTATCTTGTGGAATTTGCCTTTTCTCCCACAGTTCGCTGGGACAGGCTGACCCTGAACCCCCCACCCCAATAATAGTGTAGCTCTGCCATGCAGAGCACCAGTGAACAGGATACCTCCCAACTTCCCCACTGATCGGGACAAAGCTGTCCCAATCGGGATGGTGGGACAGAGCTCTCAAATCAGGACTGTCCTCCCAAAATTGGGATGTAGGGTCACAATCTATGCCAGTGTGTGAAAACTTTCGATGACACTCTTATGCTACAGCATGAAAGTGTTTACATTTCTGAACCAGGGGAAGTGTGATTTGTAGCTGTTTGAAGCTTAAGTGATTGATCATCCCATAGTAATCTATAATACTATTTATTGTAAACAATGCAGAGTACTTTTACTGCTAGAAAATATCTTCTCTACATGAATTGGTTTATCATGTAATTAAAGTCTGCTGAAGAAGCACTTTATACGTTAACAATAAAAAAGGAACACAGACACATGATTTACATTATCCTGCAGTAGACCTGCTAACCCAATCTGATGTAATGTGTGTACTAATAAATAAATAAAAGTTTGCCAATACTTTGAATTTAATTTAAAACGCAACAAAAAAAAAAAAAAATGGCTTTGTTGCATTTTATAATCACACACACCAAATCTTTTGATTTGGAGTGTGATTATAAAATGCAACAAAGCCAATTTTTTTTTTTATGTTGCAAATCAATGGGACACACATTAGGTTGTCTATCTTGTATTACATACAGTGGCCTCCAAACAACATTGGCAGCATGCAAATATGTTTAAACTGCTTTAATAAAAACCATAAAGTATAGCTTTGTAAAGATTCATTATCTTGTAAAGCATTCATAACATATCTGACCCATACTTGCCAACTCTCCCGGAATGTCCGGGAGACTCCCGCATTTTGCGAGAGTCTCACGGACTTCCGGGAGAGTGTGGCAATCTCCCGGATCTGCCCACTTCACTAGGAAGTGGGCAGATCCAGGACAACTAGCCAATGCTGTTCAGCACCCGGGCCGCTCAGTCTAGCGGCTGTTCGGGCCGGCCGCCTCCCCCTGTCCCCCACTGTGGATGCAATTTTTTTTTATATTACAGGCGGCGGCGTCAGCATCACATGACACGCGATGCGGCCGCGTCATAAAGATGTGCGCCCCCCGGGCTGATATCTCCCAGCCCGCGCCTGCTAGTGCAGGTACTAACAATTTTGTGGTGAACCTCCAATTTTGCCAGTATCAGCTTAGGCTGGCAGCGCTAGGGCTGGTTATGTTTTTTGTGGGCTGGGATCACTTTTTTTTGTTTGTTTTTTTCATTATAATTTTTTGTTTTATTATTTACTTCCTTCTTTCCTAAGCACACATCAAGGTCCATGCCGATGATGACCATCATCATCAGCACAGATCTTGCCCCAGGCGAAAATGATCGTAACAGATAGACCTCTAGGAGGTGAATCTGTGACTACTTCCTTCTCAACATGTTAAGTAACAAGCATTAGCATGCCTTTGCTGTACTATGCCTGCCCACCCATTCTAAGCGTAGGGTGGTGTAACCGGGAGATACGTCTCCATCTGCTCTCAAATCTTTCTACCGAGCAAGTAAGTAAAAGTGCATTTTGCACTTACGAATCAGACTGTTCGACTGTACATGGCCCCCCTGAGTCTATAGTGGAGGATCATTTGGTTAACATGCACAACAAAAAAATATTAAAATAGGCATAAAAAAACCCAAAATAAAAAGCAGTTCTTTTAATACTAAATGTTTCCAAAAACATAATCCTTTTTTTGTCATTCTAAAATAATATCCATGACTATATACCAAAATGTCCAAACATAAGCAACATTCCATTCCTTGTTTACCGGAAAGAAAACAAATCGTTTTCTTGCTAATATAAATAAATTTAGCTTCATAATGGTGGTTTCTGAATTTCTGGTGTAATAAATGTAATTTGATAAAGCCATCAATTTATTGGAAATAATATGCCTTTACAAAGAGTATACATATTAAAGCGCAGCTGTAACTGTGCAACCCGTAGAGGTGGGTGTTGAGTGGATTGTACCTGGTCCTTGGATGCTCTTCTTTCTGTCACGGCATGGTAGTGGGACAGAGAAACCTCGAGTACCCAATACAATGAGGACACCAAATGAATAAAGTGTCATCAGATTTATTACGCAGGAACAATATGTCACTAAGAATCTGTCTGCACATAGTGATTAGCAAAATGATATGGTGTTCACAGGCCTGAGCTAATAGAGGCAGCGTCGGACTGGCCTGCCGGGGAGCTGTGGGATCCATCGGTAGGGCCTGTGGCTGGTTAGCCATGCACCTGCCCAGGTCCGTTGTTCAGAGTGACAGCCAGGTCACGGTGACACTGACAGCCAAGGTTATTGAAGTGCAGAGAGCCCAGACGCGACTGCGGCTCTCTGCACATGTGCCGTACAGACACAGTAATTGGTAAATGAGTTATGTCACATGACTCGGAAGAATGCAGGAGCCATTGCTGATAAGGTTCGTAAAGTGTGCAGCGCTGCAGCAGCGAGCAGCCTATCATTTTGGGGAAGAGGGGAGAGAAACAAATGTGGCATGAGTGATGATGAAGGGCCAAAGCAGCATGGCACAGGGTGATGAAGGGGGGCCAGGAGAAGGGGGGAGTAAAAGCAGCATGGCACAGGGTGATGAAGGGGGGCAAAAGCAGCATGGAGGGTGCAGCATGGTGATGAAGGGGCACAGTAATGTGTGAGTGATGGCACAGCGGGCTTGTGGCAATGTAATATGTGTGTGCTAGGTGTTGGCTAACTAATAAGTGCTATTTTGTTTGTGGGGTGATGGTGGGGCAATTTAATTTAAGATGGGGTGATTTGGGAGCTATTAATTGAATGTGGGGCTGAGTTTGAGGACCATGAGGTCTATTTATTAATTGTGAATATGAATTATTAAATGACAGTGACAGCTGCGTGAAATAGGTATATTTATTATACGTAAATGCTATTAATTTATTGCTGGGGCTGTCTGGAACGAGGGAAATAGGTTTATTTATTAAATGGGAATACTATTACTTTAATGTTGGGGCTGGGGGTAGGCCTAAGTATTAATTGTGGGTCCTATAGATTTAACGCCAGGGCTGGTTGGAATTTTCTAAATGTACCCATTTTTTTTTCCAAATAGGGCCTCCAACATTCCAGGATCTAGTAGTACTCTAATCCTGGCATGTATGAGGTCCCATAAACTGTCTAAGAACACAGTAATACAGTTCTAGTCCCAATACCATAAAGAACATTCATTTCAAACAATACACCACAAGCAAATGATATCACAGTCAATTCGTTTTAGCGAAGTCCATCCACAACAGATCTAATTAACATATATGTCGCCACTGGCCAGCATTTTTGTAAGTGTAGATATTAGAACAGGACAGACAGGAGACACTTGCAATAATGAGGCTTAGGGCTAGATTTACTAAGCTGCAGGTTTGAAAAAGTGGGGATGTTGCCTATAGCAACCAATCAGAATCTAGCTATCATTTTGTAGAAGGTACTAAATAAATGAAAGCTAGAATCTGGTTGCTATAGGCAACATCTCCACTTTTTCAAACCCGCAGCTTAGTAAATCTAGCCCTTAGTTTTTGTTGAGTGCCCCTGTGAATGATATTAATGGCAGTCTTGTAACCGGTACATTTATCAAAAACAGAATTACTGTCGGTAATCCACTGATTACAGTGTTACATGTTCTTGCAGGAAGAAGTCAGCTGTAATGCTGTTCTGTGACTAGTATATCCAGGTTATGATGGGTTGTGGGATGCTTCAGATACCAGGTTATGATCAGAGTGGACACTGGTGAATAAATCTGTAATTCAGGTATACCTGGGGGTCATGTTGCATGTAGTATTAGGAGGTTGGGTAATGCTTTTCACAGCAAATATCTCTGTAAATTTAGCTCACAACTCTTAAAATGTAGGATATACTGTGAAGTAAGGGAGACTACACAGTCAGTTTGATTACACAGATCTTTTTCTTGTTGTGTAGATAGTTTTTAGCTCCATCTTCACTGTTATTGGTGTCAGCTCTTGTCTTTAGTGACAGCCTCTCTGTAGCTACTATAATGAAGCCTTTGCACATGCAGTATTCTCGCTGGTAACATACCTAAGCCCTATGCAGCAGTCTAGCTCTTGGCAATAACACTTTTCTCCCTTTCCTCCCAACGACATCCAGAAAAAGGTGTCTTTTCATAATGTCTTTTTAGCACTCACTCTCTGAGGCTCCTCCTCTTAACAGTCTCTAAAAAAAAAAAAAACATGGAACTTTCCAGCAGCCTCATAACCTAGTGACCCACACTTTCTGGTTATCACCTAACCCAAAAAAGAGGCCCTTAGTTTGTAGGCTATTCTCAATATTCATGAGAATGCAACCTATCAATTCACTAGAAACTAGTGCTTTAGCGCTGAGGGTCTTATCAAATCACTTGTTAGAGAACTGTCATGTATGAGGTATCCATGCTTGTGAATACAATAGCTATCTCATGGATACTTAAAATTAATATTTTATACTCCCTTTGGTCAATTTTGCAATTTAAGCCTCATCTGACCTCGTTATCTCAAAGGGTTGATGATGTTCCTCTTATAATGAAATAAAAAAAAAATAGTATTATAATTTTCTGCAATCAATGCTTTGATTGTCTTTAAACATGTGGTATGCAAGAGAAGCACAAAAAGGTCATTTATTGCAAATATTCTGTCACCAGCGTCCAGTGCAATATGGAAAAGATAACCATTCCATGAGAAATGGTTTGTGCAGCTTCTAGAATCGATTGGGGTATAGATTTTACAAATTTATAAGTGAATAAGTAGCGCAAAATATTAGCAATTAATAATCTTATTTAGTGTGCAGTGGACTAGTTTTAGCACTTGCAGGAAAATAGCCTTAAAGCTCACCAAAATATGGTGTTTGATCACATGAAATGTACATATATTACGGTTATATGCTTAGATGTATTAAAATATGAAGTATATTATCTCCACTGTCTACTGGCTTGGCGAATAGCTGTGTCCAGTGAGCAATTTTTGATTAATTTTGTGCTGCTGCATTCTCATATATATTGGTTTTGCCAACAAAATGACTGACTGCCTGGTGTGAAAACAACTGAAGCATTTAACACTATGAAGTAATGCTAGAGAACATGATTTTTAATATGTAGGTAAGTATACCAGATTAAGGAGACTACAAGTAATTTGTGGATCTGTTTTGGGATGTTTTATTTTATTATAGTTTTTAGGGAGTATTGTTCTGCATTACAGTTATTGATCTGTTCTTTATTTCCTCCTAATAATGTTCAGTAAAACACACAGGTGTATTGTATTGTTATCACTTCTCACTCCCGCATTCAAGATCTCTGTTGTGCTGCCCCTCTTCTCCCTTGTTCTATTAGGCTTTCCTCTACCCTGCAAATATTTAAGCAATCCTTCATAACCCACCTGTACAGGAAAGCCTACCCTTCCTGTGCCTAACTTGCTCTGTCCCATCCTCAACTCGTCTTTTCATGACCTTCTTCACTTTTCATAGTTCCCTCACCCTGTCTATGCTTGTTGTGTTTCCTGTTTAGTCTGCTCCATACCTTAGATTGTAAGCTTCCACAAACAGAGCCCTTTTATGTTTGTGTCCTCCTCCTCATGTCACCTCTGCCTTTGGCATCCCAACCTCATTCTCGTGCCTCAACACTAGTCCCCTGCTCTTTGTCTCCTCTCTTCCTCTGCCTTTGCCTTTCCACCATGTGCTCTGATCCTGTTAGCTGCACCCACACTCCTGGGCAAAGGTTCAGCGTGCTGTGGTGTGTTCCCCACCCCTCATCCTTAATTTTCTAGCCTCCTAAAGTATTCTCGTCTTCACTCATATCACTTTGCCAAGCATACCTCTTCTCAACTGAGTCGATAATTTAATTGCACTTTGTTTTTGTTTTGCCCTGTATACCGTGTACTGTCTCATCCTTTGCTCTCTGTATGGGTTGGTTACAATATAACAATGCTCTAAACGCCAACAGTACATACACCAACATACTGACACCAAAGAGCTCATTGCCGACAGTGGTAAGACAGACTGCTTGAAACGGAGACTTAAAGAAATTGCGACCGCTGAAGATACGGTACGCTTCGGGATCACAGTTATATTGACTACCACCATTCTGTATGGCGTTGCAGACATTTTGTGGCCACTTATAAATAAAAGATGATAATAGTAAGAAATGTGGGTTCAGCCACAGTGTTTCTCTATTAAATGCAACCTGAGGTGGACATCTTTCTCACTCTCCTTCCCATCACCCCATCCACAAATGGCGGTGACAGGATTACTCCTGGTGGTAAGGGGGGACTTGCAAGCTTACAGGTTGTTTCCTAGATTCTAGCAATTGTGAAGTTTCAGGTGGGAAGTGGTAACTGAGTGCTTAACGCTCGCCTACAGTAGCTTTACTGACAGCCCAGCCAAAACACCAATCCAATGCTGGAATGGATGCTTGTAGTTATACAAGTAGCAGCATGCCCACACTATTTAGGTCAACTTGTCTGGCTGGGACTTGTAGTTCCACAAAACAAAATGGCGCCCATTTGTTTTTTTATGACTTATATCGCCGTTATTACCCTACACCCACCGTCCTGGGGTGTAGGAAGAGTCCTAGTGCTATCGGCACTGGGCTGGGTGTCCCTAGGGGATGCCCACTTGTTTTTTTTCGGCAGACCCCACTCCCTAGGTAATCCAGCCCAGCGTTGAACAGCCTGCCGTTGGTTAGTCATTATGGCAGGTGGACCCCTGCCGCGTGTCCCCTTGCTATAGTGTCTCAACCCTGGCTGGTTTGCCTAGTGCTGGTGAAAATAGGGAGGACCCCACGCAAATTTTTCCCCAATTTTCACGGAACCAGCAGTGGGCTGGCAGCACTAGGTTTAGGACTAAATAGAGGTGGGACGCCACGCTTTTATTTTTTATTTTTTTACTGTGATCTATATTTAACACTTTTGACAGCTGCAGGAGCCGCAGCTCTATTGCAGAACAGTGTAACAGTGATGTGTTTATACAACACGCATGTTGTGTCTGGCATGTTTGAAAGCAAACTCTCCTGAGTTTGCTTAATCGCAGCTTCATACATTAAAGACTTGTATAGCTTCAGTGGCAATCAGTCTGGAGTTTGATCTCTATCGATTTTGCAAATATCGATTTTGACAGAAGCACAACTTTGGTGATTTTACATGAAATCTCAGCTTCATACATCTGTGAGTTTCAACTCTCCCGAGAAAATCGCTGGATTTGCAAAATCGCACCTTGATACATTTACCCACAGGACTCCAGTATGACAGGCGAAGGGAGTTACTAATTTAACGTGTCAGCATGGTAGCGATTTTCTAATTGGAAATCAACTATTCTTTGGAATGCCGGAGTGACATTACTCTAATACTATAAAAGAAACTCATTCTATTTTGTCTGGTCTCCAATGTATGTGTAAAACAGAGGATTGATTGACCAATTACTATTCATACTCATGTTAAGTGATGTATACTTAATATAACATAATACAACATTGGACATTGATGCTCTTTTAAATTAACATTTAGAATTAATAGCGCATCAGATATTACTAGATGACTTATGAAGAACATAATTGTCAGGGTAATAAGATCAGACATTTACAACCCTCTGATTTAAAAGAGATATGTAGATGACAGCAACTGATGAACTCCAAAATTGGATCTAGCAGCAGGATGATATAATCATATTGGATGTATCCGATCCCCTTCTCCTCTGCCTGTCATCCGATCCCCTACTCCTCTGCCTGTCATCCGATCCCCCCCCTCCCTCCCCCCCCCCCCCCAGCACTGTGTTGGCGATCCCGATTCCCCCTCCTCCCTCCCCACAACAGTGTATTTGTGATCCCTCCCCCCCCCCCCAGCACTGTGTTGGCGATCCCGATCCCCCCCTCCCTCCCCACAGCAAATTTGGTGCACTGAGGTGACGTGAAAGTAAAGCTGGAGCGTAAGGTATAATATGCGAAAGAAAAGCTGGTGCAGAAGTGGTGATGTGAAATAAAATCTGGTGCATAGGCAGTGACAAGTGAGAGAAAAGCTAGTGTGAATGGGGGTGATGTGAGAGAAAAGCTGGTGCGCTGGGGGTGACATGAGAATAAAGCACTTGGCAATGGCATGTGTGCATGTGATCAAAAAGCTGGTGGGCATTGGGGTATGTGTGAGAGAAAGCCATACACTGGAAATGGAGGGTGCTAGGTTTAGATGAAATCTTAGTAAAAATTACTTTATCAAAACTGTAGTGGATAGGTGGGACAGTCATCCAACAGAGGTGGTAGAGGTTAGTATAATAGAGCAATAGTAAATCTCTTGTTTTTTTTAGGGACTAAGAAAAATAGTGGAAATTAGATTGGCCAAGTTATTTTTAAAGGCCGTAATATTTTAGGCTTATAAATTTATTATCAATATTTTTACTTTACAAAAAGCCATGAAATTCCATGGACAAAAAACCTTACGGTTTAACATGTCCGATTAAGGTTTCTTACACACCATCTAAAATGTAAGATAACTATTGAAACTCTTCCACTCAAACTCCAAAAAGCAATGAAATTACGACGATTAAGGCAGAAACCTTAATGGACGTCAGGGGCGCACGCAGGGGGGGTTTCTGAGTCTCCAGAAACCCTCCCCCCCCCCCCCCCTCCGCGGATCGTAGTCGGCAAAAGCATGTTTTTAAACATGCAAAAGATTTTTTCTATTACAGCACCGCCGCAACGCTTCTGTCACAACGCCGCGGCTGCTGTATAACTCACGTCCGCAAGAAGGAGCTGCTGCGCATGCGCGAGCGCAGCAGCTCCTCCCTTGAATACCCAGCATCACTCATCCTGGCTTCCCTAGATCACGGTAGGCCCTATAAAAGTTCAAGAATTAGTCACAATTTTTTTTAACTTTAGAGAATATTCAATAATCATCTATGGTTCTTAACCCTGTCCTCCACAAGGACAAAAAGAATGTTTAGCATTGTGATAATACACAGGGAATGGGTCCTTATGATATTTAAGCTCTTCAGAGTGTAAGGGGCTCCTCTCACTTCGAGCCAGGAGTTGATTTACTGTATAGTTTTCTTTGCTCCACCATGGAACCGAAGTCTGGGATGTGAGTAGAGTCTGTGGAACTGACTGTCCCTTAAGCTGGAGTATTTAGTACATTGTAACAGTAAAGGAGACTTGTTCTCCAGTACTTCCTGCTCACATTTATGGCACTGTTCTCTTTAGGTTTATAATTTTTCTTGTGCCTCACTATCCAGGTTCTGGGCACTTAGTGTATAGAAGGTGCATGTCTCTGTTTCATATTTTTAAGTTTTTTTTATAATGGTGCCAGTAATCCCTTTGTAATGTCTGGTAAATTGATAGTTTCCCAAATGTTCTTTTTTTAGTTCTTTCTTCCATATTTCTGTATATTGCTCTTTGACTTATTACTTACTTCATTTATTTCCTTTTTTTGCTGTTAATAATGAGCTTTTGGCTAAAGAGCTTATGAGTTGTTCCTGATGACATGGTTTATTCAGGAACTCATAGGTTAGCATTGAATTCTGTTTGGAACTGCTTTTGTTTAAATGTGGCCAATATGTTTGTGATATCTTCTGTACTGCAATGTGTAAGGGGGACTCAACTCAGAGCAGCAGTCTTTTCTTTTACCTTCCTGTTCTAGAACCTCTACTATAGGTATGAGTGTAAATGAGTCAGGATTCCTTTGAAGATGGCTGGCCGTAAGACTGGCTCTACTAAATGTCCCATATTCTCTGCTCTAAATCCGTGTTTAGGGAGAAAAACTCCCTGGATCCACCCAACTTCTCCCAGAATCCTCTTGTGCAAACTTTTGCATCTCTCACAGACGCCGCCGTTTTGGCCTGCAGATCCATACATTTCCCTGCACTTATGCACAAGTCTGCACTTACGCATAAGGTGTCAATGATTGTCTGTATTCCTGTATAGGAAAAAAGAAAGAAGGCACTCTCCAGAAATTTACAAGAATAGGTATTATAGACAATCTGCATAGGCAAAGCGAGGGGGGTCCTAGTGCCTGGAAACCCCCTTCCAAGCCTGGGGCACTGTATAACTGAGGTGGCTGGACCCTGTTCCCCCTTCACACAGCTCTGCTTGAAAAGGGAGAGCTGTGTGCCCCTAACAGCAGTGCATGTAGCATTGCCCATGTATATTATGGGGATAGGAAGAGTTTGAGAGCTACCTAGCACTGTCTAATATTATAGCCACGCCCCCATGCATGCTGGTCACGCCCACTGGTGGTGTGGTGTGGAAACCCCCCTCTACAAATCCTGCGTTTGCCCCTGGACGTGTTACTTGCGCAATACAGACATGGTATGCCATCACATCCTGTGGTTAGCTGCAGATTCAGCACTATCATGGAGTGAGATTGCTGTCACTCACAAAATGGTGGAGCTGCTAATTCACAGATTTGTGTGTTCACTGGAATACACACATGCAGTACTATTACATTTTCTTAGTTTAGCTTTATCGTAGTTTAGGGCCTGCGTGTCTTAAGGCTATATGAGTATAGTACTGTAGTGTATTAATACAGTGGTCTTAGACACAACTTACTACTAAAAAGTAGTATTAAAAAAAAGAAAAAAACTTTTATTTGATACTTACAACAATGAAAAACAAATTGTAAAATATACCTTGATATCCTACTTTCTTGTGGTGAACTCTCTCTTTGCGTTTAACTACAGTCTGCACTTATCAGAGCAAATGCACTTTTCAGACAATTGTCTAGCTTGGTTTTGCACTTAAGATGTACAAGAGTTACATTCATTTGAAATTGCATCCACTTATACTTTTCATGGTAAGCTATACAAAGCCATTTTTAAAAGTATCCAAAACAAGTTTTTCAGCTCCTAAAAAGCAAATCTAGAAAAATCGTAGCGTCTGCGCTCAGGTCAGTGGCGTTTACTTAGACCCACACTGTACCCAGGTATCCAGGTGTCTACGACTTGTACATTAAAGAATATTAAAGTATTCCACACATTAGGAATTTCATTTTATTTAACACTACACTAAGCTATTGTTTTTTCTGGAAAAGTCCCAATACAACCTTTACGTATTTATGTATGTATTTTTTTTATGTATGTCATACACATCGTTTTATGTAAATATATATTACTGTTATTAATTAGCCAATGTCTGTAGGAGTGGGATTATCTATAGTGTGACCAAGAGGCTGAGAAATCACCTATCACTATTACATTATTTTACACTACCGCTATGGGATCTATTATCCAAAATACACGGGACTATGCTATCTGAAGAAGGGATTATTTCTATATTTTGAAGCATTTTGCCTTAAGTATACTAATTTATAAATAGACCCCAGTCTTTCAAGTTACTACCCCTGGCTTTCCTCTCCTCCTGACAGTTGTGAAGCAGAGCTCCTCACAGTAACTGAAGGAGACACTTTCTGATCATGTCTGTGTGCATGACACTATCACCAAATAGCAGCACTCATTTACAATCTTCCTTTCTGATTTTCTTTATTATCTGGTTAATGGTTTCCTAATAAAATAAACCTTAACTGTACCTGTATTCATAATGATTACCTAGTAGTCATGTGACCCTTCCTTCCATTCTTATTTCCATCTGGTATTTTTGCAGAATAAACCACTTGCCCAGAATTCCTAACATGAGATTGCATCAAAGAGTATTGCGGAATGGGAACGGCTCATGTCCTGCTGAACCACTGATTGGTTATAAACAAACCTCCTCTGTATAACAGCTGGCAGTCTGTATCCGTGGTACTCAGGGCCTCCAATAGGCCTCTAGGGTCCCTGTGTGTGTGCTTCTTATGGGCACCCCGTAGTCTTGGCTTATGGGGGGTGACCATGCAGACCAGCAGGAAGCTATTCATTCTCCCAGTCACTCTCCCCAAAATCAAGCTCTGATGGGACTGGAGGTGTGGCCAGAGCCCTATCTGTCCTCTCACAATCATCACCTCCCCATTCTCCCAGAACTCTATTGATAACCAACCAGTTACCTAGTTATACCTAATTTAATAATTGTGTTTGAGTGTGTGCAGCTTAATTTAAACAAGAATCACACAGAGTTTATTTTCAAATATTATTTTTTTATTTAACAATATTCAGAAATGCAATTGAAATATTGCTGATGTTTTATTTCAAATTAAGACATACATTTGTTATTCTGCATAAACTAGGAACATATGTTTGAATATTGTCCTATGTCTTTTACAAACTTGTTCTATAAGAGAACCATGATAACGGATACCCCTGGACTCACGAAGAGTCATCCTTCAGCGCTCAGGAGAGGAAAAACCCCCCTGTGGAGGAAACCTCTGGGGAACCATGGCTGCGAGGACTGCCCTTCCCTCTGGGCATTAAGGGGCTGCAGAGATAACGTGTAAAGTTGAAATGTTTGTTGATCCATACAGGTGAAATTCACCAGTATTTCTGGTAATATTGTCCATTGTTCCGGTCCTGTTTCAGTTCTCGGTGATCTGGCTTCAGTTATTCTTCTTATAGATCCAGAGGAAGGCAAAAAAACCCTCAGAGACATTTCATTTTTCTCAAAGAGGGAAAAATTATTTCTTCCTGACTCCACGTATGGCAATCAATATTCATCCTGGATCATATATAGCTCTGTAGAGAAATAAAAGGGAGGGTGCCCTGCTCCTAGGAGCTTACAATCTAATGAGATGAATCCTGCCCATAGGGCTTACAATTTGATTCATCTACACAGAACAGGGGAGGGAGCCCTGCTCAAAGGAGCTTACAATCTAATGAGATGAATCCTGCCCATAGGGCTTACAATTTGATTCATCTACACAGAACAGGGGAGGGAGCCCTGCTCAAAGGAGCTTACAATCTAATGAGATGAATCCTGCCCATAGGGCTTACAATTTGATTCATCTACACAGAACAGGGGAGGGAGCCCTGCTCAAAGGAGCTTACAATCTAATGAGATGAATCCTGCCCATAGGGCTTACAATTTGATTCATCTACACAGAACAAGGCAGGGAGCCCTGCTCAAAGGAGCTTACAATCTAATGAGATGAATCCTGCCCATAGGGCTTACAATTTGATTCATCTACACAGAACAAGGGAGGGAGCCCTGCTCAAAGGAGTTCACAATCTAATGAGATGAATCCTGCCCATAGGGCTTACAATTTGATTCATCTACACAGAACAAGGGAGGGAGCCCTGCTCAAAGGAGCTCACAATCTAATGAGATGAATCCTGCCCATAGGGCTTACAATTTGATTCATCTACACAGAACAAGGCAGGGAGCCCTGCTCAAAGGAGCTTACAATCTAATGAGATGAATCCTGCCCATAGGGCTTACAATTTGATTCATTTACACAGAACAGGGGAGGGAGCCCTGCTCAAAGGAGCTTACAATCTAATGAGATGAATCCTGCCCATAGGGCTTACAATTTGATTCATCTACACAGAACAAGGCAGGGAGCCCTGCTCAAAGGAGCTTACAATCTAATGAGATGAATCCTGCCCATAGGGCTTACAATTTGATTCATCTACACAGAACAAGGCAGGGAGCCCTGCTCAAAGGAGCTTACAATCTAATGAGATGAATCCTGCCCATAGGGCTTACAATTTGATTCATCTATACAGAAGAGGGAAGGGAGCCTATACAGATACACTTAATGCTTCTCACTTACCTCTACAGAAGAACATCCATACATTAGAACTGGAATGTGATTGGGTCTTGCCTATAGGGCTCACACAATCCTGCAACATTCGAAGAGAGCAGGGGATCCCACGCAGTAACTGTTAAAAGAACAAGTTACTTGAGCAACCCTGATCTTCATTCTCTTCGCTGGTATCAGTGATCCTCGGCGTCACCCTCCCAACTGACATCCTGATTGACTGACTGCAGCAGTTTCTGGTCCTTTATATACAGTCTCATGATCATTTCATCATAATGGTCTCCATGGAAACTATGTCACCTGATCTGATGTCATAATAGGCTCTGACCTCATGTTACTGATAAGTGATGAAAGTATAACCAGAGGTGGTGGAGGGTGTAAGCCTAAAATATAAAAACAAAAATCCCATTCATGTAATTTCTACATCAGTTTGATTCACGATTCATGTCTCTCTTCTGAAACTGGTGGCAAAGGATCCATTTGCCCAATGAAAGATAGTTCTTCCTACTGCAGTAGAGGTAGAAAGGCCAGAAGGAATATAATATTCAATCAATCACTGACTGCTGCAGAACCAGGAGAGATCTGCAGTATCTGGTCCACTGGAAGGGCTGTGGTCCTGATGATCTTAGTATATTATTCTCCCTGCCTAACTCCCAAATAGCTAGGTTCAGTTTTAATACCTCGATTGTAGAAAGTTCAGTCGTAGGGGATGTTCTTTTGCCAGATTATTTGTCTGTCAAAATTGCCATTATTCTTTGTAAATATAACTAAAGATTTGTTAAAAAAAAAAAAAAGTTAAATAAATTGTGTGGTAAATATGCCCATTATACTGTAAAAATTGGTATTTTGCTCCAAACACGTCCATAGCGTATTTTGCTTACACTTACGGGCGGCCTCCTTTCCACTTCCGCCTTTTCAATCATAATGAGCCTCGAAGGGTCTTAAGGGGAAGATGTGGTTCAGTCTTTATATTGCCACAACCGTAACCAGTGCACAGGCGTAGGAGTAAAGAGCGTATTATTTGCAGCAAACCGCACTGTGTGTCCAAATCTACATGACCCATTAAATCTGGATTAGCAACTATTAAAGATAAACTGTCATCAATTTATTTGTGTACTTAAGAGGCACCAACAAAATATACCCTTATAAGTTACCACAACCATCACTCTTTCCATGTCCCCAACCAGACTCATCTCCGTATCCCCAACCAAGCGAGTCTGGCAGGAGCCACCTACTGTGGTGTATTTTCTGGACGAGCATCTATTTACCATATTTCAGCCTCTGCCCAGTTTCTTTATATTTTACTGTATATTTACTAAGAATAAAAACCGACATCCAACAGACAGGACAGGACAGTTTTAATACCTGCTTCAGAATGGCTTGCTTGCTCAAACGTGCTGATTGAACTATTTTGCCATTGAGAATATAATAGGAAGCACTATTGACATTTAAATTATTTGGGCCAACATTATGTGTTGACTAAGGGGCAAAATTAATTTAATATTAACTTATGAGGGGGAAAAAAGATTTCATTATATTAAAGGGATAAATTTAATTATTATATTATTAGGGCAATATGTAATTACAAATTGTGTAACATAAATAATATCCACCATTATCAATCAGCTAATAATATATATTCACATTTCCCACATAATATAATGCTAGAATAGTGTCCGCTTAAAAAAATATGAAACAAAAAAATGCCCTCATAATTTAATATTAAATTAATTTTGCCCCTTAATAAAAAAATAATGATTGCCCAAATAATTTAAATGTCAATGGTGCTTCCTCTTATGTTCTGAATGGCACAATAGCTCAAACAGCAGCAGTCTAAACAATCTCACCTCTCACAAGCACCTCTTTCCTTTTGGCCGTTTGGATGGCGGTTTTGCGGCGGTTTTATGAAAAGACCAGCTTAGTAAATCCGGCTGTTTGTATGTTCATCATTGTTGAAATCGGGAGTTGTAAAGTGGGGGTTTTGAAAAATGTCAATTCTGGTCATTTTAACGGCGGTTTGGGCTTTAGTAAATCCGGCAGTTTCAAAACCACCGGAAAAATAGTCAAAAAGCGGTGGTTTGAGCAAACCGCCCTTTAGTAAATCTAGTAATCTCAGAGTGCGTCCATTACTGCGACAGTCATTATGACACTCCGGGATTGGCGACAGAAAAAGGATCTCCTTAAACATAGGTGCTGAGAGATAATTCAGATCCGCAAAGGGGGGGGACAGAGTAGGGTACCGGGGCAAACACAGGATTTCCAGAAGGGGGGGGGGGGGTCCAAAATGCCTGACCTCAGAAAAAAATCAAACAAAAAAACCCCAAAAAACACTTGCTGCAATAATAATACCATTAGAAAAGTACAATGTATAGGAATGTAATAGCTAATCTTAAATAGAAAATAATGAGACAAAATTCAACCTGTAGATTAAAAAAAACACAATAATAATTTCCTTTAAATAAATGATTCTTGACCATCTTATCAAAATAATATAATGTAACACCTTGTAAAGTAATATAACAAAATTAATACTAATCTCCACTCGCATTCAATTAAAAAAATCATTCCAATTAGTGTCACACTTACTCACCTAGTGCTTCACATCATTGTCAGCAGCCTAGAAATGGCAGAATATCACAAGTAACTTACTTTTAAAGCATCTTTCTTTTCTCTAAAATCACAGAAACGCTAGAGCCAAAAGTGAGAATAATCACTGCGGCCATTTTGTTGAAGCCAAAGTTCATTAACACATAGGCAGATCCCTACAAAAATGGGGTTTAGACTGCAGGTACCACAGTACTGTTGTGATTCAAGTATAGGGGGGTTTCTGGGCAATTGGAACCCCCCATAAGAGTTGGCCCCTGGGGGTACCAGATATGGTACCAAAGTCCCATATATATATAGCCAGTGTCCAGTATTGCTGCATTAGACACACACAGTCCCATGCGGACAACATACAGCCATTGCCAGGTTTTTTCTTTATTTTCACTGTAAAAAGTGGCCATCATAACTGCCTCATAACCATACCCACTCATGAGCAGCCAATGCCCAGATTAGCCATCTTATGTTCATATAGCCCACTATACACAGCCAGTGGCCCACATTATTGTCTTATAGCCACCATAAGCAGCCACTACCCAACATAGCTGCCTCATGCTCACACAGCCATTATAGACAGCAAGAGTCCAACATAATTGCCTTATACCCAGCATCTTTAAATATCAACTGTAAAAATCTCTTGAATTTACTTTACTGAATGCCAGTTGGGAGCCTTATTTAGCCTGAAAATGAGTGCATTTTAATCATATGATCATCTTTGGAATTTACAACTGAGTGTTACAAGACTCAAGTTGACACATATTCGGCTGCTCCTCATAGTGATGGTAATTACAGTCACTCTTCTTTGAGGTCCTGGTTTTCTATCTCCTAAGATCAACTGTTTATTCTGAATCAATTTACAACATTTTTAAGGCTGTGCTATACTCTACACTGCTCCCTTGTGTCAACTCAATGGCACTGTATGTCAATGGGCATACTGACTCCTGCTATACAGTATGTATAAACTTTTATGCTGGCTGGCTGCATTTTATTAGGGGACTAAAATCTATTACTTGCCTTTTAACTTGTATATCAGTGCTTATCCTCCAAGGAAATTATGTTTATATTTTAACTTGTACCAAAGTAATGTTGACAGTAAACCTTTGATTAGCACATTTCTCTTTTTTTCTTTTCTTTTTCTGTATTTTATATAGTGCAATAAATGTGATGGGATTTTTTTAATTATTTGGAGAGTGGTATATATTTTTATTGTTGGCCATCTCTTCTTTATCCTCTCACTGTTTGCAGACAGGCTATGCCCATAAACACAGAGTGGCACAGTAGTTATCTTCTCTCTGTGTTTGCGTGGGTATCCTCTGGGTGCACCAGTTCCCTGCCACAATCCAAAAACATTCTGGTAGATTAATTAGCTGCAGACAAAAATGGACTGCGTGTGTGTGTGTGGCAGAGAATTTAGACTATAAGTTCCAATACAGCCAGGGACTAATGCAAATGTTAAATAGGCTGTGTAAAATGCTGATTAACATGGTTGCACTATATAAATAAACAACAATAATAATAATGCCAACTGAAGTCAGTCTGGATCCATCATAAGTCACATATCCACCTCTGCCCAATATAAAATGGCTCACAATCCAAACGCATTCTGAGCGCAACGTGCGTTTGTTCAAAAACACACGGAGCGGATCTGAAGAAAGGGATGTGTCTACTGGCTTATGTCCCATTTTTTGGCTTGTACAGTGATTTTGCCTACGGTACGCTCAAAATCGGCAGATACATGCCCTGATGAATCAGACTCATAGACCTCATACACAATACAGACCCCTGCCTGTATTACACACCCAGGGCTTAATTCATTAAGGAAAGTAAGTCCCGTTGCATGCCATATTTTATGTGAAATTGCTCTGCACATGCTCAGAAACGGACTTTACGCTAATGTATGCAAGTGCATGCAATTTCACTTTGAACGCAAGTGACACTCCTGACAGCCTATAATTTGAATGGCAGAACAGGAGAGGGAAGGGGGGTGTACGTAGGGAATATACAATTTGGCCATGCCTCGGTCAAGCGGACGTACATTCGTTTGATTCAAACTCAGACGTATGTGATTTTTAGCCCTATCACTTACACCTGCCCTGTAGCTGGTGCAAGTGCCGACTGATAGTGATGATATGTAAATATGTGTTTACAATTAAAAGCAACTGAAAAAATGTACTTTATGTACAGTAGGTATTAAAAACATCTTCGATATGTATTTCAGGTTAAAAAAGTATATTATTAAATGTATTTTTCTCAATGATTATAGTGTTAACAAGTGTTAATGTATTTAATTTTTTTCTGTACATTTATGATGGGACTTTATATTGCACATATGCATGTGCATATCCTGCAGTGTGTTGTGTCTGTCTGCATTTGGCAAGTACTGTATAGTCAGTGCATACTTATACCTGTATTCAAATGGAAACACATCTTCTGATCCACTTGTACTCGAATACAGGCATACATGTGTACAATTTCCATCAGTTTTAAAAATAATGCAAATTGCGTTCACTTTGCATTCCTTGATGAATCAGGGCCCCTGTGCCTGTCTTTTTTCTCCTCCCCTATCTTCTTATTTTTGTGCTTTCCTCATTGGTGGTTATTGTCTCTTACATTAGCATGAGAGAGTATGCCCTGCAAAATGTGGACAGCTAATGTACAGGAAGCACATTCATTTTATGCTTTGAAATCACTAAGTTTCCATCCGATGAAATCACTTGTGGTTTTCAGCCAATGAAACCAATGTCATTTCATTTATAGGAGCCACTTTTGGTAATCATTATAACTGCACCAGCTTCTACTAAAATGTAACTTATATAATGAAAGTTGCTTAGGCTGCATAGCATTCCCATTCAAGTTGCTTTTGGGTACTCCGAGTTGAACTGATGATATAATCCATTTGACTCAGACTTACATTGAGACTGTAGTGAGCCACGTCTGGGATCCAAGAGGGAGACTGGATTTCAGTGAATGCTGTGTTGCGACTGGGAATAAAGTTTGATACTGCTGGCTTGGCTGCAGAGAATGCATAGACAAGATACCCGAGTAAATGGACAAGAGCCAAACTGTAAAATGCAAACTGTAAAATGTGTAAGCCACCAGGAGAGAAAGAAAGAGACCAGGTGATAGAGACAGTGCAGTTCGAGAGCCAGAAGGGCAATCACCAAAGCGAGTGAGTGTCAGCTGTGAGACATACTTGTGAGTCACTATCATTTATATTTGTTACTGGCAACCAAGTGGAATGCTGGAGGAAGGAATGAAGGAGTGTGAATCCAATATGAGATGGTCTGCCTCCAATTCCTTTAACATCTATGTTTGTACTGCATACTACACTACTATACCTGTGTCACTTTAAGTACCACACTGGTTATAAAACTTGCATGTGCAATGGTCCTTTTTCACTTAAAACACACAGAGCCTGAGAGAGGGGAAGAGAAGTCTGGGCTAACCGGACAAAAACCCAGCGCCAGACGGTACAGTAGGTGCCTGTGCAAATCCACCTATGCGCCAGACTACCCAGGCGGGTTCCAGTGGGGAGCTACAGATTTATCTGTGGTATTTCCTAAACTTCTAGCTATACTTTTTACTTTATTTCCTATTTTTTGGATCACATGTTTTCAGTTTTGTGGAGTGCATTTCAGCAATGTTGTTTTTTGAAGTAATGAAGCATTGCTGTGTGTACTATACCTATACTTGAAATAAAGTGTATCCAACCATCTTATTAGTAGTTTTACAGAGTAGAATGTTACTGTATGACTAAACAAGGCGTTTTACCTTCATATTTCATATATCGGCAATTCAATTTGTGTTTAGTAATCTTTTAATCACACTTTTTTGTCTATCTCAACCATATTTAAATAGATATCACTGTAGCTTGATCACTGACAGTAAACAACCACTAAGCAGTTTCCAATCATATATATCTTGACACAGCTTCTTATAAAGTATAACGCACTGTGTAATTATGGTTAATACCAGAGTATATGAAACTTGCAGGAAGTGATTTTCAAGGAAACTGTTTTACTTGAAAAGAATTACATAGGTAGATGGGGATATTTAACCTTTGACCCCACCGATATGGCGAAAAGCAATGTAATGCACAGTGATCCAGATATTACCTGTGCATCTCTCTGCTTTTCACAATACTGAACAGGGAAACAGGCCGGTAGTAGTTTGCATCGGATGTATTCTTGTTGTTATGAGATCCACATTCCACTAAAAACCATGACTGAAATGTTGTTGTGTCATTACCGGCACAGTTTCAAGTGAAATGTAGAATCTTTATTAATCTTTAGGCCTCTTCTTATGTCAATGATATTCACACGTTCATACCTAGAAGAGAATTAAATGAAAAGGAATCAGAGCTTGTTTTATAACAATATTTAATTAAATATGGCATCTATTTTCAAGATTTTGTTTTTAATTTTACTCAAAATTAAGTAATTGTGTAGATAAAATGTATACTTTATTATATTCAGATTTAATTTCTTTAATGTCCATTGGTATTGTTCTATATAGCCAGTGACGGACAATCCCTACTTGCAGTGACATCTGGCAGTCTACTTGGGAGTATCACACAACCCCAATTGGTGTACCCCTTTCAGAATAGTACTTTTCTCTATTTGTATTCTTCTTATCAATTAAGTAAGTTTAATGTTATCTTCAATAAACCGTATAAAATGCTCCTGTATCACACACAATTCTAATAAGTGCCTATTTCACACACTTTGCAAATTATCTTCTACTATGGCCTCTTTCATGTTTCTTCAATGGATGTCTGAAAGTTTGGCACAGTCCTGTAGTATTAGAAAAGAATGAATTCATTTGGCCGACTCTGAAAGTCAGCCCACGTTTTTAAGATTAGGTGCTGGCAAATTAATTGGCCAATATGTTCCAATTTGTCAACAATTTTGCATATAAAAAACACCCACTGTAGACAAGCAATAACAAAATAGTGATGACCAGTGATAGTCTAACACTGGAACACTGCTACATTACCATTCTCAGGGGCTGGTGCTGCAGTGATAATGGGACCTGCCCTTGACCCCACCTGGGATCTCTGTGCCAGTTCTGCTTACAGTACAGTAAGCAATTATTATTGCTGGCATAAATATAATTTAAATGTTATGCATATTCACAAACATTTTAGTACACTGAGTGCAGTGCCTTCCACAGGTCCACAAAGAGAAAACAAATACAATAATTAAATAAGTATGAAGAATCTATTATATAAGGCCTCTGATTAGTGATTTATTTTAACTTGCAAAGTCCAAGATTGATGGAATTTTACTGACAGACACATAACTAACAAGCATATACTATTTTGTGTTTGTGTCAGCTGTTTATATTAATGGAAAAAATTGTTTAAGCTAATAGGTCCACTTTTTATTTGAAATAATGCTCTGGGGGTCAAAAACATTTATTTTTAAAAAAATAAATAAAATAAAATAAATAATTTCCTCAATAATATGGCATAAGACGATTGTCTCTAGATGGAGGAGGTGAGAGCATTTACTGTCCTTTTCCTTTTTATCACATATTTGCCACTGATGGATATCTGTCTTGTTCAGGGTTAAAGCAATATTCAACTTATGATCTGATCAACTGCTACCTGAGCTGTCATCCTGTGCCACATATACGTGAAATGCCAGGGTGGCAGCACAAAATTCTCTTTGGTGATGTTACCCTGATTTGTGCTAGTTTGCTTAAATTTCTGCCAAAGAGCAATGGTTTGCAGAGCAATTTGACAATGTTTGTGTGTAAGCACAAGCTTTTACTGGTCGCTAGTGGATGGAGCATGGGTGTTAAGTAAAGGGGATGGTACTAAAGTGGTAGAAGGCAGGACTTTGAAGCACAGTTTTCAACCATGAACATTTACACTCAGATCTGAAATTTGACAGATTGTATGTGCACATCAGCTCCAATCACAACAGCGCCAAAAAAAGGAATGTAGTTGTTTCCCTATGTATGCCTGTAAGTTTGATAAATATTAGCATTTGCACAAATATGAGCATTTTAGTAACATTACAGAGGTCTAAGTTCTGTATCGTGCACTGCGCTTCCCAGAAACCCATCACATCAAAAGTAATTTGGGACTCACATGGCCCAAGACATTCAATGGATTTTGGCACAACCGGGCTCTTGTAGACAAGATTCTTGTGGTTTGAACCCTTACTCTCCCCCTTGTTCATTTCTATCTAGGTAAGTGCATGAACAGTATTTTTTATATATTATTATTACAAATATATTATGATATTTACTTTTTAAAATGACAAGATAACCTTTCAGGTGCAGAATGCTTAAAATATTTATAATATCTAACTTATATAAAATGTTGCTTTTAAACTTATTTAAAATAATAAAGTTTATTTACACTTCGCTTCTTCCACTTGAAACACTGTTTTCAAATCTTCCTCTGGCCAAATAGTGTGATGACTTGAGCCAGACAAGTGGAGATTTGAAAACAGTGGTTCAATTAAAAGATCCAGCATAGTGTCTGTATAATTAACAAGTAACACTTTATAGATACTTTAAACAGCACTGCCTAAAATATGATTTATTTCAAGAATAAAGCATTTTTTTTAAATTCCTCTGTTCTGGTAATGCCATCTGAGAATGCTGTTGCCAGGACAGGGAGTACTGCTTTGATGCTTGGAAAATAGAATCACCCCCAGTGGGTAATTATCAGTTATCAACAGTGGTAACCCCAATAATATATATTGGGAACAGCAAAAACGAGCCCTTTCACTGATGAAACGCCCATTTTCTCCTGCCCTTTGATAAATCAACCCCTGTGTTCTGGACCTAAACCACCTTTTAAGAATGGGCCACTGCTGTGTTCTTGCCCCAGGTGAAAATTTGCCTCCCAGTCCCTAAGTCTAACACACTCCTTTATTATTATCCCTCAGAACCCCTGCCAATATGACACCTCCATTTTTTCCTGTCCCAAATTGCTGTTAAGTGATGTGTGCAAGTAGATAACTTAATACAAGCAGATTAGACCTATAAGGAAGTAGCATTATCCTGGTATATGTGATAAGAAGGAGCCAGGAGCTGGCATGAGTTCCCATATCCAGATTTTAGCACAAATACCAGAAACTATTGATATCATATGCAGCTCACAGCAGGACCTTTATATTGTCACTTGAAGTTATAATAATCACATTATTTGGACCCCGACCTGCTTTCTGTGTGGCACGCTGGAAAAGGTAAAATTATTATGGTACACCCGGCATTAACCATGTAGACAGGTCACAAATACTGTGCTCTGTCCAATCACTATATTTACCTGTTGCAATAGATATTAAAACAAAGTGAGAATGGTTTATGCCTGAAAATAATTATCTTCAGTTTATAAACACCAACATATTTAAACCATAACAATAATACATTTTTACAGAACCATTATGCTATTTAATATCAGACTAAAACACTGAACATTGAAACAAAGTGAAGGTCAAATGATACAAGATATCACATCAAGCACAATATGGAAAACAGGTACGGCGCTAACCCTCCAATTATAAAGTACTATGGTCACAATACAATGTTCATACTCTATTGTCCATAGGTCCCAGAATGAGAGATAATGTTCTCCTTCAATATAGTAAAACAGTTGAATGTTGAAACTTCAAAGTACCCGCAGAGACACGTTCTTTCTCCCCTCCAAATATCCAGAGGAGTATCTCAATAGAAGTTTCCTCCAATTTTGTGCACATAAAAGAGATCAAAAAACAGAGTGTGTCACTATAATGTCTATCAAAAAATCAGACAACTCCTTGTACCAGTAGATATCAATGTAGGTGATCTTATGTTTATACAGACACCCCGTGAGTAAAGAACATCCGTTGTAGATATACACTTACATAAATGATTCTCAAATATATCACATATCTACAGAGAATGAGAAAAACACATATTAGAGCAACTCACCATGATCGATCCCCGCAAACATGCAGAGTATAACTGCCACCAGTCTTTAAAAAAATACATTTGAGTTCCTTTTGCCTTATTTTGCTTCACTGATCAAAGGATACTGACAGTTCAGGAAAAACCAGTTTTGGGGAATGAGTGCATTGTCATACTTTAGTTTCAATTTTTCTACTGAAATACATATTTGTATCAGTAAAGTATGTATTTTGATACTACGTTTATGCCATTTTCATTTACTGAGAATCTTTGATTCTTATTGCTAGTCTTTGTAGGGCTAATTGAAGTTTTGAAATATCTAGAGATGCTTCCATTTATCTTTATTGTTTCATATAAGAATCATTAAGGAAGTGGTGAGAAGTCAACCTTCCCCCTCTAACTGTTCAAACTGTAGATCCAGATTAATGGTTCTCAGGGCCAGTTATCTGTGGCCACCTATGCAAGCAGCATACAGACTAAATATTTAGACCATGCCCCTTTCTATTTTCTCTCATTCTGCAGTTGTAATGCAGCAACTATTCCACTAAAAGTTGATGCAGCACCAATTATAGTAGTAATCATAGACTTCTGACCAGCAGACAGAAACTCATGACCAATTTGTGACACCTGCCAGAATTGTTAGAAATTTTATCTATCGCATCCTGATGTCCAACAGCTAATTAGCTGCAAGAGGACAACAGACAAGGGGAGTCAAAATTTCCTACCAATCTGGAGCAGCCAGTGCTGTTTGGTAGGAATAATGTTTGGTTCAGCATGTCCTCCAAAAGCCAATATGTGTCAAGCGGATGGCTGTTAGAAAACAATAGAGAAGAGGCCGCCAGAAATTCTGCAAATCACAGTGCTGGTTACTCTCCAAAGAACCCCATAGCAATTTTGCTGTTGCCACACTAAAATAGCAAGAGTGGCCATGACTACATGCCAGGCCATAATGAGGGTGGTGTACAACTATATTGAAGGTTAGGGGGGCACAATGACCATTCAGTATATGCCACATGACCAGCCCCAAGCTAAACATTAATGTGGTGCGTACACAGGGCATGTCTAGCTTTACGTGTAGGCTCATATGGATTTTGAATGTTTTACTTAAGATTAGTGGTCATAGTAAGGACAAAAAAAGGTGTAGAGACTATAAGAAAAAAGTTTCACTTTTTATTATCAGAGGACAAATTGTAAAATCACTTGAGTCTCCATTGAAGCTCAACATTTATTAGATTTCCCTGTTTTTCATGACTTTTAGATCCTATTTATAAATTGGATTAATTAAAGCAAGTACTTTTTAGATGTAGTTAATCAAGCTTTCAGTAATACCTGGGCCTGGATCCTGCATTGGACTCCTTAGTTCTTTCAGGTGGTATCAAAAAGGTTTCTCACTGCAAATGCAGAAGAGCCCAGACCACACTGAATGCTGTATATGACGATCATAGGGATCTGCGGAATGCATTTAGCACCTAACGGGTGCTAAGTTATACAGCTTTGTCTTATAGTCTTATTACATAAAGCACTGCAGAAATTAATGCATAATTACTATGCATAGGAAAAACACAGTAATATATCTTATATACTGTTTATCAATGGAACCTGGAAACATTCCCAACATTACTCCTGCTGTTTGTATATTCATTTACTTGCCAGTATCTGCTGTGTGTTGTTGGCAGAATACCAGGATGGAACCTTGGATTGTTGAAAAACTCGTTTTTCAAGCAAAAACTTTAATGAAATAGGTTTGGGAAGTTCATTCACTTCAACTAAACTGATGTCATAATACATCCAGAATCTAGATATTCTTAAAACTAGATATTATTCCAAGTTGAATGAATAAATATGATTTGAAAGTAGTGCCCATTGTATGACATAGTGACAGAAATCCAATATTTTATCAATTTCTAATTAAAAGGGCAGTTGCTCATATATTTTAGTATGGAAAGCGTATTTGAAATAAAGCAATAGGAATGTACATGAAGAGCAAGTGAAGTCACTATAAGACATTAAAGACTGTGTATAACTGACCTGAATAATACACATGAGAGAAGTGAAGCATTTATATATAGCCATCCTCTCCATCTCCCCTATTTATACCAGTTGCCATGTTAGGAGGGAGGTGCTTCTTAATCTTGTATCACTCTGAAGCAGCTGGGGTTGAGCAACAGGATTGTTAATAACTAGTGGAAGAAAAGCTATAAAATACTGGTGTATTAAAACTAAAGATTTGCAGATTTTACTCTCTACATTTGTATTTCCCTGGTCACTATAATCTTTGAAGTTTCTGATGTCACACTGCACTGTAAAGTACTCCGGACTGAAATTGGACACTTACATAGACTTTTATAGGCAGGTGAATGTAAACAACGCATTTCTGCACATACAAAATGTTTGCATTGTGTAGCTTGTCTGACACACGAGCCTAACACTACAGAAATGCTCCGTGTTATGGTGTATTTACATACAGCAGCGTAGTCAGTGATGGCACAGCAAGCTTGACATGTTTTGCAGTCTCAAAATTATGACTCTTTGCACTAATGAAATGTAGCAAAGGAATATGTGATCTGTACGTTAATCATGAATGATACTTCTTATAGGATGTACTCTCTGTAGTATAAACACTAACAGATATGTTTTGCAGTCTCCTGCATTAGATCCCCTTAGGACAGTGTACTGAAGACGTAAGGTGTGGTTTGAGCTGTCTATAATGGAATGGGGAAGGGTTGGTCAATCACACATTCAATCACAATTCAATGTCGGGGTTAAACTGAGCAACTTATTTTACTTTCATTTTCCAAATATGAACGTTTCACTTTTTGACTTGCTTAAAATATAGACAGAATGTAATGGCAGGGATATAAAATATTTCAAATATAGCTGCTGCCTTAGATTTGTCATGTTGTTTTTTATACAATATGAAATAATTATACACAGCATATTCTTCTACCACTACATGATTTTGATTATTTGATAGCAAATACCTATTGAAAATCATAAAAATGCCGTGTGTGTCACGATACCAAGGAGGGACGACTGGATCCTGGTGGTTCAGCCAGGATTGGCGTGACTTCTGCTAGGGGCACGGAATCTAACAAGCGAAAGGTGTTCACCAGTGATTCCCGCAAGGGAATATGGGCTTTGTGACTTCCACTTACAGGTCATGGCCCCCTAGGGAAGTTCCCAACGAACCACAAGAGAAGGAGCATTGAATTAGGTAGAAAGTAGAGTTGCCACTTGGAAGTGGTATTTAGCAGGAAATGTTCTGCAGCGTTGCCACTTGGAAAGCGGTTTGCAAGGTTAAAGTAGCGTTTCCACTTGGAAGTGGTATTTAGCAGGAATGTTCTGCAGCGTCGCCACTTGGGAGGCGATTTGTAAAGATAAAGTAGCGTTGCCATTTGGAAAGCGGTTTGTAGATATATTCTGCGGCGAAGTCACTTAGAGGTGATTGGCAGGTGTGATTTGCTGTATAGGAGCCTGGAAAAGGAGGAATACTGGAACGCAGTGTAGAACTTCTCAGGAGCAGGAAATAGATACAGGAGCTGTTTCCAGTGTAGGGTCAGGAACTGACTGAAAGAACCAGCACAGAGTTTAGGTCAGAAGGTTAGCTATAGTGCAGTTCCAATTAGGCAGCCAATAGAGGGCAGCAAGAGGACAGAAAAGAGTTTGACAGTTCTGCGCATGCGCAGAACCACTGAGCGCCGAAGAAGGAAGGAGAGAGACATCGCTGGACGGACTGCAGCAGCGTGGAGACAGGTAAGTCAGATTAACTTAATAGAAAGTGTCTTGGCGGGGAGACCGCGGGAGGCAGCGGACACATACGCCGGCTCCCGGGTGGACACAGCGGGAGTCTGGCGTGTGACAGTGTGTCATTAATACAATATTGGTTGTTGGCTGCTGTCTTGTAGACCGCAAGTATTGCTACAGCAAGGCAGACTATACCGTGTTCGGTAACAGAGCCTGGGCAAGGCTAGGGCCCACACTGCAGAGCAGGAACTTTTTCTTTTTCTTTCCCATTCACCTGGCACGAAGGGGGCAGGGCAGGGGAGGGAGATGATGCTCACCGAGGCCAACCCTGTCAGTATTCTGATGGAGACAGGCAGCCAGGCAACAAATCAGACTGCTACCAGGCTACCTGTCATTGCAGCGGTGCTATTAGCCTCTTGAGATGCGGCATACTTTCCTGTTTCTGCAGAGAATTTCTCCATCGGATATCAGCAGGTAAGTACAAGGGCCCGGGGATGGTGGTGTTACATGCCTGGCATTGTGCATTTATATGTAATTGTGTGTATCTATGTATGTATGCATGTATGTATGTAAGTATGGATGGCACTGTGTGTGTACATGGTATTATGTTTGTGTATGGAATTGTGTGAGTGTGAGAATGTATGAATATGGCATTGTGTTTGTATATCTGGCATTGTGTGTGGGTATATATATATATATATATATATATATATATATATATATATATATATATATATATATATATATATATATATATACATATATAATATATGTATATGGCATTGTGCGTGTATGTATATGGCATTGTGTATGTAAGTACAGGGCCGGAACTAGGACTGTGCAGGGGCGACCTTTCAGGGTGCAACACTGAAGGGAGGCGCAGTTTATGAATATTTTAGATATATGGCATTATGTATGTATGTTTATGGCATTGTGTGTGTGTTTGTGTGTATATATGGCATTTATGTGTGTGTGTGTGTGTGTGTGTGTGTGTGTGTGTGTGTGTGTGTATTGTATGGCATTGTGTGTGTGTTTGTGTGTATGTATGGCATTATGTATATATGTATATGGCATTGCTCGTATGTATGTATGTATATGGCATTGTGCATGTAGGTACAGGGCTGGAACTAGGGTGCAACACTGAAGGGGTGCACAATTTATGAATATTTTAGGTTCTTTTGGTTAAGATTTAGGGTTGGGGGGACAGCACACTTGTCTTTCTTGCCCCAGGCGTGAAACTTTTAAGTTATGGCTCTGTGTTGATATATGGCATTGTGTGCGAAGCTATATGGCATTGTAAATGTATGTGTTTATATAAATATGGTATTGTGTATGTAGGTATATGGTATTGTGTGTGTATGTGTGTGTATGTATATGACATTGTGAGATATAAAGGACATAGTCTATTTTAGTTGTATTTGGCAGCATACAGTGGGATCAGCTGTAAATCTGTATTCCACTAAGGTGATAAAGTGATCTTCTCTGCTTGTAAGTTTAAAGGTTTTGTTAATCTATCCATTTGACTGAGGATTGATATGGCTAGAAATCCAGTTAAAAAAAAATGATGAAAAAATAAATAAATCTTCCAATGCCTCATTCTGCTGAGATTCCTGTTAAAAGTCTTTCTTTAAAAAACAATATACCTGCAACATGCCAAATTATTTTTTTCATGTGATCTCATGACCTTTTTTCGCAATTTTATTTGGATCTGGTTTAAATGTACTTGAGGTGCCCTCTGTATTGTGTGGCCATCCCATGGTTGCCCTCTGTATTGTGTGGTGGTCACATGGTTGTCCTCTGTATTGTGTGGTGGTCATACCAGTGTCCTCTGTATTGTGTGGCGGTCAGAAGTGGAACTAGCAAGCTGTGGGCCCTGGTGCAGCGAAGCGGGGAGAAGGGAACTGAGGGCCCCAGCTACCTAGCTCCCTGTGCAGCAGGCCACATTATCTCCATGGGCCCTGGTGCACTGCACCTGCTGCTCTAATGGTAGTTCCGCCACTGGTGGCAGTCACAAGGGTGCTCTATGTATTGTGTGGCGGTTACAAGGGTGCTCTCCTTATTCTCTGTATTTTCTGTGGTCACTTGTTGCTCTGCTTTCCATATTTCATGTACTTATATATATTCCAAACAGGTCCCAACATTTCAGCTATCATACAAGAATCCAGTACCAGGTTGTGAAAGCTGCAATAACAAGTAGGTGAGAGCAACATCATTTTCCTCTTGGCGGCCCTGGGTATAAGGTGTGGGAAGGATAGGCTATAGAAGTGGTTTCCAAACTGTGTGCCTAGGCTCCCTTGGGCGCCTTGGAGTTCTCACAGGGATGCCTCGGCCAGGGTCAGTGGTAAGCAAGGCGGGGGACTGCTTGGCAATTATTTTGGCTTAGGGGTGCCTTGAAAATTTTTTGAAGACCCTAAGGGGGGTATTCAATTGTTGCCGTTAACGCTCTCAAACGAGCGCTCTAAAAATATTAGCGTTAATACGGTAATTACTCGCTAAGGGAGCTGCGAGATGAAATTCAGCGAGTAAACTACCGTATTAACGGTATATACACGCATATTACCGTATAAACTGTAATATTTTTCGAGCACTCGTTTTTTTTTTGTTTTAGCGCGTTAAAAGCAACAATTGAATATCCCCCTAAGGGTGCCTTAAACTGAAAAAGTTTGGAATCCACTAGGCTATAGTAAAGAGGTTTCAGAGGGCTCTTGAAATATTGAAGGTTGGGATGTGAGGCGGGTTAGAGAAGAGGCAAGGTGCAAGTCCGATACAGATCTAAGAGGAAGAGGAGAGTTTGTCATCATGAGGTCAGAAATATATGAGAGAGATATTAGTGAGGGCTTTGAAAGTGAGTAGCTTCAATTGTATTCTAAAGTTAATGGGGAGCCAGTGTAAGGATTTGACTGGTGTAGCTAGAGGTATAGCAGCCAGAGCTTGACTTCCAAACCCCAGCCAACCCATGGACTCACAGCTTAACAGACATAGCAGAGCAACTCTGTGTTTTAATGCTGCATTGAGTACCTGCAGCATATTATTGGTGAACAGAGGAAAAGGAGTGTACTAATTTAAAAGTAGACACGCTGCCCTGTTCTTCCCAATGCTTCTATTAGCTTACATAGTTGAAGCGAAAGGTAAAGGAGTCCATCCCTTCATCTGATTACATGATGATGATACAGCTCAGAGTCACCTCATCATCGTGTTCTCAGTAACTGCAAGCTACAGCATCATGTGATCAGAAGTAGGGATGGATTGAAGCTTCTCTACCAGCCACTTCTACTGTGTCAGGTGGTGGAGGGGCAATAAATCACTGGAAGGGTGATGAATAAGCAGGGCTGTGGTATAATAGATATAATCAGAGGTGGGGGTGATAAATAATCGGGGGGGGGGGTGGGGGGTTGGCTGATAGAGGTTTATAAATGGGGTTATAAATAACAGGAGTAGGAAAGGTAAGAATAAGGGATCACATAGGGTTTAAGGTTACCATAGGTTAAAAAATGGACAGAATAGATGGTCCAAGTGGTTCTTATCTGCCGTCCAATTCTATGTTTTTAAGAAGTTGCAGGAGGGGTAGTAGGGAATAAAAGGAATGCTGTTGAATTTTCTAGGAAATTATATGGGGTAAATTAAGTCTATGGAGTTGGAGCTCAATATGTGCAGGAACAAATGATGGATGCATAGTGGTTTGGTCTGAAATCCTAAAGTGGCTGGCTTGAAGGCAGGCCACAAATGGTAAGACACTTAATAATAGTCTTAAAAAGGTGATTAAAAAATGTCAGATTACATTGGACCGTTTTTTTGCAATTATACATTTTAAGTGTTATAATAGAGGAGGTACCTGTGTCAATCCCAATTAGCACTAGGAGACCAAAGGTGCAGAGTCTAACAGATTCCCTGGTATTCACCAAGTACTGCCACAAAGCAGGATAGACTTTGCTGCAGGAACCTGCAGGTCGCATCCCTCTGGACGGCTTCAGGAAGTAAAACAATATCCAAGGAGGAAAACAATATCCAAGGAGGAAAACAAAGAATAGTAGACAGGCTAGGATCTGGTACAAGGGAAATCAGGCTGCAGGTGGTCATACAAGCTAGGATCTAGTACACAGGAAATCAGGCAGCGGAAGGTCAGACAGGCTAGGATCTGGTACAAGGGAAATCAGGCTGCAGGTGGTCATACAAACCAAGTTCTGTACGCAGAGAATCCAGCTGCGCGTAGTCGGACAGACAGAAATGGTACACAGGAGATCCAGCAGAAACCACCATACAAGGAGGAGCACAGGGGAGTGAGACGCACAGCAACTGAGTTGCACTGACTCTGAGCAAGTGTCTGTGCCGAGATTTTATAGAAAGATTTTTAAATAGCCTGCCCGGCCCCTGAGTCATGTGACCCGCTACCTGGAAGTGCTGATCACGGCATGAAGGAGACAGTGCTGGAGCAAAGAGAAGGTAAGAACGTTACACTGAGTTGGAAGATCATACACAATGGGCTGTATCGGCGGAACAGTAAACACTTACCAGATATTGGTCTGGATATTCTCAGTGTACAGTCTCAGGAAGCAGTGGAGAAGACCGTTATAATTGGGTGCAGAGAGCAAAATAAGTTGTGAAATGGCCTTTTACGGCAGTTAAGTGGTAGTGGATTATTGGTTGTCCCTAAAAGCTGGGACTGTATGGTCAGTTTTGGGGGAACTCCAGGAACTGGCCATGTGGTGGTCCCATAAAATGGGTTATTACACCCCGGTTTTAAATTTGATGTTTGTCACTGGAACAGGAGGTCAGGTGGCCAGTATGGATGGGCAAAACATACATGACCCTTGGTCTTTGGTTACCAGACATGATTGGTATAGTCCTTTGGTGGCATTTGGTTGTCGGGTATACACTTCCCCTTCTGGTTAAAATGGTTATAGAAAAATGAAAGGACTGTGGCAATACTCTCTCCACTAATTGGTGTTGTGTCATTTATAATGAGCGCAAATTGATGGGTCTTTGTGGGACATAGGGGCAGATAGCTTTCCTGTCTAAGGTGAATTAAAAATAAAAAGTAATTTTTTGTTTAACACCATGGAGAGTTTGCTTATAATATTCCATAATGTTTGCATAAAAATGTATAATTAACTACTAAACATCGACTTTGCTATCCCCCAGGCTAATTCAGAAAGGTTAACTTCAGTTTATTTTTATAAAGTAAATGTAGTATTTACCCTATAGTATAGGATACTAGCAAAATAAGATAATCTGCACTTAAAAGTTGTAGTTTAAAGGAAAATCATATTAGCATACACAGTATATGGCAATTGCTTCTCCAGATTTTAACTAATTAAATTCCATATTACAAAACAAGTAGAATATATGCACGCCAATAATATATTTAAGGAGTAATTTAAGAGGAGAAGTAACATTATATTCGGGAAAATAATGTTTACATTTTTCACCATGTGAAAAGCTACATCCTGTGGAATTCTTCTTTGGTGCACCAGCCAGTTATTCCACACGGTGGCATTGTATACATTAGAATCTTGCTCACAGTCTGCATATTAGGGCAATGATACATTACTTCATTCTTTTTAATAATTAATTGCCTGTTCAATGAAGTATTCATTAAAATGTATGATTACATCTCATTCAATCAGTTGTCCTGCGACCTACAAAATCTGCTCATTTGACCGGTTACATTAAGAGGATTTGATCAGAGGTGGGTAAAGATATTTTGTGTGTTACTTAGTAAATATTTTCACACTATACATTTGCTTCCACAACAGCTTATGTTAATCTACAAGTCACATCATGATCAGCAAGCAAATGTGCTGATAGTTGTCATTGTAATAAGACAGTTCACTCTAGAAAAGGCTATATACAAATTATTGCCTAAGTGTGTATATAATTATATCTATTAACTATAATGTATTGCAGAACTGCATGCATATGTAAAAGTTGCCAGGATTCCATAGGTACAGCTAGGTTGCCCAAAATGTACAAAATGTACCCAGGGGCTGAGTCATTAAGGAGAGCAAAGCTAAAAAAGTAGTAAATTTGCACCTTGGCAAAAACATGTTGCATTGGAGAGGGAGGTAAATTTAAAATGTAAGAACAGATTTACAGTTGGGATAGGATAGGGCATGTCATAGATCAACTTTAAATTTCAAATAATAAACTAATTTGCACCCCTTGCATTGTAACATGGTTTATTCCTTTTTTTTGCTTTGCTCTCCTTAATGACTTCACCTGGGTTATAAGGGCACCCCAGTCACCCCCAGGCTCCTTAAGCAGTTGCATCTGCTGCTAGCTGAAGACCTTACAGGACTACCTCTGCTAGAGATCAGAGCCGCACTTACCACATCCGCCGCTGTCATATCACTATTATCTGGGTCCCTCCTGGCCACCTGTAGCATTCCTGTCCTTTACATCTCTGTTTGTAAACAAACACACGCTGTTTGTTCTGCTGCATGGGCGTGGCCATCTTGAATGCAGTCAGGTGATCATTCCAGACCAACCAGATTGAGCAGCTAAGATCCCATGAACTGTGCATCTAATAGTTTTTTGGAACACTCTATTTAAACCTCAGTAACAACTTTACACTATCCAGTGTCTATTCTGTAGTATCAGTGGCTTTACCAGTATCATCTGTTCTTTTGCTACAGCTGGTTCTGAGTCTCTAGAGCTTATTTCCAGTTTCTTGTTTCTGTCTGTGGGTTCCAGGTCTGTGGCTGCCACGCAGTCCTGAGTTTGCCATTCTGTGTCATGGTTCTGAGTTCCTAGTCCCTGTCTGCAGTTCCAGTTTTTTCTGTTCTGAGTTTCCATGTGTTTTCTATCTGAGTTCTTATTAGTGGGTTCCAGTTCTGCGTACCTGGCCACAGTTCAGTACTCAGACACAGACTCCTGTCCTAAGACTCCTATACTGCTTGTGCTACTCTAAATACTCTAGATGAGTAGAGAAATCATCAAAGCCTCCAGGTTCCATTTCAGTCCTGCTTCAGCTAGGCCCAAGGGTCCCAAATCGTATTGAGAAATGCAGACAACCGTGACATCAGCCATGTTGTTCCAGAAGGGCAGGTCAGCTGTAGGATCATTTTGATTCAAAGACACTCATGGGTTAACTGAGGATTTGGACAGATTCTTAATTGACTTAATTAACTTTTGACTGGTAAATGGATGCTCTTTATTCTCCACTGATTTCAGCTAGACTTCCAGTCTTGTATAGAACCAGCGTCCTTGAGGCCATACCACTGTGGGAACCAGAACAGGTTTAAAAGGGGAAGCTCATTGCCTAAGTGATTCTGAAGCCATATGGGAGTACCAGGTGTCCTCAGAGAGCACATAAGGCTGTATACAAACAAACCACCTAATTTGAGCAGAAAAAGAGATAAATATGAACCAGGTATCCTATCATCCCATTATCACTACCCATATTGGGCTTCATGCCCTTAACCCCTACAACTGCCATATGATTTATTGAAATTAGTAAATTAGCTAAGGCAGTGTTGCTGCAGTTGGTGGTAGGTAAGTAGCTGAGGAAGTGATGCATTGGTAAATGAGAACTAAAAATGTTAGGATGTAGCCTGTATGCATCTTTCATGTAATGGAAATTCTAAAGCAAAAATATTTTCCGGACAGGTCGTGAATTTCCTGCTCTACCAGGTAAATGATATGAGTGTTTGTGTGGTCTGCATGGTTTCCAGTTCATAGGATGTAGTAAAGACTCTCCTAGGTTTTAAAGATTTGTTCTTGGAAATGTCCCAATTTCTCAGTATAGGACAACTTCTTTATAAAAATTATTTTTTCTGCATATCATTTGCAAATCATACCATCGATTCTTATTCTCCCGGCTGTAAGTTAATATTTATTGAACAGGAATATTTAAAATGTGAAAAATTATGTTCTAGTCAAATTCAGTAAAAATGAAATTACAGTGATCCAAGGTTCCCGGAGACTGTATCACATCTGACTAGCTTAAATTTGCCAGCTCTGAAGCAAAGTGTTCCTGACAACTAGTTTACAATGTTGACAACTATTTGCACATATCACTGTTTGTAAGAGGGCTATTATAAAAGCTAAGAGTCATTTAAGAAGGTATACGATGTGGGCCTGCAGGCACTTCTGGATCGAGATGAATCCTATATGAGTGTAAAAGAGAGGTACATCGTCATGATCGACATCTCGCATACACTCATATAGGATTGCTTAATGTCTGGAGAACACTTACATACAAGCAGGGGTGTAGGAGCCAGGGGAGGCAGAGGGGGCAGTTTCCCTCCTATGATTTCTATTGGGTGGGAAAAGACTGTTTGCTGCCCCATGAACTTCTATACAAAAGCCTTCATGCTACTTTCTGAAGTCATGGTATCTGTTCTAAACTTGTGAAACTTTTTTAAATTATAGATTTAATACAGATTGATGGATTTGTTTATTTAAAAAACTCAAAGTGTTTCATTCATAAACATATAATAAGTAACCTGTATTGATGTTGAACAACTAGCTATTCATTTTACTTATACTTTGAATTTCACTCAGTGCTTCCAGTAACAAACATGACATATAGCAATTTAACTTTATAGCACATACATAACCAGTGAGACATTGACTATAGATTTAAAAAAAATGACTCCCAATCATATTAGATTAGGCTGTCAACGAAATGTGAATAAAAATTAGGTTATGAAACATGTAAATTTTGAAGATGAATAATTGAATTTATCTATCTTTCTAACAGCTATTGTACGAATTGGTAGTTAACATTAATAATATTTATTGAATAACATATAACTAGATTTTTGAGATAACAGACAAAGAAAAAGGGTCTCCAAGCCCTTTAGTAGTCCTTTCCCCCTCCCCCCATGAACATTTACGTTCCTGCGCCCCTGCATACAAGGATGTGTTTCTAGTACACTGCATCCTAGTAGCATTGGGGAATGTGTATCTCATTTGAAAGTGTCTGCAAATCAGCTTTTATTTCTTTCACTGTGGAAATACTTCCATATTTTAGAAGTAGGTTGCACCATTTTTCTGATGGTAAGAAAAGAAATATATAATTTAATGGGGGGGTCAAATGTGCGACATTTTGGATCTAATGAAGTGGGCAGATGCGGGAGAATGCCCTACTCTCCCGAGAGTCAAGGAGACCTACCCAGAATTCGGGAGTCTCTCTGACATTCCGGGAGAGTTGGCAAGTATGCGCTATAGTAATGATTAACAGTATTACCATATTATCCTTATGTAAAGCAGTATTATTACCATATTACCATTTTATAAAGTGTCCATTAGAAAACAAGATGGAGCAATGGGTGATAATGTGCTGCTTTATAGTCAACATTTGCCTTGATACATAGACCCATTATAAAAGTGACCGACACCAGTTCCTTCCTGCTTTATTGTAAGATTTGTTTGTTATAGTTTGCAACACTCTTTAAAATGACTGCTGATATGTTATTACAGATAGGTGTCTTTTTCTTTTGATTAATTGTATTGTTTTAACTTATTACTGAGATTAAGAGAAATGTATGGGTCTTTTGTAGATTAGAGGACTGCCCTATGCAGCCGCCAAAGTGTTTCAGATTTCCCATTACTGCCTTACAATATTGGTAAGTAGTGACTTTACTCAGTTCCTAGGCCATTAGAACAATTAAGTTACATACACATTATTAAATTTCAGAAAATTACATAGTGGCACTTTAATATAATGTTTATGTTGTTTATATCACAAATATAATACTGTATATCCGTTTAAGTTGGAAAATATATCTTATTGTTAACTTGTCTATTCTGATTGTCATATTCATTAAAATTTGTATTTGGTCTTCATGACACAAAAATCTAAAAACAAAAATGAGCAGTTAATGCCCTAGATTCTTTGTAGAACATTTAACAGTATAAGTTTTACTTAGCTTCACATTAATAGTGTGGATGGGAAAGGAAAAATGTTATATTAGCAGAGTTTGTCATGTGGAAAAGATGATATAAAACAAATGAACTTTGTAGTAGTAGTGAATACCTTTCCCACCTCCTCGCTTCATAATAATACAATGAAGTATCATATACGCAAGAGAGAAAAATGTAATTAAATATACAAAAAAACCAAAACATATACAAATTCAATTAAATATAAACATATATTGTTTTTCTCTGTGAATTCCCTGTAGTGGGAATCATCCTTGTTTCAGTAGTCCACATGGAGATGTCAATTAAATAGGGATGTTCACTGACCCCCGTATTTTGGTTTTGTATCTGTATTAACTTCATGTTTTGGTTTTGGCGCTGTATTGTTTTGCAAAAATTGCTAAAATCCCATAATTTGGCTAATTTTTTGTTCCTACATTATTATTAACCGCAATAACATTAATTTCCAGTCATTTCCAGGCCATATTGACCACCTCACAGGTCACAATATTATTTTCATCCAATTTAGGCCAAAGACTGCAGCGAGCTGGCTGGTTACTAAGCGACAGAGCAACGGCACAAACACACCGCAGTTTATAGCACATGTAGGAAACATTGCCACGCAGCAGTGGCAGAAAAGAAAAGTGGTGCAAGATGGAATTGTCCTTCGGCCCTCCCATCCACCTTTATGTTGGATATTAAAAAGGACATGTACAATTTAACAAACCAAGGACTTCAGCGACAAGGACTGCCACTTTTGTGACTAATCACCTCTTATCACCTCTTCCTACTCCAGAATCCAAGACTTTTCCCGTGCAGCCTCCCTTCTCTGGAACGACCTCCCCCGTTCTATCCGTCTCTCTCCTACTCTGTGCTCCTTCAAACGTGCACTCAAACCTCACCTCTTCCTCAAAGTCTACCAACCATCTACTTAACCCCCATCTCCTCCCTTTAGCTCATCCTCCCTTCTCTCCTCTTGCCTCAACTGGCTCCTCTTGTGCCTGGTCTGTTTACCCTCCCTTAGGATGTTAGCTCGTATGAGCAGGGCCCCCTCCCCTCCTGTCTTCATACCTGTTCTTCCGCTCCATCTTTACTGCATATAACTGGCCGGAGTTTCTGAAGTATTGGTACTTTTTGTTCATTGTTCTGTATGGTTTCACCCTGTATAGTCTACTGTTAGCACTGTGTGCGGCGCTGCGGATACCTTGTGGCGCCTAACAAATAAATGATAGTAATAATAATAAAGTGCTTGGTCTGTTTAAGCCCCCACAAAACAAGCTACCAATGGGCATAAGGCAGCTAAGCTAACAGTGCTGTCAATGAACCCTACAGTGGCAAGATGTTGTTGTCAACATCCTCACCCTAATTCTTACCCTCATCAGTGTGTACATCATCCTCACACAATATTAATTAACTGGAATCCACTATTACAGAAGTCTCTTTAATTTAATGTAATTGCCAGTAAAGGCCTTCCTCATGGAATTTGTAGTTAATTTTGATTACAATCATCTTTTCCACATTTTTAGGAAGTAGCCTCCTACGCCAATCGCTGACAAGTTTCCCAGCTGTGCTGAAAACTCTTAATGAGTATATACCAGAGGGTGGGCAGCTCAGATATTGCAAAGCAAGTTTGTACATGGGTCTCCAAATTTCCTCTTTTTCGCTCCCAGTATGTAAAGGGACTGTCTGACTTGTCTATTTGTATGATGTCATTAAAATAATCCTCCACCATCTTTGGATGTTGATTGTAGGATCAGGTGGAGTTACGACTAAAGTACATTCCTCCTCCATTCCTAATGTCATGGCTTGTGGAGTAAGCGTGGATGGCTTTTTACTGCTCCTCCATCCTCTAAAGCATATAAATGTTTGAATTCCATCTTGTTACCACCTCTTGCTTCAGTTGGTGGCAAGGCAAATTCAATTCTTCTTGCAGCTGCTGCAATCTCCTACATGCTGTTGCTGAATGCCGAAAATGTCCCAAAACTTTTTGGCCACAGACAGCATCTCCTGCACGTCCCTGTCATTATTTAAAATGCTCTGTACCACCAAGTTCATTGTGTGAGCAAAATGGTGATTGTGATGGAATTCACCCAGCTGTAAGGCTCTCATTATATTGGTGGCGTTATCAGAAATCACATGTCCTAAGGAGAGTCCAAGCAGAATAAGCCATGTTGCAATGCCATTGCTTAGTTTTTCTAACAGGTTGTCAGCAGTGTGCCTCTTAGTGAAGTCAGTGATGCATAGAGTAGCCTGCCTTCTAAGCTCTGACATTGTTTGTTAGATGCTGCTGCTGTTCCTGTACTGAAAGCGATTCACCAACCCAGTGGGCTGTCACAGTCCATATAATCTTTAGTTTGCCCAGTTCCGCTTGTCCACATATCTGCTGTATAATGGCATTTTGTAGCCCAATAATTTTATTTTTTGTAACCACCTGGTACAGGTGAATTGCTTGTCTAGTAAAATGGTGTTGAGATGGAATTTGGTAATGGAGAAACAGGACATTAATTAACTGTCTAAAACCTACTGCACTAATGGTGGATATTCGACGCAGATCTAATACTAGCATAGTGGCGTAGTGGTTAGCACTTCTGCCTTACAGAACTGGGGTCATGAGTTCAATTCCCGACCATGGCCTTATCTGTAAGGAGTTTGTATGTTCTCCCTGTGTTTGCATGTTCTCCCTATGTTTGCGTGGGTTTCCTCCGGGTGCTCTGATTTCCTCCCACATTTCCAAAAAAAAAACATACTGGTAGGTTAATTGGCTGCTAACAAATTGACCTTAGTCTGTGTCTGTCTGTCTGTCTGTGTGTTGGGGAATTTAGACTGTAAGCCCCAATGGGGCAGGGACTGATGTGAGTGAGTTTTCTGTACAGCGCTGCAGAATTAGTGACGCTATATAAATAAATGGTGATGATGATGATAGTTGCCATGGCGCCTGTGATCCGCTGTGTGACTGGGTGACAGTAGTCATACTTGCTTCCAATTTTCCTGCAAATGATTGTTTAACAGTCAATTGTTTTTTTAAAACTACTAGTAGTATTCTTCTTGGTCTGCTTCTGGGATGAAGATCCAGCAAGAGCAGCAGGGTGCCTAACTCAAGGATTTTTCTGAGGACTCCTGGATAGGGGAGGAGTCATCTAGCCTTAAAAACTTGGATGAAGGGCTAACTCTTATCACTAGTGAGGATATTGATGATGAAGGTGTTGGCATTGTATAATACAGGTGCTGGGATCTAGCTGAGAGAAGGGAGCTAGCTGATGGCGGACTGCTTGATATTTTTTAGCAAAGGTTTCTGATTTTTCCAAAACCTTGCAATGAACTTGCTTCAAATGGTATAACATAGATGAGGTTCCTAGATGGTTAAAGTCCCTACCTCTACTGACTGTGGCTTTACAAATGGCTAGACAAATGTCTGGATTTGGGTAAAAATAATTCCACACAATAGAGAGAGATTTTTTGGTTTTATGTCCAGGCATGATAATGGCTTTCTTCTTATCACTGGCAAGAACTGCTTCCACTGGTGCATAATTTACACAAACAACATCCTCATCATTAACATCTTCATTAGTGCCGTCATCAGCTACACAAATATCCCCCTCATCATGTTGCAAATCCGAAGTGGCATCCTCAATTTCTAGATCACCAGCTACACTTGTGCTGTTTATCCACACATTTGCAGAAATTGTGAAAGGAAGCTTCTTTATGAGTATAGTATCAAAAAGGTCAGGCTCACACATAGCACTCGTGGATAGACTCTCCACAGGGATTTGTGATGTTTCTAAACACAGAGTTTGTTCTTCTGCCTTATGGGGTTTTTCAGCACCAATTTTACAAAATGTTAATTTTTTTGGCACCTCTTCTAGCCTCTGAATGACAAGGTCCTGTATCATCATGACAGACATAAAAAGATGCCTCACTGACAGTTGCAGAACTATCACTCATAATTAAAGGTGAAGGCCTTAATCTTTCCTTGGCATGTTGGTAAATTTATGTTTTTCTACAGTAAACTTTCCCTTTTATTAGAGGTGTTTTTTTCTTTAACAATGTAAAAGCTTGTTTTTTGGATTTCAGTTTCCCTGACTTAAACCCAGTATGCCCATGAGCATAGGCTTTAGTAGATGACGCTGACGGACTAGTATCATCATGACTGGTGCCAGCAGCTGGTTTGTGCTCCTGCTCTTATGTCGACTGATCATAATCCATATCGATGAACACACACAATTTGTCCTAAAATGTTAAACTTTTTTCGCAAATGACAAATGAGTACACAACTGAGTTGAGTACACACTGCAAGTCAGTGTTTTTTTTGAACAACAAAGTCAGATACACACACACTAGAACAGTGTGCAATTTGAATAAAATAGAAAAGAATTGCTTTTTTCAGCAAATGACAACTGAGTAGAGTACACACCGTGAGTCAGTTTTTTAATGAACAACACTGTCAGATAGTACACACATGCTAGTGCAGTGTGCAATTTGAATAAAATAGAAAAGAATTGCTTTTTTCAGCTAATGACAACTGAGTAGAGTACACACTGTGAGTCAATGATTTAGGTGTTGTGTTGCAGGATAGAAAAATAAAGAGATTTGAGAGAGTGACAATAACGATGGATGGTGCTGGATCTCCTGGGGAGGGACTTATATGTAATCCAAAACCTGCAAGATCTGACAATGCAACAATGACGCTTTGCCTCATCGTCAGATCCGAGGAAGCGGGAGAAGACCGAGCCAGCTCAGTTTGGTACTCAGCTTAATGAAGTTTGGGGGGCTTGGCTTTGCGCATCTCTACAATTAAGTAATGCTAATAAACCAGAGATGCTCAGGCTCGGTTCCCTGAGAACCGAACACACCCGAACTTAGCAGATCCTAGTATCGAGCTCGGTAATTTCGCGTTTCCTCGGTTTTAAAAACAAGGCTAAACGTCATCGTTATGTCGTCGGATCTTGCAAGTTTTGGATTCCATAAGTACCGCCCTCCACGGTGATCCAGCGCCATTTCACAGAGGGACACAGAAGGGGTAGCACAGTTATTGGCAGTCTCTAGTACGGTTGGGCAGCGTCATAGGTAGAAAAGAAAGAGTAGGGGTAGCAGTGTTCTTCAAAGTCTCTAGTGACATTCAGGAGAGCTCCATTGCTAATTGTCATTGCTGAAATAGAAATAATAGGTCTGGCATGCTTGGTCTTCTAAATCTGCAGTCACATTGTACTGTGTTATATATGTAACATACAAAGCGGAGAGCTCCAATGCTAATTGTCATTGCTGAAATAGAAATAATAGGGCTGGCAATGTTCTTAATCTGCAGTCACATTGTACGGTGTTATCAAAATGGATTCATGGCAGTACACAGAAGACCAGGAGCACCAAGCAGCTGCTGGTACCAGTCATGATGATAGTAATCCCTCTGCATCATCTGCTAAAGCTTATGTAAAAGTGCATAATGTTTTTAAGTCAGCGAAACAAAAATGTAAAAAAACACCTTTTACCTTGGTCAAGAAAAAAAAGTTATCTGCAGAAAAAATTAAATTGCATGCCATTCTACACACGCAGTGGCAAGGAAAGAATGAGGCCTTCGCCTTTCTCTGAGTGCTAGTTCTGCAACTGTCACTGAGGCATCTTCTTGTAAGGTCAGTCATGACCAAGCAAGACCTTGTCATTCACACAAAAAGTGGTGTCCAAATACTTTTATGTGTAAAAGCTGAGCTGGAAGAAAACAGTAAGGCATTAGAGGAAAATTTATATTCAGATTCAGAAATGACACAAATCCCTGAGGAGAGTCTATGGGGCGTATTCAATTGTCAGCGTTAACGCTGCAAAACGAGCGCTCGAAAAATATTACCATTTATACGGTAATATTGCGCGTAATTACCGTTCATACAGTAATTTACTCGCTCAATTTCAGCTCGCTGCTCAGGGAGCTGCGAGCTGAAATTGAGCGAGTAATTACCATATAGACGGTAATATTTTTCGAGCTCTCGTTTTGCAGCGTTAACGCTGACAATTGAATACGCCCCTATGTGTAATCCTGACCTGTCTGATAGTGTACACATAAAGAAGGCCCCTTTCAGCATTTCTGCAGATGTGTGCATGAACAGCCCAAGTGTAGCCGGTGATATACAAATTGAGGATGCTACTTTGGAATTGTAACAGGATGAGGGGGATATTTGTGTAGCTGATGAGGGCGCTAATGAGGATGTTGATGAGGATGATGTCTATGTAAGTCCTGCCCCAGTGGAAGCAGTTCTTGCACGTGATAAGTAAAAGACCATTGTCATGCCTAGGCATAAGACCAAAAAATCCACCTCTTATGTGTGGAATTATTTTTACCCAAATCCTGACAACAGTTGTCTAGCCATTTGTAGCATTTGTTATGCCGCAGTAATTTAAGTATGGATGTCTAAATAGACGTGTATATGTATTACCTTACATATAATACTGTTTCATCAGTATTGCACAAAGTGTTTTGTAATCTGCACTTTACGTCAAAGGTACCTAACTATATTATAATTTTTGGGGAATTGGGGCTGATTCGAAGCTCAGTGATGAACTTGCTTTTTTGCTGTGAATTAAAATGGCTGTTTTTAGTGCATTGTCTGGCACCCTGGATTGCTCTGGGTCTGATAAAAGTATGCATCCCGGGCGGGGGGTCAGCACATGTATTAGCTGTAGAATTACCACAGTTATCCAAGGAACGGGTGGAGCGATCAAATGAACCATAACTCATTTCATGATCCAAGGACAATTCCATCTTGCACCACTTTTCTTTTCTGCCACTGCTGTGTGCCAATGTGTCCTAGATGTGCAAGGAACTGCCGTGTGTTTGAGTCATTGCTCTGTCGCTTCGCATCCAGCCACGTCGCTGCAGTCTTTGTTTGAAAGTGTATGAAAATAATATTGTGACCTGTGAGATGGTCAAAATTGACTGCAAATGACTTGAAATTAGTGTTATTGAGGTTAATAATAATGTAGGGGAGGAAAAAAGCAAAATTATGTGATTTTAGAAAAAAATAGGGATCCAAAATCAAAACACACAAGGGCGGTTTTACCAAAACTCAAAATTAATCCAGATCCAAAACCAAAACCAAAACACAGGGGTTAGTGAACATCTCTATATTAAAAGGTCGAGACTTCATATTATATAGTCGAGTGATAGACAAACTGATGCACTTCAGGGGCCACATTGGGTGGTGCTCTAACTTTCGGAGGGCCACACATTACCCTAAATCTCAGCAATAAGTTCAAACAATACATGTACTCAAATAAAAGCACGCCTATCTGTAATAACATAATAACAGGCATCTTATAAATCAAAATCATTGGTCTGTTTGTCTGCCCTGTTATGCATTCGGACACCCTTGCACCGACTGGGATGAAATCAAGGCAAGGTGGTTTGGTTGGATCGTGGCCAGAGTTTAGAGGAGCTAGGGTCCCCATTGCACCTCCCACTGCTATACGCTGGGCAGAACTTTGACCCAGGGAGCCTGTTCTAGGCCTTCCACTGGATGGATTTGGATGAAAACTGCACAGAGGGTTGGCAATTGATCTGGGATACCTAATAGAGTGGTTGGGGTCCCAGGCGGCCCTCCCGTTGGTGTACGCTGAGCAGAACTTTAACCTGGGGAGCTTGTTCTGGGTCTTCCACTAGATGGATTTTGATGGAAACTTCACAGAGGGTTGGCAATTGGTCTGGGTGCCTAATTGATTAGTTGGATTAACAGTTGGACCTCCCATTGGTGTATGCTGACCAGAACTTTAGCCCAGAGAGCCTATTCTAGGTCTTCCATTGGATGGATTTCAATGACATCTTAGCTGCTAATTATTTTTAAAATGTTGACAGTTACATCCAACTCATTGATAACTTAATAACTTCAAGATTTAAACCCGGGCAACGATGGGTACTTCAGTTAGTTTTAAATAAGTGTTACAAGCTATAACATACAAATCTGACAATTCTCAGAGTGCACATCTCTGATATAGCTGCTAATGATTTGGATGGCTTAATATGCAATCAGCCAACATAGATGTGCACATGGGTGTGCTGCGGCACAACCTAATTCAGCAGTGGCCAGTGCATGCAATTTAAAATGAGGATTGGCGAGCAGATAGTCGCTGCAGGGATCTGAGTCAGCTGCTCCCAATTTGACTGAAGATTGAACTGGAGCAGCTGACTTCCACATCACATCAGGTGAGGAGAGATCAAAGTGTGCTCTCCCTCTTTCCTCTGTATGTTCTTCAGTGGTAAAGGTAAGTGGGCAGTTTTGAGAGGTCTGTAAGGGGCATGTGGAGAAGTCTGATGACATATAGGGAGGCTGTTTGACATGGAAGGGGCATGTGGGGAGATCTGATGGCATGTGGGGATAGAGATAGGCCACCTAAAAGGGATATTTGCGGATTTATTCATTCCTAATTGTGTTGCAGTTATGTAAAATCTCACTTACTATACTCAGCCTACGCTTGCCCACACCTGTCTGACCCTGTTCCACCATACTAGGTGTTACCAGGTGTAGGAAGACACAAGTCAGGTATGCGCAGAAATGTCTGGATGAATGTGTTCACATTTGTGGTGTGCATGCGCAGTATTGAAATGAAATCTGACCCAGAAAAAGGTCATTCCAAGTGTGGGGGAGACCTGTACCTTCCTGTTGAATCCATATAAAATGGACCTTATCGAAGCAGCTTTTCTACACTGAGGGCCTCACGTATGGTCAGACGTATGTCCGACTGATCAGTGCAAAAACTGCTTTTTCAAAGTGTGTATACGTAGTAGTCAGGGATATGTCTCACTCTGCTCCCAATTGAGTCTCTCTACACCTAGAGAGATAGAACAGGGGAGATAGTAGGCGAGCCTTGTAAAGTAAGGGAATGTTAGCACTCTTATGTACTATGCTAAAGGGAAAGTAAATGCAGATACACCTCTAGCAGAAGGTCTGTGTGTTGATAATGATGACCATCAGCATCGACCTTGCAGTAGTAACAATAAATGAAAGAAAAAAGTAAAAAAAAAAAAAGAGTGTTTCCCACAAAAAAACCCAGCTTAACCAGCTTTTGTGTTGCCCGCCTAGGCTGGTAGTAGTAAAATTGGGATGACAAAAAGCATGGGGTTCCCCGGGATTTTCAAGTAACTAAGCTTTACCAGCTAGGAATGGAGGCACTATAGCAGGGAAACCCACAGCATTCTTTCTCTGTCATAACGCCAAATCAACCCTAGGCTGGTCAGCACAGGGTTGGATTCCCTAGGGAGATAGGGCCCACAAAAAAAAGTGCCCCCTCCCCTCCAACAAGGTATAACCAGCCCAGTGCTAAAAAAAGCACTTGGACTCTTCCCACACCCTGTTGCAGTGGGTGTGGGGTAATTGTTTAAAATTAGATGAAGAAAGTTTTCACTCCCCACACACTTCAGTGAGATTGGGCACCCATGAACCCTGTCGCCGATTCACCAGGTGTCCTTCCTTGGACCACTTTTGGTAAGTACTCATGACTGCATACCAGGAACACCCCACAAGACCTGCCATTTTGGAGATTCTCTGGCCTTGTTGTCTAGCCATCACAATTTGACTCTTGTCAAAGTTGCTCAGATCCTTACGTTAGCCCATTTTTCCTACTTCCAACATATCAACTTCAAGAACTGACTTTTCACTTGCTGCTTATCCCACCTCTTGACAGGTGCCATAGTAACAAGCTAAACAATGATATTCACTTCACTTACCAGTGGGTGATCAGTGTTTATTGGTATTGTTAAGACTTAATGTTAAGAAAATAATCAGGGGGAAAAAACAAAAAACACTAACAAAAATAAACATATAACAACAACATGCAAAAAGGGAAGTCCAGATGGACCTGTAGGCTCTTTTCTCCCCTCAAATTCTATGTTTCATTAACAGATAAAGGCATAGCTCACTGACACTTGAGACAAATTAGCAACCTACATGGAATAATTATAAACTTCATGACTGGCTGCTGCAGGGAAAACCAATCACTTTAACCACAGGAGCAGACACAGAAGAAAGGTGGTGTCAAGAAGTCAGTGGACTCATTTGCAGCTGTGAATTACTGGATGATGTGTCTGGACTGCGTACAGGGGGAAGAGCTGCAATGGATTACAGTCACTTCTAGCCTTAAATGCTTTCTGAGCATTTCTTGTACTGTATAAGTAAATAATTACTGCAAGATCAACCATTATCATGGATTTGTTTACATTTGTCATAGACAGAATAAGTGGACCTCTAGGTTAATTCAATTTACTGACTTTTTTTGTCCAAGATTTGCATTTAAACTATTATGCAAACTACAAGCACATATTAAGTATATATGACTCAGCATTTTCTGTAGACATTTTTACACTGGTTGTTCTGCCAAAGTCCTTCCACATGGCCAGAACTTTATTATTATATTATTTCTTACAGTTGTTGAAGTTTAACAATTGGGTGCAATTTGTGCACACTAATATCGGTTGCAAAGAGATTAGATGCAATCAAACAATTATTCTAGCAAATAACATGCAAATAATTTGAATCTATTAATATAAGTTAATATAAAATCTAATTGTTATGAGCCACGGCAGTGCCCGAAGCCGCCGCGACACATTGCCTGCTCTTGTCCACGTGCCGGCCGTCTCCATGACGACCGGGATGTCACTTCCTCTTTCATTCTGCCCATTTTCAAGACAACGGTCGGGGTGGTTTGTGCCCAAAACTCCATGTCCCAGCATGAGAGGCAGCCGGGCATGTGTGCAACTGTCCTCAGTTCATTAAACAGCCCTGAGGATGAGTCTTCCTGCTGTGCTCCCTGCATGATGATTGGCTCCCCAATCTATATAATGCAGGAAGGGCTTAGCCTCTCTGTAAGTTATAGTGCTCACTTCTTTGCTGACCTGCTGCTGTTTAATTCTCTAACTCCTGATTACTTTTCCATTGTTGACCCCTTGGCTTGATCTGGACTCAGATTTTTGCTCAATGCTCTGACCTCTGGCTTGTTACTTGAAAATAACTGCTCGCTGCCGGCCCTGACCTCTTGCTTGTTTTCCGACCATGCTATTGGCTACTGACCCCTGACCTCGTCTGCTCCTGACTACCCGCTTCCATTCAGTCACTGCCTCCAATTTTACTTGCTGTGGTATTACTTGTAAAATTAAACTACGCTAGAGTTAAAACCTGGGGGCATCTGAGTACCTGTGAGTGTGACTAGCTCTACAGTATAGGCGGCTTCTAAAGGCGAAGACCTCTATTCTTCGTTCTGCAGGTTTGTAATAGCTGCTACCTGTAACATTATAACTGGCCAAAACACAGTTGGAGGAGCTCGCTTTGATTTGAGTCCAGAATTACCTTCTGCGATTCATATGGTAACTCTTTGATTGGCACCAGGTCTCCACCTATTCAGCTTTTAGTAGGCACTCTTCATTCCGAGACCCTCTCCTGTTCTCTTGTCCTTCTGTTCCATTGATTTTGGGACATCCTTGGCTCCAGTGTCATAATCCCCATTTTGATTGAAGTAATGGGGAGATCATATGCTAGAGCATGGCCTGCTCCTCAACCTGTCTGACTTTATCTCCCTGCCTAGAGCAGCTTCCATAAGCATATGTGGATTTCCAGAATGTGTTTTCCAAGAAAAAAGCTTATTCACATGCTCCTCTTCGGGAGTATGGCTGTGCTATTGACATCATCCCTGGTTCAAAGCTATCTAAAGGCACGTTGTATGCACTTTCTATTTCAGAGACTAAGGCCATGGAGGAGTATGTGGAGGAAAACCTATGTAAAGGCTTCATCAGACCCTCTAAGTCCCTGGTTGGAGCCGGTTTTTCTTTGTGCCAAAAAGGATGGGAGTTTGATGCCTTGCATGGACTTCCGTAGCCTGAGCAAAATTACAGTCAAAAACATTTACCTGCTTCCCTTCATTTTCGTTCTTTGTGACCAGCTTAAGCAGGCCACAATTTTTTTTCTAAGATTGTCCTGCAGGGAGCATACAATCTCATCTCATCTGGATTAGAGAGTGGGATGAGTGGAAAACCGCCTTTAATACCCACTCGAGCCACTACTATTATTTGGTCATGCCTTTTGTGCTCTGCAATACCCCAGCCATTTTCCAGGACCTGATAAATTTATTACCTTGATGATTATTTTAATCTATTCGGAATCCACATGTTCGTGAGGTGCTCCTCAAACTCTGCCAACATCAGCTTTTTGCCAAACTCGAAAAATACGAGTTCGAGGTCACTCAAGTAACCTTTCTGGCTCCCAGTTTGTGGCTAGCTTCTGGCAATCTTTTTTTGCACTGCTTGGAATCAAGCTCAGTCTGACTTTGTTTGTTTTTCTCAAAATTCCACAATAACTGGGCTACTCTTTTTCCATGGGCAGAGTTTCCCTACAATAATACTTGCCACTGTAATTTCAGCTTCCATCCTCGGGCTAAATCCTCTGCCTCCTTAATGACCTTAAGCCTATCAGATATTCATAGTACTGCCATTTGTCTCTCTCGGATTTGGAAAATTTGTCCATGTGGCCCTCAAGCAAGCGTCTCTCAGATCCAAGCACTTTAGGAAGCATTCAGTGAGTTATCTCTGATCACAGGGAGGTCCGTTTATTGCATCAGGTTTTCCTAAGCCCCCAGTGAGAACAAGAGTGCCTAGGAGATGGTGAGCTAGTTGTCCCCTGCATAGCTACAATCATTTAGAGCTAGCAATTCTATACAGGGGATACAAAAGGACACATGTATCTCAACAAGCTATAAACAGCAACATAGTAACTAGCCAGGCATGTGAATAACACAATAGAATTGATTATGGAGATATTAAAGAAGGTTTCTAATTACAGGATCTAAAGTAATCCTCAATGAAACTATTAATCACACATAAAGGAACTTTTATCCCTAAAGACAAATTCTATGCTAATATTCTGAACTTATTAAACTTTATTATTCCGAGTATAAAATCTTCAATAAACATAGAGAATGAACAAAGTGCATCCAAAAGTTTTAAACATACATTTTAGTTTATTTACTTGCACATTTTCTTTTATTTTATACTTCACTCTTTTTCATATTATATCTATTTTACCAAAAATTATTAAAGGTAAAGTAAATTTTAAAATAAACTAGACGTTCTAAACATCTGTGCTAATGAACATAAGGGAGTTCTTTCTGAATCAATTTTGAACAAACTTCTTTTCTTTTTTCCTTTAATTATTAATGATGTTAAGTGGTTGCATCCCATGGTCAATGAATGATAAATATCTCTGAATGTGGAACCTAGGGTATGCTAACTCCCAACAATTGGTGCAACAGTAAATCCTTTCTTTTTCATTGATCATCATCATCATTATCATCTATTTATATAGCGCCACTAATTCTGCAGCACTATACAGAGAACACAATCATATCAGTCCCTGCCCCATTGGAGCAGTCTAAATTCCCTAACATGCACACAGAGAGAGAGAGAGAGAGAGTAGTGTTTGATAGCAGCTACATAGCCTATCAGTATGTTTTTGGAGTGTGGGAGGAAGCTGGAGCACCCGGAGGAAACCCACGCAAACACAGGTAGAACATACAAATTCCACACAGATAAGGCCATGGTTGGGAATCAAATTCATGACCCCAGTGCTGCGAGGCAGAAGTGCGAACCACTAAGCCACCATGCTGCTGATGGTTTAGTGCATTGATATGGTAACAAACTCATCAGGGAGTTTTTCAAACACTTTCCAGGGAAACCAGGATGCTGGTCCCTTAATCCCTTCTCAAGGGGTGGGTACTGTAACAAGCTGCGGAGGTGTCCCAAGCCGCCACAGATCACTTCATACTCACAGCCTCGTCCCGTCCAGCATGATGTTGACTGGGACATCACTTCCTGTGTTGTCATCCCGACCATCTCCTAGGCAACAGTTGGGGCAGTTTTCTACATTAATTAACGCCACGTTCTGGCAAGAGTGTATTAGCTAGGGTTAGTTAATTTAATCAACAACTGTGGCTGATTATTCTCAGGCTGCCTGCCTGTTTTTTTCATTTGCCATATTTTGTATTTAAGACAGGGAGTGTTTATAGCACTTAATATACACAATGAGTTGCTGCCCAGCTACCCTATACCTCTGGATACTTGGCTATCTGTGATCTAATTTCCCTGTTGTGAGTTTGGCTTGTTTTCTGGACCCTGCTTGTATGTCTGTGCCCTTTGACCTTTTGACTGTTTCCTGGACTTTCCGTGTTTGCTACAAGCCCTGACCTTCGGCTTGCACCTTGACCCTTCTGCTTGCTACGGACCCACTACCTAGGCCTGTCCCTAGTTTCTGCCTCCAGTATTCCGATTCCCTACACTACGCTGCGGTTATTCTGATAAGCTTCTACTACCATAGAGTTAAGTCCTGGGGGCATCTGAGTACCTCAGAATGCATTACTGGAAAGGCAGCTGCTAAAGGTGAAGATCTCTACTAGTCCAGTTGTAAAATCTTATCAGATAGCCGCAGCCCTAAAACATGTGTTTAAATTTGTGGCAGTGTGAGGTCACAGTTTTGTGTGATAAAGGCTAATAAAGAAAATTGTTGAATAGCAGAGCATGCAACCATGCCACACCCCCTTATGTTCATAGTAGCAAAATTACAGCCAGGGGAGAGAGTGAACCCTGTAAATTATATTCTGTTTTGGAAAAAAGTAAATGTATCAATTTTAGTGAAGGGGATGATGATGAGCCTACTTTAATCTCTGCAGGAGCTTATACATTACAGTTATCAGATGGATCTCAGAGTTTAGGAAGGGGGAATTCTGTCCCACCCTCATTTCTGCTACAGACAGCAATAAAACTCTCCTACATTCTAGTAAGCACAGGAATATCCATGGTGCAGAGACAATAGTTCCAGCTATTGACCCTGGATGTAGTGATATTGTAGAATTATACCCATTAAGAACAATATTTGTTCCCAATGACAATGCACATAAGGATGGGGTGGTTCCAGTTGGATATGTGGCCATAAATTTTCCTTGGCGTAGATATAGATTGCATTCTATTATCTCTGATTTCCCAGACCCTAGGAAAAATATTGCCAGAAAGAAAGAAATGCAGAGAGATAAATTAATGGCAGTAAGTATAAAATCTCTGTAGGAGCAGCGTTCGTCACAGGGGTGTGCAGTAAAATGTTACAACTGTTAGAGAAGGGCATGTTGTTGGAAGTTGCTTAAAGAGTAAAAAAAAACCTTCCATTGCCATGTGGATAACAGGATAAGAGACAATTGGCAAAGAATTGAAATTAGATTAGAGAGAGGCCAACATAAGGGGTATACTCACTCAATGGCAGCAAATGCCATGAGTACACATGCTAATCTATGAAGTTTGGGTCACACCTGTAATCTATAGATGGTTAAATTAACTAATAATCAGTACAACAAACCAAAAGTAAAAATGATGATATCTAGTACTAATCAGATTTCTTTTTGTAAACACAGGGGCGGCCAGATCTGTATTAACCTCTTCTCTAAATTTGTCAATCACCACAGAAACCGTTCTAGCTCTGGGAATAGTAGGCGAAGTGCATCAGTATCCCTTGACTGCAACAGAAGACGTTACTATTGGGCTATTGCGTATTAAACCTTATTTTCTTCTAATTGCAGTGGCTCATTATAACTTACTTGGCTGAGATTTTGTTATGCAAAATAGGGTGTGTAATTTACTGTGTCTCTAATTATGTGTTTTTAGATATTCCGGTAAACCACATACAGGAAACACAAGATATACTGGACACTGCACAAAGGCTAATGACACACTCCGCTGTTATAGAGACAAGTCCATCACAGGTAGAGGAAATATTGTGACATATATTGGGTTCCTTATGGACTAAAGATGGACAGAACACTGGATTGATGACTTATGTAACTCCTGTAATGATTACAAAAAATTGGGAAGGGGCTACAGAGTAGTACAAGATTTAAGGGGGATCAATAAAGTAGGTGAGCTAAATCCCCATATTGCCCAATCCAACTGTCATTCTGATGCAGATCCTTCTTTCTGCAAGCCGTGTTACTGTTATTGTTCTCTGCTGTTTTCTCCTCTGTCTCCATCCTGACTATCAGTACCTCTTTGCTTTCTCTTATAAAGGGGTACAAGACACATAGACCAGATTGCCTCAAGAGTTTATAGACAACGTCAATATTTTTCCACAAGCCTTACATGACTGTTTGCATTCTTTTCAACTGAGCAATGGGTCTGATCTAATTCAGTATGTAGATGATTTATTGCTGTGTTCTGATTCGTTTATGTCATTAGTGTCTGATACTAAGCAATTGTTACTTCATCCCCTACAAACAGGACACAAGGTTGCAAAAGTTGCAAAGGATAAATAACAGCCATGCCAGACAAAGATAAAATAATTGGGGCACTATTTCACCCAGGGGCTAAGACATTTGACAACAGACAGAAGTAATGCTATCCAAGACATGACACTGCCGCAACACCAGCTGCAGATTTGTACTTTCTAAACTGTACAGAAGCTGCTGGTTGTGCTGACGGAGTCTTTACACAAAAACATGGTGTTGCTAATAGACCAGTAGCATACTACAGTGCACAATTGGACAATTTGGCAAGATCTCACTCTATGTTTTAAAGAAGCATAGCAGCAACTGCTCTTCTGGTAAGTAAGAGCGAGGACGTAATACTGGGACATAATTCAATTGTCTATACACCATATGTGGAACCTGCCCTCACAAATTGGGAGTTAGAACTAATGGCACCTGCAAACATTAAAATTACGAGGTGTAATATGCTAAATCCAGCTACACACCTACCATATGTGCCTTGAGATGCACAAAGGGTGGAAGGAGAGGAGACTCTAGCTGATGGTGAATTTGACAGGTATACAGATTAGCATGAATGTATGGAATATTTTAATCAGACCTTTACCGCAAGACCTGACCTAAGTGACACACACCTTAGAAAATGTAGATTTTACATTTTAAACAACTGGGAATTGTCATAGACAGACAGACACAGGAGAATGATGTGTCGGTTATGCTGTTGTAGATGACGGTGGAGTTAGAGAAGCTGAACCCCTTAGTCCAGCTCACTCAGCCCAAGTAGCTGAACTCGTGGCATTGAGAAGGGCATGTGAGTTGGCAGAAGGTAAATCAGTTAATATATACACTTACTCTAGGTACGCCTTTGGGGTAGTGCATGACTATGGGGCTCTATGGCATCTTAATAATTTTATGTCAGAAGCAAGCACACCAGTAGCACATTTACAAAATGCAAAAGGACTTTGGCAGCGATACAACTACCTAAGGAAGTAGCCATTATCAAGTGTAAAGCACACACATATGACAGGGACCCCATATCACTTGGTAACAACACAGCAGATAAAGGCTGCTAAGAGAGCAGCATGTTCACTCATAAAAAAAATGTAAACAAATTAATGATTTTTAAAGCTCTCAGTGTACAGAAAATTAATAGAAATGCAGGATTTGTGTCCCCTACAGGAGAAGGCTGTCTGGAAGTTGAAAAATATGGTATAGAGTCCTCAGAAGGGTATCTGCAAATTGGTAAGAGGAAACTGGTGTGCACCGGGCTTCTCTTCACAGGCTAGTTAGAAAGCAATGTTTTGTCTTACTTGTCTGAGAAAGAATACGGGAAAAGCGATACCGACAGAGCCATCACCCATTTCTCCTACAGATGGACCTTTCAAGGTCATGCAAATCGACTTCATCCAATTACCACCCTGCAGGAATCTCAAGGCTATTTTAGTATAACTTAATATTTTCTCTAACTGGGTAGAGGCTAATTCAGCTGCCTTTAATACTGCTGTTTTCACTGCTAAGAAAATGGATCAAAGTGATCGGGGTAAACATCGGGGATGTCTTTCAGCTTATGTTTTAGGTCATGGGTATTGATAGTAAGTTACACACTCTCTATAGGCCACAAGTCAGTGGGAAAATAGAGAGTAAATGGTACAATCAAGAACAAATTTAGTAGATTGATGGCTGAAACTGGACTAGCATGGATGAAAACATTGCCACTAGCACTCCACAGCATTAGAACCACTCCTAGACCACACCTTAACCTGTCACATTTTGAGATAGTTTTTGACAGAAAACCTCATTTGATGGTAGATCCCCAAGATGATTTAAAATGTAACTGTGAAGTGATTATTCAATGTCTTAGAAAAAAGAGGATCAAACGGTTGAGCCAACAACAAAGGAATTTCAAAATACTGTCTCCTGATATGCCAGACACTAATTTTCATGATTTTGAATCTGGGGGAATATGTTATGATCTGCAAATTCCTACGCTCAGGTTGTTTAACAAACAGGTGGGAAGACCAGTACCAAATGTTGATGACCAGCACCATAGCCTTGAAAGTAGCAGAAAGAGACACTTGCATCCATTCCACCCATTGCAGAAAGTTAACAATACAAAGAAGGTTCAAGCTAAGGCTGAGGCTGACGCTGCAATACCATCACTCATGAATCTGTTCCGTGAGACTTAAAATCGCAGTCAATAACATCTGAAATAGAAACAAATTTCTGCAGCGCTAATCCATAATAAATCTATAGAACACACACAATAATATATAAAAATTGTAAACTGTTGGTCATCAAATGATCTGTTTAATCAATAATATATATATAAAAAATGATAACTTGTCATCAATTAAATGTAAGAACTCTCTCAAATTGTGATCACTTAGAAAAATATGTCTAAATGGTAATATATAAAAACATTTCCAGCAGTAAGATGTTTAGCATGCTTATTCACAATGAGATGGCTCTTAATGAGCAACAAATCCAATATATAAGGATATTCAATCAGCAGTCTTTTTATCCAGTATCTGTAGTATATTACTTATACGTGGGCCCACAATTATATCATATGTTGAACAAAACTGATCATCTCGAATGACAAAAAGTTTAATGTACACTGCTGTTATTGTTCCAATAAATAGTTCTATTATAAAGAGCCTCCAGTCTCGTATATATTCCAATTAGGAATCTTTTCCGTGGATTGGTAAATAATAAAATGATTTGTCAATCCGATAAATATAATATACTCAAAAGTGTTCCGTAGAGGTAAATGAAGATGTATGTTAATCTATACATATACCCAGATTCAAATGGATATGTAACATGAGATCTACTTGTATTTAAATATGTTCGGAACAACGCTCAAGTTCTGTGCCTGTGTTTTTAAACGTAATTTGCTTGCAGGTTGCGTTTGAAGATGAATAGGGCCCATATATAGTTATTATTACATGTCATATGCTACATTTTGTATTCCATTAAAATAAGTTTTAAACTGAGTTATTACTTAGAATGATTCTTAAATGTCACATGATGTAGATCAAGATAAGGGAAACTGCAGTCTTTGAAAGTTATCTTTTCAACGTCTACAGATTTTCCCAAAATATGATTTTTCCCACTTATGAGTAAACATAATGGTTAATGTATATTTGTGCAAATATTATATTCCTCATTTGTTCATAGCACAGAAAAATCAGAAATTCCTCAAATTTCATCTTAACTTTGGCATATGCTAAAACTATATTAAGATCATGTAGTGACAGAGTCGGCCAACGCAGAAGGGTTTATTATTTACTCTCTGCACATAATGCAATAAAACAATTGGATGAGTAATAAAAATGTCCTTCTTTTGCTGTGAATGACATTGTCAGGAAATATGGCATTCGCTGTGAAGTCATTTAGGAAGACCTCAGAGAGGTTAAACATGAATTACACACAGGTGGTGAGACAAGACAACAAGACGATTTATTTAGTACCAAGGACAGCGTTTTATAAAAAAAAAAACTGTCTGGAGATACAACAAAATATGATTACACTCCCCTATGCACCTAATCAAAGTCATGCCTTGAAAGTATCAAGGACGTTAAATTAAATTGCATCATGCACGACAAAGCTTGAGTAAATTTGCTTTTGTATTGTTTGTCTCATGGACAATACTAATGGCATAGCCAGTGTCCAAAATATATTACTGGCATAAGATGTGATTAGAATAAGAATTATTCCCTGTCATATTATACTAATTCTTTGTTAGAGAAAATATATCTTTAGCATTTTCAAGTACACAGTTACATACATGAGTTAGTTATATCTGTAAACTGCATTGTTTATAATGTCCCTGACATTCTATTGCAGCTCTGTTAAAAGGTAAAGTAATACCTCCCTACTCCTCCCTACTCCTCCCTACTCCACAGCTGAAGCTAAAGGACAGTGTATTGATGGAATCTCATGGAAAACACAAAGCTGATTTTACAGGCATTTTAGTCAATGTGACATCACTGATCATATCTATGTTAATTATCTAATCCTAAAAGTGTATTTTCTACATAGCAAGACTGAAAAACTGTCACTCATACTCTGCCTGCTGTGTTACAAATGCACTTCCATTCTAACAAGGTTACCTGCTGCAGAGAAGTGGAAGAAAGCATGGTAGAGATGGGCAGATTGAGAACCGAAAGTGAACTTGAAAAATATTGTGAAAGTGCCGTCATGTTGCAGGTAGAGTCAAGTTATTAGCAGGTAGTGCCAAAGTGGTGTGAGGTGAGGCCATGCAAGTGCTGCTGCTACTCTGCAATGTGCTGCACAGGTGTGAGCATAGGCAGCATACAAGGGGACAGTAGTAGGCCTTGAACAATTTCCCTTCTCTTCACACCAGCAATGGTGTATGCACAACTGTTATGTGCACATAGCTCTTCCTTCATTAGCAGATACAGTGGGGACCAAAAAGTTAAGCAACTGTGAACCCCCTCTCTTTAGGCCACTGCCAGCCCAATAAGTTTGGGCAACCAAGATTTGGGTCCATTGTTTCTTAAAGGCTCTCCCTATGTCCTTTGTTTTTCCCTTCTTCTTTTTTAAACTTAGAAATAGGATGTAATGGGGCTGCCGGCCTGTTGGAAAAACATTTGGTGAGGTCTATAATATTGTAAGACATGTGCAAATCAACATGAGTTGTAAATTATGCTTTAAATATATCTTGATGTGTCCACATAGCAGATAAACAAGTCATCATAATTAACTTGACCGCAAGGTTCCTGTCCATGTTGCACACCATTAACAGGAGCTTCTCTTTGGAAAAGTTATTCACTTATGGTGCAACAGACTGTGCCAGAGAAACCAATGGGGAGCCTATTAGCTAGATGCAAGTGATGCAACTGAAGCAGGCAGCCATGGCCTATTCTGATTCTCAAATTGAGGGAGAGGGTGACGTGGACACACACACAGGCCAACCACAGCACAGGATAGCACAGCAAGAAAGTAAAGCTGCTGGTACTTTACACTAAATTAACCTCTCACTAACAGGGCCCTTTCTCTTCCTGTCTTCTTGTCCACTACAATCTCATCCCTCTGTGTGCCCTAGCTTTATGGCTTTTGCATGTTATGTGCTATGCTTTATGTTTAATATTTTACATTTAATTTGATTAAAAAATAACACAAATTGTCCATTGACCAGGTCAGTATACAGTAGTGCAATGCAATCAAAACGGTATTCATCTACGTTTTTTAACAATTGTCAATGCTGTACATATGTGATTCACAGAACATTTTCACTGTGATGCTGGGTAGGACCCTCTATCTATTAAGGTAATGTCAAAGCTTCCCCTGAAAGTTCATATATGGGATGTTATCTCACAAATAATGACCCAGGCAATAATTTGACACAGGTAATAATATGACACAGGCACGCTCAAATCTAATTGCACTAACACATAGTAAATATATGAAATGCAGCTCCCAATGAGTGAAATTGCCTTAGCTCACTCAGTCATAAAAAAAGGCAAGAAATATACATAAGATTTTATATAAAAAAAATCTTTTTAATATTAAGGCATTTAAAATACATAGAATAAAATATCCATCAATTTTCCACACAAGGAATAATGCTGTATTCTGTTAGTATTTAAGCTGTATATAAAATGCATATATCATCCATGTAATAGCTTTCCAAACATTACATTTATAGATTATCTACCCAAATGTACTCCTACTCAAGGATGGTCTCTGAAATAATTGGAACGTCGATGTAAAAAAACTGATCTTTGAAGTCAGAATATTACTGGATTCACAGGCTGGACTGGATATGTATAAAGATTTTTGAGGCAGAGAAAATTAAGAGCATTTTTTTTAATAAGCAATCACTTAGAGCTCCAAAGATGTCAATACGAGTGTTCAAATACGACCTTATTATTTAAACACGTTAGTATTTACCATCACATGATTCTGAATGGAGATGCTTGATCTCCACTGTGTCTTCAGACATTTTCGACTCCACAATGCCGTTTATACATTCAATTGAAAGGATGTCTCTGCCACCATAAAATGATTCCTGTAACATACAGAATCAAATAGCATAAAATCCATGATCGATGCTTAAAGTTCCTGATGCACTTCTCTAGTGTTACGTTAGTTTCATCAGAAGATATCCTTGTCATATTCCTCATGTAGAAATTGATGTATATTTTTTATTTATGTTCTGTGCTTCCTATACATACATTTTTTTGTTATCTCACAAGCTGCTCCAGGGCAATTTATGCATTTTGAAGGTACTGTATATTTTATATTAACAGAGATTGTTTTCTGTTCTACAAATAATTGTCTAAGCTGTCTGTTAATATTCTATATAGTGTAGTAATTGATTGACCAAACATCCATATAAGGAATAGTGAAGTTAGAAAAAGCATTTTTTTTTTAAGTATTATATATTGTATATGAATCTGTAAGCATTATGGATAAACTGTTCTATCAGGAGTAGTTTGTGTACAGGTTCCTATTCACGTACTTTAGGAAATCATCGTATTTGGGTCACCATCTTTCCCAAGACAACGACACAAAGCACTGCACCTCTATAGTTTTTTTGTTGGAGATTGGCTACAATTGGGTGTGCATACATCCATCCTAACTTGGTATTCAGCACATTATTATGGTAGTGCACTGTAATACACTAGGTGTCAAGATTTTAAGCCTCTTAAATTAGTTTGGGCATTAATGAAAAACCATATTGAGGAGGTAGAGGTAAATTCAAGAACAAAGAAAAGCTGCTGACAGTGATTAAAACTATTTGGTATAACCAACCAGTTAAAGAATCTTGCAATAATTTATAGTAATAGTCATCTGTTTACAGTTTTGCCTATTGCAGTGAGCAAAATGTTCTAGCCAAAGGAATGTAACTGCTGTATTATACTAATAAAATTAAATATCACAATAATTTTGTTCTCATCCTGATATAAATTGCAACTGTAGAAAACGCCACCAGTGGGATTCTCGTCAATTAAAATGGCCACAGTGAGATTGCTGATTTTAAGGCGGCAATGGGCGGACCCACCCATTATACAGGCAGCGGGTCGTAACATTGCCTCCTTAGTACCGGCAATCTCACTGTGGTCATTTTAAGTGATGAGAATCCCACTGGCGGCGTTTTCTACAGTAGCAATTTATATCAGGCATGTATTAAGCGTATCTGTCTGTTTTAAGTTAAGTCTGTAAGTCTGTATACGCACTTATAGTAATTGCCATTTTTAGGTCGGTATAACTATTGTCGGAATTATTCCAATAGGAAAAATGTACCACACCCATTGCAATTAAGGAAGCTATGAAGAAATGGGGGCCTGTTATGCTGCATATTTTGAAAAAGCAAAATGGGAAATGTACTTATTTATTTGTATTGAGTATAAAATATTTTCAAATACTGAGGGCCTTACTTAGAGTTATATGTAAATCCAACTGGAAGGATTACCATTTTGGGCTGTGGGTAACACCATGTTGCACTTCAAGAGAGGACGAATTTGGAGAGCATCTTAGCTCAACTCTAAATTACAGTGTAAAATTAAAGCTGCCTAGCTACATGCAAAAGCAAGCAGAATTTTCCCCACATGTGAAAAAAATGTCCAACCTTTAGCTTGATATGTCCCTATTGCTCTATAAGGCCCTGGAACATTAAAACACAACTTCACAACTTTCTATTTTTTCATACTTGTTTACATAGTCACTTCACAATTACTTTTATTTAGCTTTAAACTTAGGCTATCAAATAGATACTATTTTTTTTATATGAGCAGCACGGTGGCTTAGTAGTTAGCACTTCTGGTTCACATGAGTTCGATTCCCGACCATGACCCTCTCTGTGGAGTTTGCATGTTCTCCCCGTGTTTGCGTGGGTATCCTCCAGGCACTCCGATTTCCTCCCACAGTCCAAAAACATACTGGTAGGTTAATTGGCTACTATCAAATTGACCCCAATCCCTCTTTCTCTGTCTGTCTGTCTGTCTGTGTGTGTGTGTGTGTGTGTGTGTGTAAGGGATTTTAGACTGTAAGCTCCAATGGGGCAGGGACTGTGAATGAGTTCTCTGTACAGCACACTATATAAATAGCTGCTGCTGATGATGATCATATCCCAACTTTTGCCAAGCTTAACAAACATTTTACAATTGTAAATTATTGGAACATATAACCATTTTCTAAAGAATTCTAATTACAATATATTGCAAAATAGCAACTAGAAATGAGCCAATTGAATTTTACAATTTTTAATTGAATTCTGTAGTTGCACAGGTCAGAAGTGGACTTTTCTTGTGATGTAATCAGAGTTCTGCTTTTAAATTGTCATTCCATAGAATGGTGACTTCATACTATAAATGTGTAGCTGAATTTGGAGAGTTGAGTGAAATTCAGCACCAATTGCGGAATAAGAATATTCCAAAGAACAGTTTTGAAAATTTTTTTTCATCATTAATAACAATCAGGGGCGGATAGGTCATGGACCTTACCGGTAGGCCGTTGTCCTAATGAGGCCGCCTGGGTGTTTGTTTGTTTTTTTTGTGCCATTTTTTTTTTTTTTAACACAAAGAAGGTGGCTGGTCCCCCTACCCGGGACCAGCCACATACCTTCTACTGGCCACAGACCTGTCCCTCCCTCCCACTGTGTGTGGAGCCTATCCGACTGGACATGGATATCACATGGGATGCGCACCATGTGACAGGTGCCGTCCCATTGTGACCGGAGAACAAGTGCGGCTAGAAGCAGCTGAAAGGTAAGTTTAAGGACAGTGGGGGGCCCTGATGTTACTGGTGTGTGTGTGTTGACAAGGAGACTTGTGGAAATGTGTGTGTGTGTGTGTGTGTGTGTTCTGATAAGCGGGTTTGTGGCAATGTGTGTGTTTTGACAAAGGGACTTGCGGCAGTGTATATGTGTTTTGACAAAGGGACTAAAGGCAATGTGTGTGCTTTGACAAGGGAACTTGTGACAATGTTTGTGTGTGTGTGTTTTGACAAGGGGCCTGTGGCAGTATGTGTCTGTGATGACAGGGGTGCTTGTGGCAATGAAGTGTGTGTGTGATGACAAGGGGGGTTGTGGCAATGTGTGTGTTTTGACAAAGGGGTTGTGGTAATGTGTGTGTTTTTTAACAACGGGGCTTGTGGTAATGTGTGTGTGAGTATGTGAGGTAGGTGTTGGCTAATTAATGAGTGCTGTTTTGTTTGTGGGGTGATGGTGGGGCAATTTATTTTAATAGTAGGAACTATTAATTTAATATGGGATGGTTTGGGGTCTATTAATTGAATGTGGGGGTGAGTGTGGGAAGAATGAGGTCTATTTATTAAATATGAATATGAATTGCTTAATGCCGAGATGGTTGTGGGAAATGGTTATATTTACTAAACGTAAATGCTATTAACTTTTTGCTGGGGCTGTTTGGAGGGAGGAAATAGGTTTATTAATTAAAATGTGAATACTAGTATTTTAATGTTGGGGCTGGAGTGAGGCCTAATTATTAAATGTGGCTTTGATTTGAGTACCCATTTTTTTTCCAAAATAGGGCCCCAGCATTTCAGGATCCAGACAAGCGGCAACTGAGCAAGAGACACTAGTAAACCATAGGTAGGGAAAACAACATGAACAGGTAGGAGAGAGCAGGTCAGTCTGCCAACTGTTTTTTTCTATATTGGCAGTTCCTCTGCACCATGTTATTAAATAAACACAAATATGTATATATTTATATATTGTTACCGGTTTACTACTGCTAAATTTAGTTGCTTATTTTATACTATTTTCTATGTATTAGTCAAGTGTATCCATCACTCATACAGAGGAGGCAGCCATTATGTGGGTGAACCAATAGTCATACCTTCCAACTGTCCCAATACCATTGGGACAGTCCTGATTTAGGGTGGTATATAATAAGTAGTCTAGCACTTTACAGTTCTCTGATGGCATAGTCAACTTTGTACTAATTCTGACTCCTTTTGTGTTGGTCCCGCCTACAGGAGGCCACCTCCAGAATTTTTTCCAGGGCCACTTTTAGTTCCCAATCCGCCCCTGATAGCAATCACAGATAAACCAAGAGCTTCGCAAAAAGGTCAGTTCCTCATTAACAAGCATTATAATTGACATGTGTTTTACCATTATTTTCCCTATTTATGGAATATATTTGTACCAATGACATACCTTAATTCATTCTAGTTGTTCAGTTTTCTCTTGATGAAAACTGGTTGGGGTTCGTTTTCCCAACAATAGTGTGAGAGACAACTACTATATAGACAAAGAAATTTCAATGACAAGAACTTCTCTACTATTTAATCTAACCTTTACATTAAACGGTAGAATGGCCGGGTCCTGCCATTGCCACTTTAAATTTAGAGATGTCCACGTCGCCCTGTTTGATGACGTCCAGCTGAAGTCCCGGCATGCTGTATCTTTGGAATTGATAGCAGTCTGCATTGGAGACTCGTCGGAGAGGTGCTTTGGGTGTTTCCTCATAAGACTGCATTTCATCATTGTCACGCTGCTTGTCAACAGAATTTCTTTGTCTATATAGTGGTTTTCGCTCACACCATTGTCAGGTAAATGAATACCACCCGATAAAAAGTACAATTTCTTTGTGTATTAAAAAGATAAAAAATAATGTAGCATGATGTAAACATTTCTGCTACATTGTAGATGGCAAGGATGTGTTGCACTGATTGAAAAGAGCTGAGTATGTGTCTGTTCTAGTGATATATTGGTTTGGGAACTTTGCCAAATGGTTAGTAGATATATTCTAATTACATTAATCCAGGTCCTCTTAGTTGAATTATACATTGATGTCTTCTGAGCCTGATCCTCTGATCTCAGAGTTCTAAGCCTGGTGTGCAAAGTAAAAAGTGTCTGGATTCCTATATTTATAGTCCATTTTTCTTGCATCCTCAAACTCAAATGTGTTTTAAAGGCACTCTAATGCTATATTATTTATTATTTTGTTATATTTGCCTAATTTAAATATTAATATATGTATAATAACAATAATAATTTTCTTGTTGGAGGACTAGCTTCTACAAAGTGTTTTTGTGTCCTATAATTTCCTTAAATATTTTAAAGCCATATTTCAAAGGTAGCTGTCATAATTGGTGGCTATACCCAAGAACTGGAGGCATTGTTCTTTTAATGTCGGCATTGTGATTGGCGACATTGTTAATATCGCCAATCACACTGACGACATTGTCAACCTGTCTGCACAATGTAAGTGTCTATATTTAGCTGGTTAAGTGCCGACATTAGCTCCATCGCAATAATCTACCCTACTCATTTCACGTGTGAATTTCTTCTCACATCGCTACAGCTGGACAGTGGAGGGGGGCATCATTAGCGGTAGTGTATCATATTTTGGGGTGTGGTCAGGCAATCACTGTCCAAAATGTTATCAGATGAAACAGATCAAGTTTAAGACCCCCATGACACCCGAGGCGACATATTGGTTTGGACCCCATTCCCACTCGGTTTGTCAAAAAACATACAGTGCCTACTTACTCAGTGTCTACTGGGTCCTATGTGGGAGCCTAGGTTAAAGCAGAAAAAACACCCTAGGTTTGTTCATAGCTTGCACAAAACAACTGTATAAATCTATGGCTGATATATGTAAGGAAAATATTGATGCTAGAGCACCTTTAACTCAATGAATTCTAATTTAGATACAAGATTGTTCATCCCTGCATAGATGCACATTGGTACCTTACAGGTAATAACGATTTATGCATAAATCTCAGAACACCATTTGTGTTAGAAATCATTCAATCTCCCTATCCCATTCAACAAAAGCATATATGTTTTTACCATACAATGTAGGTCAATATAAATATTTAATAAAGGGTTTAAATAAAATAACTTTTTTTTTCTTATTTTCTAAATATCCTGTTCCAAGACAAACAACTCATAATGTAAGAATGGCTGCACTTTGGTTAATGGAAACTAAATTTGCAGCTATTATGCAGCACAGAAGCCAACAGAGTACAAATAATTTGACCAAAATAGATGAGATTAGACAGGTATGCTTAAATGCAGAGCCCTTGGACATGACTGACCTTGTAGTTGTTTGTGTAAAGTGCCTTAACTTCTTAATTATATTTAATGGGTATTCTGTGTAAAAAAAAAGGTGTTTCTGAACTGGCAGATCTTAGTTATTTCAGTATTATTTCTATATTTTGCAATCAACTGATGGTGGCATTTAACCACTTCATGACTGGTTTCACTCTTTTCATGACCAGAACATTGGTTTTTTTTTAGTAAGATGGGGCATACATGTATTTTTATTTCATTGGTGTTATATTTGGAAAACAGGCAAAATTAGGATAACAACCCTCTTCCATGATTCTATGAAATAGTGGTACGCCAAATATCTATTCCAAAATGTAGTGTAGGGATACAAAATATATGAACATTTTACAAGGTCTGACATTCTTACAGGGTCCATTAGAAGATGGATAGGAGTAAAACAGCTTGCACGGAGGAGATGATGATAGGACATGATAATTATGAGTTGGAACAGGAATGGTGATGGGGGAAAGAAAATGATGTAGATGCTGAGAGATGCACAATAGGACTGAACCACATATTAATGCATTCAGTACTATTATTTAAAGCTCCATTAACTCCTAAAGCAATGAACATTTTTAAAATGAAAAAGTATTAATGAATTTAGGGGGTACTTGTAAGGTTGTAGTGGGTTCTTGGAGAGAACATCCACCAACATTCAAACCTGGGAGCACATTGATTTATGGAGGTGTTTCTAAAGACAGGGAAGTGGGTGTGCTCCTTCAAATGCACTTGGCTGGCAAATACGTACACTTCAAGATATAAAGACGTGACGTCATCATGTCCCGACACTGTCATTGAGGAGCAGCGCAGAGAGGAGCCGCACACTGACAGAAGGGGAAGAGAAGACAAAAAAAAACTGAAGAGAGGAAGACAGTCGAATAGAAGAAGAGAAAGAGAAGAAAACAATTTCATAGAAAGGTAAGTAAAGAACAGAGGGGGCTGCAATGTGATGGAGGGTACACAATGTGATGGTGCTGATGGGGGGACAGTCAATGAAGGGCACAGTGTGATGATGATGGGACAGTGTGATAAAGATGGCACTGTGTGAAGATAGAGGGGGGACAGTGATGATGAAGGGGCACATTGTGACGATGAATGACAGTGTGATAAAGATGGCACCATGGCACAGTGTGATGATGAAGGGGCACAGTGGGATCATAAGGGGGCACAGTGTGATGAAGGAGGTGGCGTAACCAAACTAATTTGCAAAAAATGTAAAATATTATTACAAAGAATACATATTCTTCATTTATATTATTTTTATTTATGGTTGCAGTTTAACAAAGAGATTAATACAAATAAATACATTTAAGTTTATTATATGATTTGTATTAAAAAAAACGCATTATTGACTGAACAAATAATTTATAAATGAGGAGGGGGCAAATCAATTTTTTAAAGGTGGGTGCCAAACATGCTAGCATCGGACCTGCTCATGAGTTTCACATGAAGAAAGTCTCATTGCACAAGACTAACAGTTTTGCGACCCACTCAGTAACCACATATATTCCCTTCAAGCTTATACAGAATGGGCCTGAGTCATTAAGGCAAAAAAGGAGTAAATGGTCTCTGGGACAAACCATGTTACAACTTAAGGGGTGCAAATTATTTTGCTATTTTGCACATAAGTTAAATACTGGCTGTTTTTTCATCTAGCACACAAATACTTGTTAGCTTTATTATTACACTGAAATTTAAAGTTGATCTAGGACATGTCCTACCCCAACTATAAATCTGTCCCAACATTTTAAATTTACCTCCCCCTCCAATGCAACATGGTTTTGCCCAAGTGCAAATGTTACTCCTTTTTTATGCTTTGCTCTCCTTAATGACTCAGGCCCAATGTGTGTAAAAAATGTAGGGTATATTATAATGTGTGCATTATATACCGTGTGATCTGCGTTATGTATGTGTTCTGTGACTCACACTATGGTGTGATATATCTTTTTCAACTCATTTATTTTTTATAATGATAAACATATACTGCTATAGGCACAAATGTATTTGCATTAATTTTCCAAACTTCATTAGTTTGCAATGGGTAATGGTTTATAGAACGGCTTATTAATGGGGGAACTCTTGTTTAATACAAATAAAAAGGATGGATCTTTGTCAATTAGGTAATGCTTTATAATAATGTCCCTTTAAAGACTATGGGCCTGGTTCATGAAAGAAAGTAATGCCAAAAAAGAAGTAATTTTGCAGCTTGGCTAAACCATGTTGCTTCAGAGGTAGAGGTAAATTTAAAATGTGATGGCAGATTTATAGTTAGGGTAGGACATGTCCTTGATCGACTTTCAGTTAAAAATAAAGCTATTAAGTATTTGTGTGCTACATGAAAAAACATTCAGTATTTAACTTATGTGCAAAATAATAAACTCATTTTTACCCCTTGCATTGTAACATGGTTTGTCCAGGAGTAAAACTTACTCCTTTTTTTGCCTTACTTTCCTTAATGAATCAAGACCTACTGTATTTTTGGATGGATGTTCTGTTTGGAGCATATCTCAAGGTTCAGACACACTGCAAAAAATGGCTCTCCATTCAATTGAATGGGATTCTAAAGAAACGCTTACATGCCTATGACTGTTCTCCTTTAGAAAATTACTATGACCATTTTTCTTAAGAAAACATCAGGTACAAACGTGGTAAATGAGGTCTGACTAATTGTCCACACTTCTGTACATCGCATATAAAAATTAAATGTCTGTGGCGTTTTTAAATGGTGAAAAAAGACCTGATCTGGACATAGCCGCCAAACAGAGACAGGGTATAACAATTTTGGAGCCTGTCATCTCTCCCGGTATTTCAGGAAGTCATCCATATTGACCCCACATTCAGATTTCTGGATTGACAAAGCTATCTCCAGATTAATCTTGGAGAAAGTTTCCTCAAGTGACTGTGTTGCCAAGCCAGAAATACAGGACATGGAGAGCAAAACTCTTAGGATCAGATGGAAGTACATCAATATTGGGAAACTTCCTGAAACTATGCATGCTGGGAATAGTTTGTTGAATGATGTTATGTTGTATGTCAGGAATCCTGTCTTTGATCATTTTGCCTTATTCAGTCGTAGTAGTGGGTGGGTAGTTTTTTGTGGAGGTTTTCAGGTTTGCTTTTTGTTGGTTTTTTTTAATTTCCCATTTTGACAACAATGGATCAAGAAAGAAGAAAAGATTTCTGTCATCCTCTGGATGGGCATTGCTGTTATTTGCAGAGCAGTAGAGAAGTGTTGTCACACAAACCTGCAACTGATGCCTTTGGCAATGAATAGGTGTTTTGAGGGGAAGAGAGAATGGTAAAGCGCAGCTTGTCACGTGAACCACCCATCATGATTGCCGCATACACATCTCCGCAAACAGTTTTTGGAAAGGATGGGAGGTATGCTATTATTGTGGAAATAAGCCCACGGTGTCTAGTGCTGAGGTGGATTGAGCACACACTGCCTGTTTCATATTTACATTCATTACACAATAAAATATAAGTGAGAATAGGTTGTGCTTACAAATACTGTTCTTTATTGAATGGGTTCTTTTAAAAGTGCATTTTTCAGTGCAGATATATATTTTTAGAGGCACTCTCATCAATGCGATAAAAGTTTTATACACACATAAATGATGCATGTAATACTAACATGTCCTCTCACTTTCAGGACGTATTTAAGCCACAAATAAGGCATGTCTCCCAACTGTCACAATTTTGGCGGATCTGCATGTTTGTCCCAACTCATGAAAGTTGTGGGTTATTTTCCTGCTTACCATGGGTGGGTGCAGTGCGCACTGGAGGCAGGTATCTCTGGTGCCCATGCCATTTGAATGGTAATTTTATAGGAGGGAAGCGGTGGGCTAGTGTGACGTGAGCATGCCGGCTTCAGGGCAGGCGTGTTCCTGTCCATATTTATATATTTTAAATGTTGGAGATATGATCAAGGCTAAATTGAGCAATATTTAGGAGGAAAATGGGGAACTTTATTCATTTGAAAGGGACAGTAGTCAAGGGATTTGAGGTAGGACTTTGATGTGATGGCTGCCTTTCAAACCCTTCCAAATCTAGGCACAGACCTAAGTGTGGCTAGGCCTAAAGCCAGGTCTGCGCATCAGTCGCATAAGGAATCACACATATAACACAGACAACATATTCCATACAGAAATCAAATATAAACCTTGCATATTAATCACACCACATAGTTCATCATACAGCCCAGCCAGCCCCTTGGACATAAGTGTATTTCATGTGTGCCTAACAAAAACTTGTTTATATGCTATTAGTACCAGTCTGCATGGATCTTAGAATGCAAACAGCTCAGCATATGGGTGTAAATGTGCTATTTTTAGGTCAGGTTTTTTGAGTGAAAACTATGTCCAATTTGTGACCACCGCTGTGTTAGCCCCATAGTAGCAGCACGGTGGCTTAGTGGTTAGCACTTCTGCCTTACAGCACTGGGGTCATGAGTTCAATTTCCGACCATGGCCTTATCTGTGAGGAGTTTGTATGTTCTCCCCGTGTTTGAGTGGGTTTCCTCCCACACTCCAAAAACACACTGGTAGGTTAATTACCTGCTAACAAATTGACCCTAGGCTGTGTGTCTGTCTGTATGCGTGTGTGTGTGTGTGTGTGTGTGTGTGTGTGTGTGTGTGTGTGTGTGTGTGTGTGTGTGTGTGTTAGGAAATTTAGACTGTAAGCTGCAATGGGGCAGGGACTGATGTGAGTGAGTTCTCTGTACAGCGCTGCGGAATTAGTGGCGCTATATAAATAAATGATGTTGATGATAGTAGTTGTGCCCTTGTTTAAATCACATGTTAATGATATTCAGATCATAAACACATTAATTGAACACATATACACATATCTCACACATAAAATACTCATCAAAGTACTCACCTTTTTTTATGTCACATGCAGTGACATCCCTGCCGCTCTCCTCTGTATTAAAGCTGCTCCCAGTCTATAATGATTGTAGATAGGGCCCTGGAAACACTGAAAGTAATAATAGTTGCAGTATGGCCCTCAGCAGCTGCTAGATTGGCTACAGATATTACAATTAGGGAACCCTATTGCTATACCACTGACTCATATAGCAATCACATGGATTGCAGCAGCTTTCCATTGGAAAAACAGCTTACCAAACCAATTACCACATTTGTCAGAAAATGTACTCCACGTATGCTATATGTAAACTATATAGCAGTTCACACAGCCAAATAACAACTCTAAGTTTGTGCAGACATTTCTTTTTTAGCTTATGTAAAGATGAGATGAATATGCCATTCGGGTTTTACAAATGTATGCAATATATACTTAGCTTACATTTTATATTGTGTGAGCATTGTAGTGTCTGTAGCTCTATACAGGACAATTTGTAGTGTGTGTGGGCCTATGCTACTGTATTTTGGAATGGAATGCAACTTCATTTTGACAATAGTACTCTTAATCATGTGGAGTCTTTAACATGCACTGGTTTTTACAATGACCTCAAAAATGACATTTGAGTATGGAAGCTCAATTACCTCACTAGCGTTCTGTGTCCTTCAGAATCAAATTCAAATTGATCTCACCTGCAAAACCCTCAACAAATCCATCCTTTCATATATTTCAAAACTCTCATTTCAAAATGCTCTCCCTCTCACCCTCCTAGATCTACCTCTGACCAATGCCTTGACTCTGGTAACCACATCTCACTCCCACTTACAAGCCTTCAATTTATGGAACTTCCTACCACTCAGACTCTCCCACGGTCTTCAAACTTGTAAAGGTTCTCTGTCACAATCTCCAGTCTGAGCTTCATTCATTCCTCTTGATTGAGATGTGCTCTATTCTAAATAATATGTAAGCTCTGTCATGAGTATGACCCTCCATACCCTTAGCTCTAATGCCTGCATCAATTTTGTGTTCCCTGTATGTCCCTGTTTTCCATATGTCCTGTTTTCTCCATCGTTCAGCACTGCAGAGTACTGTGGCACTTTACAAAGTGTACAAATCAACAATGATAATAATAATTATTATTATAATAATTATTACTGTGCTTTATAGCCTAAAGAGCAACACAGGGCATAAATAATATAAACATGGTGTCATAACAAAAGCATCTCAACCTTTCACAGTTCAGTCCAATTCTGCCCTTGTAATGCTGCTATGAGGAGGTAGAAAAAGTGGAGCTGAGCAAATAGGGATTGACCACATAGACATTTTGTTGCAATTATATCTTATATATCTATCTACCACCTAGTTAGGCAATATAAATGCACAGCCGTCAGCCTCTTTTTGCTTTATATTTTCAGAGGCCTCTATTGTGATGTCATCTAGCAAAGGGTTCATTGGAGTTTTAGTTAAAACATGGTCCATCCAGGTTCAATAATGGAAATATTGATCGAAAATATATATTTTATTTAATAAAAAACATACAGAGGACATAAGAAAGTCAAATTTTTTGTACTACATTACAGAACAGCTGAAACACAATTCACCAATATATACTCCATAATAGCACACACATGACATACAGCATTTGATGCAATACCCTAAACTATACATCATGGTCTGCACAATTAATACATCACTGGAAATGTTCAGTTGTGTGATGGGATAAAGGGAGTATGTATGTCAGGAAATAGACCATAAAGTACTAAATAGGCCACATCTGAGCTATGTATTGTAGAACAGAAAGATTATTGTTTCACAGTTTTACCTTTGATGGTGAGGTACCTGAGGATCTACACAGGTGCTGATGGGGGGTGGGAGTCAATTGCAGCGACCCCCCCAAGCACACTGTCGCCTCCAGTGAGATGGGATGCACTGTCCTGCTCCCTACTCCCTCCTCTTCCTCCCCCTTACTGACTGTTGGGTGTGATGTCGTCATCACATCTCGATACTGTCAGTGAGAAGCTGCACTGAGAGGAGCAGCTGACAGAAAATAAGAAGACAGAAGAAAATAAGGTAATCAAAAAATTGTGTGATGAAGGGGGACAATGTTAAAAGGGGCAGCAGTGTGATAGGAGGACAGCAATATGTTAGGAGAGTACAGTGTTAAAAGGGGCAGCAGTGTGATAGGAGGGCATAGTGTGAAATGGGGGCACCAATGGAATAGGAGGGCACAGTGTGAAATGGGGGCACCAGTGTGATAGGTAGACAGTGTGAAAAGGGGGCAGCAGTGTGATAAGTGGCAGACGTGTGATGGTGAGGGCAGCAGTGTGATGAAGTGGAAACAATGTGATGATCAGACAGACCTATTTGATGCTCTTATTGTAACGATTTTATAACTATATAATGTTTTACTTAAAATAAAGTAAAGAATAAACCTGACTGACTTGTATCCTAAAACAGATTAATTTGTATAACACATAGACTGGAGAGGGGTGGTAGTGAGGTCTGGAGAGGGGGAGGAGTCAGGACCCCGTACACCCTCCCCACTCACCTTATAGGAAAATTCTAGATCCCACCCTGGCTCCACAGACAAATCTTCTGCTTGACCTTGACTAGTTTCTTGTCCTATCACTTCAGGGACACACTTTCTCTTCCACTGCAGACTCAGGGCAACCTTGATTAAGTTGAGTCTAATGGTAAGGGGGAGTGTGCAATGGATGGAGAATGCCAATGCCCAAGGAGCATCGCCAAGGTCATTGTAGTGATATATTTGTACTGTGACCAACCACTGGTCTGTTCAGAAGACAGTGATACCATCCATGTACAGAGAACACTTGGACTCTCATCTGTCCATTCTTAGTGCGGTGATCCCTCTGATGTCTGGATTCTGTCTGATGCACACAGCAAAGTGCTCTACACAGCAAACAAAAAAAATGGGTGAAAGAGGGCAGGCTTGTCTGACTACAGGTTAAACTGGAAAGGAGTCAGTCTTCCTTCACCAGCATTGTGGTTTAAATATCACATTAACATACAAATATAACAATTTTCTCAGCCCAAACCATTGCAGGTCTCTGCCATAAACTTATGTGAGGCACACAATCACATGCCTATACCTGATCAAGGGCCACATGTACCGAACGATCCTTAATGGCTTGATTATAATGGATCATGTCCCTGATTATGGTAAAGCTGTCTACAATCCGGCACCCTAGTATACACAAGTGTATTCCAGATTAATGAACCTTCAGTAACAGTCTGGATTTTGCAGTCCATGTCCAGAAGAAACATGAGACACCAATTTTTAAGATCACATCCCTCTTTCTTCTGCTACATGAAAATGATAATTCCCTCCTTCAACAACAAAGATATTGTAACCTCCATGATCTTCTCCTTATACAGCTCCAACTGGCCTAATGAGATCATGCAGCCACCTCTTTGTCTGACATCTTTGTGGAGTAGAGGTTACAGTAGTAGTCTCTGACAAGTCCCTGCCTTACTGACCTGATGTTGCTCTTGTCCTGTAGCTCAGACTGGGATATGGGGCAGGGAAGATATATATTGCACTTGTCTAGGTTCTCCATGACTTCAATAAGAACAATAGCAAAAAGAATGCATATTAGAAGAAGAAATGGCATCCAGACCTCAAGTTAAGTAAATATCCACATTTCTTGATAAAGAGACTTGAAAATGTGGATACAGCCCTAATGGTGTCAACTTATAGGACACAGTGGTTAATGTATAATGTACTGTAAATATTAGAAGTCATGGATGACATCTATGACCATACTACATTGTGCTACTTTGGGGATTATATTATACCCAATCACTGAACAAAGCAGAGCTGTGTCATACCAAAGGTCAATAAAGATTGACAACTCTGAATATCTATATATATGATAGAAGAAGTTTGTTTGTTGGTGAATATCTTCAACACCCCTGCACCGATTGGGATAAAACCAATGGGAGCTGGTCCATTTGGATCCTAGCTAAGTTTTAGGGGGGTTAGTGTCCCGATCAGACCTCCCGTTGGTGTATGCTGAGCAAAACAGTGACCCAGAGAGCCTGTTCTGAGCCTTCCACTGGATGGATTTGGATGGTATTTAATATAAAAACAAAAATGACAGTGGGCAGTTACCTCATGAGTTTGTTGGAAGAGCTGCTAAGCTGCTAATTATTTTTAAAATGAAGACAGTTACATCCAACTCATTGATAACTTAATAACTTGAAGGCCCTGGTGAAAAACACCTAAAGAATGCGAGAAAGATCAGCTGGCATATTTATAAAAAGTTACAAACGGGTATGTACAAACCTATGTATTAAAGTGACCTGAAGCATGACTTGTGGGCTTGAAGCTTTGGTCCCTTCTGATTGCAGTTGCAATATCATACTTTGCACAGAGGTGCTTTTGTATATTGGACTTGTGCCAGCAATGCAGCAATTAACCAATCCTGTTGCATTTGCTAGCATTTAACAAACTGTACCTGTTGCCTGGTCTTTAAAATGCATGAACTACATGTACGAATGGGTAGATCACTGTTGAGTTTGTTGTTTCACAGTTGGAGTTCTGTTTTTTTAGGACTTATTCCTGGTAGCCTGAGTTAATGACACCTTGCTATCAAGTGTGCAATCCTGAGTTCCTGACATCCTGTTACCAGTGTGCAATCCTGATTCCCTGTCATTCTGTTGACCACATACAATTGTGAATTCCTCACATTCTGCTATCCATGTGCTATCCTGAGCTCCTAAAATCCTACTACCCATGTGGAATTCTGAGTTCCTGACTCTGCTATCTATGTGCTCTTAGCACTCTGCTACCAGCGTGCTATTGTGAGTGCCTGTCACTCTACTACCTATGTGCTGTCCTGAGCTCATGACATGATATTACCCATGTGCAATCCTAAGTTCCTGACACTCTGCCCTCTGTGTGCTCCTAAAATTATGTTGTGTATTTTATTACTGCTGCAGTACCTCTGTTTTACCAGAGGTGATGCTCTTCTGAACTTTTTGGACATTTGCACTCACCTGCAGGAGTTGACCTCCTTCCCAGGATTGATCACCTGAACCTGCTTCATTGATTTTATAATACCGTCTCAAACCTTGCTAGTCATTGATCGTTTCCCATGTACTGTGCTTGTTATGATCGAGTCTATTCTGGGCCTTTGTTTAAGTGCTTTCGACAACCTGCCAACCAGTGTTCTGTTCCTGCGTGTCCTTAGTCCTGTCTGATTACCATTACTTCATCCCTACTCTGTTTTTTGCCATGCTTCAATCTTCGGCCTTAGGAATTCACTATTTCTTGCTGCTGTGTGTGTTGCACAGAAATAGACATTCTATTTTTCACCTACTCTGACTCCTCAGCATTCATTATATCAAACAGTAAACCATAACATCCACTTGCTTTTCTGAGTACCTGACACACTTCTTCCCATTTGCAATCCTGAGTTCCTGATACTCTGCTGTCCATGTGCTATCATGAAATCCTGACATTTAGTTACTCATGTGCAATTGTGTGTTCCTGGCACTCTGCTACCTGAGTAAGATCCTGAGTTCCTGACATTCTGCTACCCATGTACTATCATGAAATCCTGACATATCTTTCCGGCCTAAAGGACTTTGAAACCATTGTCAATTCTTGTCTGGTTTTAAGTGTACTTTCACAGATCTCTTGTGACATAACTTCTGTCATCCCTGACACAGCCTCTTTAAAATGGGAATATGACAAATAACATTTTGCCTCACAGATAATTGGTAGAACTATCCCTGGTTGACATCATGTAATATTCTCATGTCCAGGTATAATTATCAGTGATTTCCTGCAGTGTTTTTATTGACTTTAAAATAATACTCTATTTCAATGAACTAGCGTACTAAATAAATAAAACCATTTTGGATTGTAACCATTCGTGAATAAAAATAGGAGTGACTGATGACACTGATTGTAATGCGAGTGTGTGTGTCATCCAACCGCACTACTGTTGCCCTGTGGTACATATTTATTTTGCTCAACTGCCTCACAACTGGATTTGTTTAATTTGGTTACGCATATATGTGGCCAGCTTTTAGACTATAGGTCATTCACTTCTATAAAAATCGGTCTATCTTATAAAATTTCTTCCAGGCAGGTTTTGGGGTATAAAAAGCTCAAGCAAATCTTCTATAAAAGCCTTAGGAGCCAGTTCAATACAGTACTAATGGTAATACTGCGCACTTTTACCGTAGTAATGGTAATAGTGCGCAAGCCGTGTTATTCCTAGAATACGCGGCTTGCACACTATTACCGTTACTACGGTAAAAGTGCACAGTATTACCATTAGTACGGTAATTTTAACGCTCGCAGCTCTTGGGTCTGCAAGCAAAAATCCAGCTGAAAATGACCGTATTAAAGGTAATTGTACTAGCGCCGCGTTAATCCTAGACTAATGTGGCCGAATTGAAATCGGTCCCTTATTCTTTTTCTAACTGAAGTCTGTTTTTTCCAAATGCTGAACAGTTGCAAAAAACAGCACATCTCATTGTTTATAGATTTTAAACTCCTTTGGTACAGTTTTGGCAAATCAACAACACAATTTGTTTTCTTTTTCTTTTTAACTCCTCTTGACAATTATGGCTGCATCATTGGGATTACTTTAATTTTCATTAAAATTGTTTGAAAAGAAAAATAAATAAATGGATGAGTCTACTGCTTCCTAATGTTGTATCACAATCTGGCTTATTTTGTTAATTAACTAAGCCTGTTCTTGCCCATTTGTATGAGACATCCCATGTGCAGTATAACAAATTCTCCAAAAGATGTGCAGTCCTTTCTACAGTTTTTAACATATAAGGTAATACCAATGAGCAGAATTTCAAGGCATTAAAGGGGACTCATCACCTCTGTGACATACTTTATTTTGTTCCCGCTTCATCATTTGCCCAGGAGAGTATCCATTTCTTGGGCAATTAACATGCTAATCAGACTATTTAGCATGCTAATTGTGAACACTGCCACGCCCTGCTCCATGTTAATGGTCTATACCAGTGAGTACTGCTTGGTAATTACAATTCTGAGCCCACTTTCTCTTTGTCCTTCCAGCAGGACCAGGGAGAGGTAGGAGGATTTTTTTCCTGTTACAGACTTTGAATAGCCTATATTGAACAAAACAGGGTCTGTCATATTCTCAGAAATAAATGGTACTGTATACCTAAAGGGAAGGATATAGTTCTAATTAGGCCTGATGTGGTTAATACAGCCAGACACCACATGAAGCCTTTATGACTAGATTTATTTGCCTTTTTTGTAATTTTTTTTTTTCTTTTGTCTCTATTTTTCAGAGAGGGTGCAGTCATTTATAACATGTGTGTTGTCCCACCAGTTTGCCTAGCCACCTGCTGGTTAATCTAATGTGAGCAAATGCTTCTCCATAAAGACAAAGTGCAGCTACATTGTGGGCATGGGTTATGAGGTCTTTAAAATATCATGTTAACCACTACTGTTCTAAATTCTAGCACACTGGACTTAGCAGCAGACCTGCCAACTTGACATCTTTTTGCAGTCAGGTTGCCAATTAAATATTAGCTCTAAGCAGTAAATTTAGTGTGACCACTAAAATTTTAATTCTACTACAAATGTACCACAACATTTACATGAACATGCTGTTGGAGTAAACATTATGGGCTTGATTCATCAATACACGTATCTGCCATTTTTGACTGTATCATGCGCAAAATCACTCTGCACATGCCCATAACCCGCCCATGCAGCAGTAAATGCAGCCATGTCTTTGAGAGCAAAGGACAATTACTACAGCCTATAGTTTTGGGGAGTGAATGGGCAGGAAAGGAGTGTTTGGCTGTAGTCAATTTACAGTAAAGGCGTGCCAAACTCAAGCTCATGCAACCAGGTCTAAATCATGCTCTGGACATCGCAAAGTTGATTGTTTTTCTGACGTATCTCTTGATTTAGCTACAGGGCTAGTCTAAGTTCTGAGAACTAGGGATAACTGTAATGTATACATGCTATAACATGTGTTTGCAAACAGAAGAAAATGTAAAATTGTATTTTACGTTCAGTGGACATCCTTATAAATTGTATTTGGGGGGGGCACTTAATTTTCTTTATTGTTACTGTTTTTATTAATGCCTATATTATTAACAGCTGACATATACCGTAATATGACTCAGATGTCAATATATAGACAATAATCCCACATAAAACCTATACACCCATATTATCTCCCATGCCACCAGGTTGGCAGTATGCCCATATAGCCAATGTCACAAAACTTACCTGCTCCACACTCCTGTGCTGATGATTCCCTCTGTCTCTGTGTACAGATCAGCACTTCCTAGTTTTGGCAGTCACACAATTGTGGCTGGGAGGGGGTATATTCAAACCTGCAGACTATATAAAGCTCACTCAGACACTCAGCAGTGTCAGAGAAATAGGTTTCCACATCGGTCTGACTCACTGTTATGCTGCAGAAGCTGAGCGTTCCTATGTTTTTGCCTTAGATTGTTTCTCTGCCTATTAACTCGTCATGTACCAGGCATTGCTTGTTTTTGACCACTCTCTCTCGGATCTTAATTTTGTACTGCACTACTGCCTGTGCACCAGTTCCTAGCTTGTTATTGGACTTCCATTCTGCATTCTGAATTTGTACCTCGCTACCGCCAGTGTATCAGTCCTCGGCTTGCTGAACTGTTTCTGAATCACCCATCCTCAATTTCCGCTGTGTGGCTTTACAGAGAGCTTTGGGACCTGCAGGATCACGGCTGCCATGGTCCGACTGGCCCACCGGGGAAGCAGGAAAATGCCCGGTGGGCCCCACTGCCAGATGTCGGCCCCCTACACAGGTTGATTGATAGGCTGGTCCCGGAAGAGGGACCAACTGTCCTATTGTTTGCGCTTGTGGATCGTAAGGATCTGACCCTCCCCTGCATTATTTCTCTCTATGGTGTCCCTTTGACATGATGGTGCACACCACATGACATGCGTACCATCCCATGTGTGCAGACGGGAAGAGAGGAAGACTGAAGACCTGACTTCTGTAGCTCTGGATAAAAGAAGGTAAGTGTGGTAAGGGGAGGGGATTTTAATATTCTCATATACCATGGTACTTGCCAGTGCATACAGCCCAAACTGGGGTCATTGCAGCTTCAACAAAAAAACATACATACCAAGCAGGCTGCTTGTTGGATCCATCAAGCACTTGAGAAAATGTCAGTGTATACATAGATATTACATTCACTATTGAATTCAATTATGTATATTTTGATAACTGTGCAAGTTTTAATTACCGTCACAGAGACTGAACATAGCATGGGGATGCCCAAAATGCCCATGTTTATCTATCCTTTACTGCTTTTCAAAACTTAAGTGTGTAATGACAATTTATTTTACATAAAGTTAGACCATGTATTTTTATTTTTTTACAATTCAAACATGCAGCATGCATGTGAACTTATTACAGTGCATCTGTAATTGACATCTCCATATTTAAATATCTATGACAGATGCAGTTACACCGCATTCCCCGCAATTACTGTTGAGTGCGCCTATTTTTATAAATTCAAATTATTTACCACTCCATTTGCAGCATTTATAGTATATTGGTATATGTCTACAGAAACATGAAAAAGGAGAAGAGATTCAGCAAACGTTCAAATGTTTTACAAATAAATTTCTTTTAAATATTTTTATTGTTTTACTGACTCGTGTGATCAAGTTTAAAACAGGACTGTATTAGAGGGTAACAATAGTCCTAAAGGGAACATATATGAGATGTCTTTGAATACGCGTGTTTGTGGACACCATACACTTACTCAGGGTCAGACTGGACAACCAGGAAATCGGGCAAACCCCTGGTGGGCCCCACTGCCAGATGTCAGCGCACTACACATGGTTAAGTGACAGGATTGGTCCCTCCCTCCGGACCAACCGTCCTATTGTTTGCGGTCGCGAGTCATAATGATCCGGACCCCCTCCTCTTCTCTCTCTGGTGACCTCATTATGTGACGGAGAGCTGAAGGTGGGGGTAATATTTAATAGTTGGTAGGAGATCTAAATTTATTGGTGGAGTGATGGCTGGCGCTATTAATATAAAGTGGGACAATGGGACTATTAAATCTTGGGGTGGTTTGGGGATAATAATTTAATATGAGACTCTGTTTATGGAGAAAGAGAACTATTTATTGAATGTTAATAATAATTATTTAATGTCCATTCTTTTTATGGAGGGAAATAATATTTAATAAATAAGCCTAATTTATGTCATGGCTAGTTAACGGGAAGTAAGTTTGTTAAATTTGAATGCTATTCATTTAAAGTCAGGGCTGATTGTGAGTAAATAAGTCTATATATTAAATGTGCATACTGTTAAATTTGGGGTTGCTTAGGGGTAAGCCCTGTACGTTTAATTATTAAATGTTAATACTGTTGATTTACTGTCGGGGAGGGGAGCTAAAGTGTTTACTCATTGCTAGGCTTTCCATATTTCATATACCTATACCTTTTTCCAAACTGGGCCTCAACATTCCAGGTTTCAGACAAGCAGCAACTTAGCTTAAACCACCAGCAGCCGCAAGTAGTGAAGGCAACAAGAACAGTTAGAACAGTCCTGATTTTGGATGACTCTTCCGCTTCTGGATGGGGCCTAGACTGTACACACTTTATATATGTGTTTGCGTGGGTTTCCTCCCACCCTCCAAAAACATACTAGGGGGTTAATTGGCTGCAATTAAATTGTCCCTAGTCTCTCTTGGTCTGTGTGTGTGCATGTTAGGTAATTTAGACTGTAAGCTCCAATGGGGCAGGGACTGACGTGAGTAAGTTCTCTGTTTAGCCCTGCGGAATTAGTGGCACTATATAAATAAATAGATGATAACATACACTCCATTCTTCTATACTACACTGTAGTGCTAACAATGTCCTCTGTGGGCTGACAACAACCCCTCTAGTCACATTGTCTGTCAGCAGGCCACACCCCCTCTGGTGGGCCTCTACCCTTACATCCCACTGGTCGGCCCTTCATGTCCTAGTTCGACACTGCTGGCTGCTAAGCTCATCCAGCCCTGAGGCAGTTCTTCATGAAGACCAGGGACTCTGCCAGACTCCACGCATCTGTGTGGCCAGTGCTAAACTAGGCTAACACGGGTAACCATCACCTCAGGACCCCCTTTCTGATAACCTTATTACTGCCGCCAATATGTCAATATAGTTTCATATGCTCCTATACGGAGGTATATGACACCATATAATATAGCCTCAGACCACCATTTTAACAATCCCAAGGCACAGAATTCTCACTTCTCCTGTTATGGTGAAATCCTCAGGAACGCAAAATTTCTCCTCCATGCTTTTTTTTAAAGATGAGTGAAGTGTGCATATGAGGTTTAAACAGCAGCAGGGCCCAATACTATAGGCCAGCTGATCTCTCTTCAAAATAAATAATTGACTGTAATTCGTAGTGTGACTGTGGGACTTGACAGGTTTGTACCATCTAGAACTTTGATCTTTATGTATCAGCTATAGTGTTCTCCTGTTGCTATTAAATTTGTTAGTCTAACTGGTGTGAAGTGCAGTAACCAGCTGACAGAGATATGTGCTTCCTAGGGACTAAGCAGTAAGATCAGCAAAATAGTTTTTCTATCTGACAGCATATATCTCTATGTGTAGCTAAATTTAGGGAGATCCAAAATGCTGCAGGAAGAAAATAAAGATTGCTGGATACAAAAAGTGGCAGCTTGACATATACCAAAAAGCAGGACCAGCATATAGAGACTTTAATGCAAAACATTGTCTGATTAACTTTGAAAATGAAAAAATAAAAAATAAACTTATAAATCCATATTAATGGGTTAATCAAATATGTGTCCCACAATAGTTCATGTATCCAATCCAATGATATGTCAGTTTCTAACATCCTAACCACTATTCTATTAATTCTGGACACTGAAATACATCCTAATTGTTAATTGTCCACTAGCAATTAATAGAAAGTATCTGTGATGTTACATAAAAAGGACTCATAAGCCGACTACCTGTTGATATACTTTAACTTAATAGCTAATTCCACTTGCCAAGAGTTCTCCTACCTATTAAAGTAAAGACACACGACAGTTGATTGGCGAATGAAAGGTCACAAAAGTTATTGAAAATTAAATTGAATTCAAGTGGTGGCAAATAAAAGCAAGACCAAAGCCTTCAGCCATACCCAGAAATTGTAAGTCAATTGAACTAAAATATTCAGACACTTCTAGGCTCTACCACGTTTTGGCCCACTAGCTAGGACCTGCCCATTCAGATGGAGACCTATAGCTTCCCGAGGGGTAGTATTATTAATTGAACCTCCCTGTTAAGTGAGAGTGCCCAACAGCCACCTGAATGTGTCTTTAAAGCTGCTGATTGCTGCATTGCGGCCACCAAGACCTTTCTGGAGGAAAAAGCAGAACAAATAAAAGACACATGACACTTGTTTGGTGAATAAAAGGTTACAAATTTTATTAAAAATTAAACTCAATTGAAGCGGTGGCAAATAAAAGCCTGACCAATCAGTCTTCAGTCATACCGTATATTTATTGAACTAAAAGATTTGGACACTTCTAGGCAGTGGAGCCCGACTCTACCATATTGTGGCTTACTACTTGGAGCCCACCCGTCTAATTGAACCTCTCTGTTCATGGAGAGTGCCCAACTGCCACCAATGAACCCCATCTGCTCTATATTGTGGAAATCTAGCTCTAATGGCCAGATATCTAACCACTGAACCCCCTAACCTTATAAAAAAAACTTCCCAACAGCTCTATTAATCTTATAATCAGCCTTGTCAAGATGAATCAGAGTACCAACGCCTCTCCATTGTAATCTAAGGATATTTTCTGACCATACAAAATGACTCAAGGAACATTGGGATCGGATCACCGTAACGTCAGAATTAATGTGCTTAATGAGGTCCAATCCCGTCAATTTATCCAAATCATTACCACACAAGTGAATGACCAATACACCAGTACACCCAAACTTGGCCTAATTAGCAAAAACGATATCTAAAAGGGAAGCCCAACAAAGCCCCTAAAACCACAAGTGACATTTGCCGACTTTAAATTCCGCAGCCAAAAACCATTTAAAAAACCATCCCATAAAAACTGAGCAGCCTGACCATTGGAATAACACCCCAACCATTTGTACAGCTCTGACAGCACCACTGGGGAAGAAGTTTTAACGGGCAGGAGCTGCCTTGAGAAAGCTACTCATCAAAACACACATTGGTGTTGCTGAGCCTACCGAATCCTAATTTGACAAAATTAATTTAATCCCACTAAGAAATTAAAAGTTATTAGATTTTGTTAATACAAAGATGAGAGATGATTAGTCCGATAATCTACCCAACGGAGGTAGTTAGCAATTCACATTTGCACACAAAAGTGTGAATGAATGAATGAACGGACAGATATTTCACACAGGGATGGTATTAACGTATGCAGGGCAATAAATTGTAATATTATTTAATCCCCACTTCAACATGTCTAACAGTAGTTAAAAATTGATATCAATCACACTTAACACTGCTCAGATTTTAAGAGCAAGCTCCCTTGATGGCAACAAATGTATCCACTGTTATAAATATTAAGAGAATCGTAGGATAATATACAGCTAATACTGGTTTTACCTAATTAAACATTTCTGTATTTGACCTTGTTATCTGGAGTGGGAAATATATTATTAGTGAGCAAAGGATTTGAGGTATGCTCAGAAATGTAAAATATCACAATAATTCACTATTTTTCACTTTTGCTATTAAGTAGCATAATGGATGACTTGTAAGTAAAGGAACACAGACAGAATGTGAAGTGCATCAGAAGATGCATGACTACTGGTGGCCAAATTAATGCAACTTAGCAGAAGCACAAACAGGGGCAAACATGGTACAGCGTTTACTGGGGTTAGTAATGCTTCCATGAATTGTAAACCACTTCAACCCTAGAAGAATTGATTCATCACTTATAAGAACAAAATATGGAAGGATTTTAGAAACAATGTATGCTTGCATTTATGATTTGACAATCCATTGAAACAGCCTGAATGCCCCATACAAGATATATAATTTATCAGTCTTTGGGGCATATTCAATTCTTTTTTTTCCGAGCCGCGGAAAAACTATTACCGTTAATACGGGAGCTGCGAGCTGAAATCCAGCAAGTAAATTAACTAGAGATGGGCGGGTCCGGTTCCCCGAGAACCGAACCCACCCGAACTTTGGGTATCTGAGTACCTCGGTACTCTCCCGCCCGCTCCGAATCCAAATCGAGGCTGAACGTCATCGTGACGTCGTCGGATCTCGTGGCTCGGTTCTCACGATACTTTAAGATTATAAATACCTGCCTCCACAGCAATCCATCACCATTTGACAGAGGGAGAGAGCAGGGTGTAGTCACAGGCTGATTAGAGCAGGGACAGAGAATACAATATTCTTATTCCAATTGCTGTAACAAAAATCGCTAGAGAAGAGAGGAGGATAGAGATTTATTTTATTTTTGTAATATTTGGCACTCCCCAGTGCTTTTGGGGTGTCCCCCATAATTGTGCATAAATATTTCTGGCTGTCAAAAGTCATATCTGTCAGCAGTATCTACCAACTAATTTTTAGCACTACAAGTGCTTTGCGCTCAGAATGGATTCAAAGCAGTCCACATATGATCAGAATGAGCAACCAGGTTCTGTCACCAGTCCTGATGTTAGTGTTCCCAGTACGTCATCTGGGCAAGGCGATGTCAAACTACAGAGTGTTTTGAAATCAGTCCAAAAAACAAAATACATTTTTTTTTTACTGTGTTGAAGCGAAAAAGAAGTGTTACTGAGCAAAAGTTAAGTGCAGATAAATTTTTTTTTGCCAACATGCCATTCTACACACGCTGTGGCAAAGAGAGAATGAGGCCTTCACCTTTGGCTATTAGTGGCAGATCCCAAAAAGTTACAGAGCCTACAATTGGTGCACAACTACTGTTACGCGTCAAAGCCGAGCTGCAAGATAACAGTAAGGCATTAGAGGATAATGTTTGCTCTGATTCACAAATGACACCAATCCCTGTGGAGAGTCCATCCAACAGTGGTATGTCTAGTCGTGAGCATTCTGTTAGTGTACCCATAAAGATGGGCCCTTTCAGCAGTTCTGCTGATGTGTACCTGAACAGCCCGAGTGTAGCCGGTGATACACAAATTGAGGATGCCACTTTGAAAATAGAAGAGGATGAGGGGAAGATTTATGGAGGTGATGAAGGCGCTAATGAGGATGTTGATGATTATGATGCAGACAGATACCCAATTCCCTTTCTCAATTTCTATTTATATTCTAGATTATATAACAGCTGAATAGTTTTCTATTTTACCTAGTGGAGAGGGGATCTGATGCAGACAGATACCAAACTGCCTTTGTCCATTTCTTTGTATATTCGAATTTCTAGTTCTACAATCTATGCAAGCTGCTTTTTTTTCTATTTTACTACACGTGGATGGGGGGGGGGGGGTGTTGGTCTGATGCAGACAGATACCAATCTGCCTTTGTCCATTTCTTTGTATATTCGAATTTCTAGTTCTACAGTCTATGCAGGCTGCTTTTTTTTTTATATTCAACTACAAGTGGAGGGCGGGAAGGAGGGGGGCATAGATAGCCACCAAAGTACCGTGGTCCATTTAATTTTACTTTCTAGCTCCACAGTCTGTGCAGGCTGCTTTTTTAATATTCAACTACAAGTATAGGGTGTAATATATACCCAAAGACAATGGCTACATTGCCAATAATCAAAGATGGAGGAGGTAGACAACCAGGTTTGACTGTATAATTTGCAGACAAGTGTTCGCATTAAGGACGGCCTACCAGGGATTAAACTGTTTTTTTCATAATTTATTAGCTTTAGAATTACCTCACTTATCTAAGAAACTAGTGGAGCACTAAATTAGGCTATTTTAGACCCAAAAAATGGTATTTTTTTCAAAAATACCAAAACCAACCAAAACCAAAACCAAAACATGAAGGTAATCCAGATCCAAAACCAAAACCAAAACACGGGGGTCAGTGACCATCTCTAAAATTAACGTATTAACGGTTTTTCCGCGCACGATTACCGTAACAACGGTAATCGTGCGCGGACCGCGAGATTTTCAGCATTTCCGCCGAGAATTGAATATGCCCCTTTGAGTGTATGTGCAGTGAGCACCTGTAGGCTAATAATAATGGAATTTCTTAAAGCTGTACATAGGGTATGCTGCAACACGGGTTGGCCATGCAAGGCTATAGACATAACTAGTTAGGGGTAGCACAAAACTAAAGTGACTGATGTAATGCTACCAGTTGGAGATATTCCTTTACTTTAGGGATCACAGAGCTTTTTCAGATACAGACTATTTGCAGGGCTGGTACAAGCACTTGCAGTTCTTTGTTTAACATCTTAAAATAATATTTTTAAGTATGACTGTCACTGTAAAAATAGAGGTCTTTTTAAAATACTGGTAGAATAAGCTTATTTATTTTATACAGATGATATATGGGGGAGGGTGGAACCATGGAGCTTAATAGGAAGGAAGAGGGGGCAGCAAATCTCAACTCGGCTTACTTCCAAAAAATTTAGGGGTTAAGTGAATATGCTAAATTATTTATAAGAAAGTGGGCCATAGGAACAGAGTTAGTTTGTGCTGAACAGCAGATCATCTTGGACAAATCTATGTGTATTATAGGTAAGTACATGTCTCTGCAAACAGTGTTACATAAACCTACCATGTCATATAATAAATGCAGTAGTAGTGTTATAGTCTCAATGCCAATAATTGTTCAGGAAGATTGTAAATACATGAGTAACAAGTATTTGTCATTATGGCCATTATTAACTTATGTATTAATGTATTTCCCTTAAAAAAATCTCGATGTGATTAACTGGTAACTCACAATACATAAAAAGCAAGGAATACTATTCTCCACAGCTTACTGAAACCAAAGACTCATTTGTTTGGTTCAAAACAAAACGCCATGTAGGAGAATGACTTGTTTTCTGACATGAAAGATTTGTCACTTAATCAAACATTGAATGACAGGTGGTTCATCATTTAGCCATAAAGTTACAGAAGACTAGACTAGATCACATTGAAAATACTTGTAGATATTATCAGACGAAGCGCTGTGGAGAATGTCAGAGTGATGAGGATTTAATAATTATAGTGTAATGTTTTGTGCATACGGCAATCACTGACTAAGGCACTGACAGTAACAGTATTGGAACAAGGCATGAATAAATCATTAAAGGGTAATGCATAAAAAATACTAATTTCTCATCACACAACAGTGGATTTATAATCTGTACCACACCTGTATGAATGAATGTATTATCTGTGCCAAGTTTACTATATTGTCTGACCTATGAGATATTTTAGGTATTGGAGTGCACTAATGTACATACCTGTAGTATGTGGTTGTGTGTGAGTGCTAGCAACTCTGTGTTCTCCACCTAGTTAGACTAGAAAGAAAGAATAAATGATTTGTTGCTGTGCATGAATTTTTGCTGTGTCTTAGGGGTATATTTACTAAACTGCGGGTTTGAAAAAGTGGAGATGTTGCCTATAGCAACCAATCAGATTTTAGCTGTCATTTTGTAGAATGTACTAAATAAATGAAAACTAGAATGTGATTGGTTGCTATAGGCACCATCTCCACTTTTTCAAACTCGCAGTTTAGTAAATATACCCCTTAGTTTCTTGTAGATGGATTAGTGTATTTAAAGCCGAATAAGTGGGGATGTAGAGACGTATCCGGATCTGGTTGATGTAGGGGGGAGTTGGAAATAAGAATAGAAGAAGTAGGAAGATATCTTGGAGGACTGTGGAAAAAAGTACCAACTTTAAGTACAGTGTGGATAAGCTTATAAGATAGTTATAGTAATGAGTATCTATAGGCAATATGAAGGGAGAGTTAAGGTAGAAATAGGGTAGAGAATTTGGTACAAGATATGTAGCTGAGAAGAGGAAAGCAAACTGAAGAGTTAGCACAATGGTTTTGATATAAAAGTGAAATTATAGGGAATGGAAATTTGTTTGCTGTAAAGGGAATAGCAGAGATATGCAAGTAAGATGTATGAATTTGGTAATTAAAAATGGATAGGAATGGTATTGATATGATAATGCAAGGAGTACAAATAGATGTTGAGTGAACGGATGTGGGTCAGGATGTGGCTATAAGATGGATATAGGAAAGTGATGAATTTGATGTAAAATACTACATTCTACTAGTGTGGTCATAGGTGAACATAAAACTGTATAATGTGAATTGATGATTAGAAGGGTGGTATGAATAGTGGGTAAGTATATAATCGTAAAAGCTTGGCAGAACAGTAGTGATAGAGATATAGGCAGGTAGGCTCAAAGAAGAATAGGAATGCAGGGTAGTTATGAAAAAAGCTGATGGTGGGTGGGTGTGCAGGCCAGGTAGATGCCAAGGATTAGGGTTAAAAGGTGATAGGTAATTAGTGCTGGATAACTTTGATGGTGAAGCTAGTGAATAGAGGTAGTAATGAAGAGTAAATGAGGGAATAACAGTAGTGATGGGATCATTTAGACTCCATGCCTCTGTTTCTGCCAGCGTAATCATAGTAATAAGGAATCCGCTAACTCTGTGCAACACGTGACAATGTTCCAGTGTTTTTATAGTAATTTCTTTAATTTGAAGCTGTACTGTTGAATTGTGTGACAATGCTTATGTCTTCATCTGTGGGTGGTTTGTAGGTGAGTGCAGAGCCGGATTTAGACCTCATAGGGCCCTAGGCAGGATACTATTTTTGGGCCCCCTCCCTGAAACAATCCATAGCACTATATTTTTGCAGCCTACCATATACCCCTATAGTTACGTATAAGTCAAAGCATGTGCCGCTGCACCAAAGGAGGAGGGGGCGTGGCTTGCATCATTGGGGGCATACCGAACATGTGAAAAGAGCAAAGCACCCCTAAATAATTTTTTTAAGTAGTTGGGTCAAAACAACTTAATAAATATTGAAGTCAGGGCAGAAATACTTATAATACACATAAATCCAAGTATGTGCTCTTGTCACTTTTGTCCCTCTATCATCACACTGTGCCCCTTCATTGTCACTTTTGCCCCTTCACAATATCACATGTGCCCTATCACCATCACCACCTCTGTGCCCTTTCACCATCACCACCTCTGTGCCCTTTCACCATCACCACCTCTGTGCCAATCACCATCACCACTTCTGTGCCCCATCACCATCACCACCTCTGTTCCCCTTCACCATCACCACCTCTGTTCCCCTTCACCATCACCACCTCTGTGCCCCTTCACCATCACCACCTCTGTGCCCCTTCACCATCACCACCTCTGTGCCCCTTCACCATCACCACTTCTGTGCCCCTTCACCATCACCACTTCTGTGCCCCTTCACCATCACCACTTCTGTGCCCCTTCACCATCACCACCTCTGTGCCCATCACCATCACCACTTCTGTGCCCCTTCACCATCACCACCTCTGTGCCCCTTCACCATCACCACCTCTGTGCCCCTTCACCATCACCACCTCTGTGCCCCTTCACCATCACCACCTCTGTGCCCCTTCACCATCACCACCTCTGTGCCCCTTCACCATCACCACCTCTGTGCCCCTTTACCATCACCACCTCTGTGCCCCTTCACCATCACCACCTCTGTGCCCCTTCACCATCACCACCTCTGTCCCTCCGTTGTTTTACTTACCTTTCTATTGCCTTTCTTCTCCGGCGCGCTGCTCCTCCTCGGTTAGTCCAAATAGATTAAAAAAAATAAAAAATAAGAGTCACGTGATCGCTCGTCGGGTCCCGGCAGTCTCTCCTCCTCTCTCTCTATCACTGAGACACTGAGAGGAGGAGAGGCTGCCGGGACCCGGCGATCGGTCAGCTGACTTGTTTTTTTTTTTTTTTCTTAAATCTATTTTCTGTCGGTTCTTGTGTATTATGCCGGTGGCCAGAGGGGGATTGCAGGCGGAGGGGAGCTCCCCTCTGCCTTGCATACCTCGCTCACCCTCGGCTCTGGCAGGGCCCCCTGGGTACTGCTGGACCCTAGACAGTTGCCTAGGTTGCCTAGCGGTAAATCCGGCCCTGGGTGAGTGTGGCTTATAGTTTTATGCTAATGAGTGTGGAACTATCGTTTTGATCTGCTTTGGTCATGACGAGAGTAGTGCGGGACAGCTGTGTCTTTAAATTTCTTTAAATTTATTACTCATATATTAGCCTTGACTAAAGAATGTGGTTTTGTAGATGCAGTTCCTTTTTATGTATCTATATTTGTTAAAAGGTATGTTGTTTAGCCAGGTGCTCTCGAGGACATAATTAATGCTTTCCACAGGTAGGTTTTCAAATGTGAGTTTTCAATATACAGGACAGGAAGTTATGCTAGTGCTGCTGTGTTCATCGATGAATTTGAGATTTCCCATGTGTTTGTGTAAAGATTGGCATAGCTGAGGGCAAATTTATTTTCCAATCCTGTTTCTTGTGTTTGTAGGTAGTATGTGTCCTGGAATATGAAGTAGCTCTGTATGAGAATGTAGAAAATTTCTTCTTTAACAATGTCAATTTCTTCTTCTAATGTGGTTCCTATTGCTAGTGTTCCCTTGTATGGTATGTTTGTGTGCAGTGAACTTACATCTGTTGTGCAGCACATGTATGAGTCTTTCCATATGTGGCTTTGTAGGCTGTTGACTACATGATTTGTGTCTCTGTGGTATGACATGCTTTGCTAAAATACGATTATAAGAAGAAGTTTATGTCAGATACAATGAGTATTGGTGGGTTGATGACGTCAATCCTTCTTCCCTCTGCTCATCATTCACTTATAGCCATTGCGTTACAATCTATTATCATTTTCTCTGTGTTGTGGACTACAAAATGGAAGCATTTAGATTTGTGTGTGTTGGAGGAGGGCTGATCATAGAAACAGGTTTATTGCATTCCTTATTAAATTAATAAGCTATTTCAATGATCACTTAAAGAGACATTAAAGCCTCTTTTTAAGATTTTTTGTTTTTCAAAGGCTGTTTATTACTGAGCTAAAATATATAAATGAAATAACTGGTGTGTTAGTTAACTAAATATGTTTGCCATGCTCTCTTCCACTCCTCTGCAGCAGGATGATAGGTCAGGAGGGAAGTGCTTCTCTAACTAAAGAGGGAAGTGCAGAGTTTGAGTGACAGCCTTGCAGACTTGTTGTGCACAGAATGCACTGGATTGATGCATTCTCATACAGGGTCAGGGCTGGTGATATCTCAGTAACTTATTAGATTTTTGCCCTGTATAAGATTTTATTAGGACACTGCCCTAAAGATTTGGGAGGAGCATCAACTCTCTGTAGTAGACTGGGCAGGTAATACTTAACCTTTTAACAGAGTTGCAGTGGAATATTTTTGGTTACACTGAAGGATGTGTTTTACCTCTGTGACATTATTTCACATGAACTGGGTCTCAGACTTGCCTGGATACCTCTGATAATAATCTACACCAGTACCCATAATAGGATAACAGTAATCACTACCACTACCTACTTTATACAGTGCAGACTCCAAGACAATCCTCCATGATGGCTTTTATAAGGCATTCACAATCAGCCCACAAACTTATCTGTCAGTAATATCAGCACACCTCCTCAAGGGTGCCTCAGGGATCCGCTATCCCAAGTGTCAGTGCCGTAACTAGACATTTTAGTGCCCTGGGCGAAGCAGAATTTGGTGATCCCCCCCCCCCCCATGTACCTTTATGGGAGTAGATGCTGCCTCTCAGTGGTTAAGCATCGCCGGTGTCTTCTGTCTGCTGGTGTCTTATGGTCTGTTGCTGCTTAAATGGATCCTGGAATATTGGGGGCCTGTTTGGAAAAGAGATTGTTATTACTGACCTCCAGGAAAGTTGAGCAGTGAGTGGAGAATCTAGGTCTCCCTTTCCACAACCAGACAGACTTTAAATCAGTAGCTTTTTCTTTTTAAAAACAAGCCTTCTTCCACCCAATCAGCTCCAGAATCTAATTAATGGCATTTACAGTAAATGTCTATTTCCCCCTATATAGCCCCAACATCAAATTAATAGCACTCACATTTAATAAATAAGCCTCCCCCAACCAGTTCTGACATTAAATTAATAACATTCCCATTTAATAAACAGACATACCCCACGCATCAGCCCATACATTAAATTAGTAGCATTCACCCGTCACCAGCTCCCACCATTAAGTTAATAGCATTCCCATTTAATAAACCAAATTATTCCTCACCATACCCAACATTAAATTAAAAGTCTACATATGTAACAAACAGACTCACCATCCCCGGCATAAAATTATTAACATTTCCATTTAACACAAATCCTATTTCCCCATCAGCCCAACAAATTGTGGCTTCAAATTTCCCCATATTGAATAGTAATTATTATTAAATAATATATTCTCTTCTCTCCAGACCTCCCCTATTCACTCGAGACACTTTTCATTAGATCCCTCAATGCTTCTATCTAGATCCCCCCCATTCACTCCAGACACCTCACTCCTTCTCCCCAGACACCCTCCTCACTCCTTCTCCCCAGACACCCTCCTCACTCCTTCTCCCCAGACACCCTCCTCACTCCTTCTCCCCAGACACCCTCCTCACTCCTTCTCCCCAGACACCCTCCTCACTCCTTCTCCCCAGACACCCTCCTCACTCCTTCTCCCCAGACACCCTCCTCACTCCTTCTCCCCAGACACCCTCCTCACTCCTTTTCCCCAGACACCCCCACCAGACCCCTCACTCCTTCTCTCTAGACCACCCCCCCACCAGACCACTCACTCATTCTTACCAGACCCCTCACTTCTTCTTACCAGACACCCTTTTCATCAGACCCCTCACTCCTTCTTTCCAGACCTCCCCTTTCACTCCACACACCTTTCTCTCCAGCCCTCGCTCCTGTCCTCTCCAGCCCTCGCTCCTGTCCTCTCCAGCCCTCGCTCCTGTGCTCTCCACACCTGGCCCCTGTGCTCTCCTCACCTGGCCCCTGTGCTCTCCTCACCTGGCCCCTGTGCTCTCCACACCTGGCCCCTGTGCTCTCCACACCTGGCCCCGGCTCCTGTCCTCTCCAGCCCCGGCTCCTGTCCTCTCCAGCCCCGGCTCCTGTCCTCTCCAGGCCCGGCTCCTGTCCTCTCCAGGCCCGGCTCCTGTCCTCTCCAGGCCCGGCTCCTGTCCTCTCCAGCCCCCGATACTGTCCTCTCCAGCCCCCGATACTGTCCTCTCCAGCCCCCGATACTGTCCTCTCCAGCCCCCGCTACTCTCCTCTCCAGCCCTGCAGTATTTTACTCACCTGAGCGTGTCTTCTGTCCTCTTCTTCCTTCTGCGCCGACTCCTCATCGCCTGTGTATTGACAGCATCCTGACGTCATTATTTGCACGTCAGGATGCTGCAGGAAGCCGGCACCCGCGCGCTGGCTGTCTTCAATGGGCAAAGTAGTCCTGCGGTGCTGGAACCGCAGGACTACTTTGCCATTTAACTGGTGATATGTAAAGGGTGGGCGGGTGTTGCGCCTCCACTAGGCCTTGCTCCCTGGACGGTCGCACCGCCCTTGTTACGGCTCTGCCAAGTGTAGAACAATAGCAGGAGTGACACAAGAAAAAATAACAACACGTAATAAATGATGTGGTTTCACACATTCAGCGGCTCATGTAGAGTTGAATGGATTTGCACCCCAAATACCAGCAGGAAAAGTCATACGTATGAGAAAAAGCCTATTGATATCTAGCTTATGTGCCATAATTATGTCAGGTGCAACAAGTGTAGCATAGAGAATGTGTAGGTATAGGGCTTAATAGTGTTAGTAGCAAATGCTATATTCACATTACCCAATTTCTACACTGATGAATCAAGTACTATCTGCTGGAGAGGTGAATCAGCAAACATCCAATCAGGAGCAGCTAGTTACTGTGTCTCATTACTCCAGCCTTCCTCCTGCGGAGGGTATATGCATCTGTATACTGGTCTACTTTAATCACAATTGCATGAACATGACCTTACTGTGCTCAGCATACACTCACTTGATCGCTCATCCGCCCCTTCCCTTCATTTCCCTGTTCAGTCTTTCCTGTTGTAAAGAGTTGCAAGCGTAAGATGCAAACCAATCTTATAACAGTCATGTATTTGCATTTTTTGGTGTCATTGCTAAGTACTGAAATGCTTATTTTATGCAAATAAAACACATGTACTTCCAACTCTACATTAATTCAACCACCTTTATTCGCCAAACAATAGCACAGCCCTGCCTGTAGCCAAGCAGGTCACCAGAAAAATACAGAGTAGCAAAGAAGAGATCAGTAGATGATCTTGTGAGAGGTAGTCACCTGATGAGATTGTGTCACTGAGGACCAGACTAAATGCTAAATGTTGACAGGGGCTGTGTCATGATGGGAGGAAGGTAATGGAAGGAAGCTTGAACTTATTGAGAGTTAAACAGTGGAAAGAACAGCAGAATAGTGATATCCTGGCAGAGTACACCAAGGTTTGATACAGTTAAACGTTGCCTGACTCTCTATAAGTAGCTTGTAAACAAACCACACCTATAGGGGATAAGTCGTCATCATCATCATCGTCATTTATTTATATAGCAACACCAATTCTGCAGTGCTGCACAGATGATTATCATTATTTTTTATTATTATTAATTTTTATTTATAGGGCGCCACTAGGTATCCGTAGCGCCGTACAGGGACAGACAGAAACACGATACAGGGTGAGACAGCACGGTACAGTTAACGAAAAGCACAGTAACTCAGAAGCTCAATGTACAGCTAGATGAGAGGTGAGAGCCCCCAGCGGGGTAGAGAGAGGGGTAAAAGGGCAGGAGGACCTCACGGAAGAGACAAGGAGCTGAAGAGCAGAGTTAAGGTGGTGGAGAACAGAAGGAGAGGTGGCCCTGTTCAAAGGAGCGTGCAATCTAAGGGGAGGGTAGGACGGACAGATATGCAATGGTAGGAGGAGAAAATGGGGAGAACGGAGGCAGAGGGGGAGAGCAGAATGAAAAGGAGGGAGGTAAGACAGGAGGGAGGGCAGGAGTGGGAGGGGGGTAGGGGGATACTGGGAGGAGGTCAATTAGGTGGGGGACTGGAGGGCTTTAAGAAAGAGGTGGGTTTTTAAGGCCCGTTTGAAGCTGGACAAGTTGGGGGAAGATCTGATGTTTGTCACTCATATCAGTCCCTGCCCCATTGGAGTTTACAGTCTCAATTCCCAAAGACACACAAACACACAAACAGATACACACACTAGGGTCAATTTGATAGCAGCAATTAACTAATGGTATGTTTTAGGAGTGTGGGAGGAAACTAAAGCACTTGGACAAAACCAACGACACAGGGAAAACGTACAAACTCCACACAGAAAAGGCCACAGGAATCGAACTCCCAACCTCCTTAAATCTCTCGGCACATTTATTATAAAGCAGTTTAACCTATTGACCTGTAACCTGATAAGTAGTTGGTGACATACAACAAGTTTAATCTCTGGTAAGGGTGATAAAGTGAACTGATGACAAATACACAATAACAAGGGTACAATATATTGGTAGAAACATTAAATGAACAATAATATACAGTATGAAAAGACAATGCGGTTTAGCAACATCTAAAGACATTAACATACAGACATGTAGGCAATACTTAATAATACATGAGTTAACAAGCAGTAGTAATCAATCTGAATACATAGAATCACAGATGAGATACTTTAGACAACTATTAAGCATAAGGCTCTGTCAGGGCCGGCACTACCACTAGGCAGCCTTAGGCAGCTGCCTAGGGAGCCGGCCTCTGGGGGGCGGCACTGAGGCCGGGGACACAATAATAATTGGTAAATGAATGCGGGTGGTGCAATCGCCCAGGGCACCACCCGCATTCATTTAGCAATTTTAAAATGCGATGCTACAGTGAAGCACCGCATTTTAAAATCTGCTCGGTGCCCGGCTCCCGGCTTCTGGCAGCGTTGTGACGTCACGGGCTGTATCAGTAACACGTCACAAAATGTACTCTGCTTACATCACAGGCTGGCAGGGTATAACACTTAAATAATCTACGGGCACACACCCTGATACAAGAAGTTGAGAAGATTGAAGAAGATAACTTGCAATATGAAGAAGACAATGATAATGTAACTTTAGTTCCAACAAAAGTAAATATGAAGAAGCTAATGAGGCGGGTAGTATACCCACTTCTGGTAGCAACTGGAAATTAATCACACACCAAGAAATATTTTCCATTAGATGGGCACAGATAAGTGCAAATGAAAAGGGGAAGAGTAGTCCCTTGGGCAGTAAGCAATATTAAATGTGCAGTATTTGGTAGGTTACTCATGTAGTGGGCACTGACCAGTTCTGGAAACCTGGAAGGTTCTCTCAATATGCATCAAAAGCCTGGAAGATTCTCCAGTGATTTGTAGAATCAGAGGATAAACGTTGAAATTGGAGAGAGGAAAACTAAAAAGCACCATAAGTAAGACCTGTTTTACAGAAAGGGTGACATATCTATGGAATAGCCTCCCAGATATTGTGGTAGGGGCTCTTACAGTAAAAGAATTCAAGAATAAATGAGAAAAACACAAGCCAACTTTTAAGACTTAGGGGTCTATTTACTAACTTGCAGTGAGTCAAAACTCTGGAGAAATCGGCTGTTTCTCCAATGAATGACCCTCACATCTCTTATTTTAATTTATCAAGTAGTTAATGAAGCCTTAAACTGTTTAACACTGGTCTTCTAAGACTCCTATGGGAACTGCAGTGTGACCAAATTTGACAAGTGCCAGCCTTAAAAACGTACCTTATTAATGGAGTCCATAGGACCATCGCCACTGGAGAAGGCACTCCTCATCCGGCACTGAATCCCGCTGTTATGTGCAGACACATCCTTAGCCACACATGTGCAATAGCCACACAGTGGTCAGAGCCTCCATTCACCAGCAGTATTAGACTGCCAGTGAAGAAGTTGTTAATTAGTTAGTTAGATTGAGCAGAAGGGGGGGGGGGTTCGCCAGGGCTCGTCAATGAACCCTGCTTCATAAATTCCACCGGCAGTACATTTTGTATCGCTACCGTATGCCATGAGTAAATACTTCAAGGAAATGTCATTTACATGCAGCTCAGTCTACACCATTATTCTTTCAAGAAAATATGTTCTTTAATTACAGAACAGACAACATTTTTTTTATCTTTTTTAATTGCATTGATATGAAATTTGAAATGTTATAAAAGCTGGCCCTAAATTTCTTTTTCATTTACAATGTCCTTATCTGGCACTCGAATCGAAACTTTCTTAAAACCGTATTGGAATTTGTAGTCTTAAAATTAAAAGACATTAATAAAATATTATGCAAATCACACTCATGAATTTCCAGGTTCCAGCCATTATAAGGCATTTTCAACATAAAATATATTCCAAAACCTTTACATTCTCTGCAGGAGCTATTATTTGTTTATCCTACTTCCTGGTTTATGCTTACACAATGCTTTGCCAACTTTTGTTCTGACAAACACTACACCCAAGACCAATTGCATGGAACATCAGAGACATCAGACGACTGCAGAGGCTTTAATCTTAACGCAAACAGGAAATAACAAGCTTTTTATGAATAGAAATTGCATACACCAAATAGAAAAGGAAAATAATGTAAAGTATATTATGCAAGAATTCCTTTCTCCGACCAACCAAATACTGAATTTTTCCTGATGAAAAAAATGTAATACAAAATCTTTGCTCTGTAAAACTATGGTTTTATGTTCAGAAAACAACTTTTTGGATGGTTTAACAAGATTCATTTTATAAGTAAGATAAACACATAGGGACTTATTTTGAATTGGACCTATGGCAATTTGTTTTGCCTAAGATGCACTTTCCGTACTGTGTATGTGCACAAAAATGCTTATCAAGCACTAATGTGTAGATTTTTGCGTGTCATTCACTTGTCTCCTTTTGTCTTGAGATGCATCCAATTCAACATATACACATAAGTACAGTTTTTGTGCAAGTTTTTTCCTACATGCTTTTAATGCATAAACGTTCAACTAAATGAGCCACACACTTTGTGCCATATATTTTAAAAAAATTATCCTGATGCAGTTTCAGTACTGATACCAAGTTCTTTTTCAAACATTTCTAGGTTTTCTCTCACTTGGCAATAAACATTAAATGGAAACAGAGTTAGGGACACAGGCACAGAGGACAGCTTAGTCAAGTAACTCTGCCCAGGAATGAATCCCCCTTATGTGCACTCAGAGAGCAAAATTTGCCCAAGGTTCAACTTCCTTTCACGGTTTCATGGTTAAAACTAGGTCACCCAGAACCCCACAACCCCAGAGGAAGCAGTATTTACATGTGTCTCCAGGGCCTGCACTGGCTACAAAGAGGAAACTTCCATATTGCTTCGGGCCTTCATACCTGCCCTGGCAGAACTTTGCCATGATATATCTGGTGTTGCAAGTCATACCATCATTAGAGATGATCAATAAACAATCCAAGTGGATGAAAATGGCAGATTATAGGAGGACATTTGTAGTATTTGTCTCCAAAATACAAGACCTCAAACATAGAGACATAGGGCCTGATTCATTAAGGATCTTAAATGAAGAGGATCCTTATTTCACTGTCCTGGACAAAACCATGTTACAATGGAAGGGGTGCAAATGAGTGTTCTGTTTTGCACATAAGTTAAATACTGAGTGTTTTTTCATGTAACACACAAATACTTGATCGCTTATTTGTACACTGAAATTTAAAGTTGATATGTGTGTGTTACATGAAAAAACAATCAGTATTTAACTTATGTGCACTTATTTGCACCCCGTCCATTGTAACATGGTTTTGTCCAGGAGACTGAAATAAGGATCCTCTTCATTTAAGATCCTTAATGAATCAGGCCCATAGAGAGGTGACAAAATCTGTGGGTGTGGGCAGTGTCTGACAATAAAATCAGCTGCAATACAAGAATAGCTATTCAACCTCTTTAAATATCCAGACATCTGAAATGTAGCATGTGGACACAAAGCCCTAGGTCCCAAGTTGACAAACTGAGCACAAACTAAATATGTCATAATATGTATAAATTACCATGACGTTAAGGAATGCCTCCTGCAACCTCTTTGCAATAAATCATAATTTAATGCTAATGGACAACAGTATCCAGATTCATAGTTATCTCTCACTTGTCACTCTGCAAAGGAGGTGCAGTTTGAGCCCAGTCACCTCTGCTCTATTTGGTATCTATTAGAGATGTTTACGGAGCCCCGTGTTCTGGTTTTGGTTTTGGATCTGGATTAACTTCGTGTTTTGGTTTTGGCAAAACAGCCCTTGCGTGTTTTGGTTTTGTTTTTTGATCCCGATTTTTTTTTTTTTTTTTTTCCCCCTAAAATCCCGATTCCTCCCCACCACCCTAAAATCACATATTATTGCTTTTTTCACCCTACATTATTATTAACCTCAATAACACTATTTTCAAGTCATTTGCAGTTAATTTTGACTACCCCATAGGTCACAATTTTATTTTCATACACTTTCAAACAAAGACTACAGCGACCTGGCTGGATGCTAAGCGACAGAGCAATGACTCAAACACACAGCAGTTCTAGCACATCTAGGACACATTGCCGCACAGCAGTGTCAGTGAAGAAAAGTGGTGCAATTAACAATAGCGCACTCCTCTTTGTGTTTTACCTATATAACACAGTACAATGTGACTGCAGATTTAGAAGACCAAGCCTGACAGACCTATTTTTTCTATTTCAGCAATGACAATTAGCAATGGAGCTCTCCTGAATGTCACTGGAGACTTTGAAGAACACGGATACCCCTCCTCTTTCTTTTCTATCTATGATGCTGCCCAACTGTACTAGAGACTGCCAAGAACTGTGCTACCCCTTCTGTATAATGGCGCTGGATCTCCATGGAGGGCGGTACTTATAGAATCCAAAGCTCACGACATCCGAGATCCAACAACATAACAATGACGTTTTGCCTAATTTTCAATTCCGGGGCGCGTGAAAGTACCGATCTGAACACACCCGAACTTAGCAGATCCGAATACTGAGCCGGCTTGGCTCGATATTCGGATCTGCTAAGTTCGGTTCTCGGGGAACCAAGCATGAGCATCTCTAGTACCTATATAAATGGGATTACCTCTTGTGTTCAGCTGTCAATATGGACAATCTGCAGCCAGATAAGGGGCAGTATATACTTGGTAAACTTTGTCTTCACACTTCCTATTCACAAGCATCTCTTGCGGCCTCAAATCCTTTGTTGTGCAAAGAGCAGGAAGGTCCTGATCTTTCACAAAAATAGATGAAAGCAAATGGACTGGCTGCTTCATCTCAGTTCACTTTTTCATATACCTGATATCTGGATTTATAGATATTAGCACTAGAGATGTACCCTGGCCCCCATTTGGTAACTGGTTTTGCAAAAAAAAAACGCAAAAAAATTTCGGTTTGGTTTTGGATCTGGATTTAATTAAAAATGATGAAAAATAGGTAAAAAAAAAATCATTTAGAGCTGTTTTTGCTCTTATATTGCTTTTAATAGTATTACCATTCTTTTCCAGTCATTTCCAGCCTATTTTCTAATGATCCCTTCACAAAAGTCTGCAACAGGGACAGGCTGAGCTGGGGGGCAGGGAGGCATCTGCCCCCCTGGGCCGTTTCCAAAGTAGGCTACTTTGGGCTGGGTCACTGGGCCAGCTGCATTTTTTTTCCTTTAAAGTAGGGATGTGCACTGGCGACTTTTGAGGTCTCGTGTTTTGTGTTTTGGATCCGGATTTTCATTATTTCTGGGGTCCGGATTTGTTTCGCAAAACACTTGACGAAAGGTCTTGGTTCAGATTTAAGGTTTTGGATTCGGATTTTTTTTGAAAAAAACATAAAAAGTTCAAAAATCAAGTTTTTGGGCTTATTTTCACTCCTACGCTATTATTAACCTCAATAACATTCAATAACAAGCATTTCCACTAATTTACAGTATATTCTGAACACCTCAAAATATAGTTATTAGTCCAAAACGTTGCAACGAGGTATCTTTCTGGACTGCGTAGTGGAGTGGTCCCCACAATATAATAAGAAAACCATCAACTGGTATGAATCGCACCGAATAAAGTACCTGGACTGCGTAGAGGAGTGGTTCACCACAATATATATTAAAAACCCTGAACTTGTATGATTCGCACCAATAAATGTACCTGGACTGCGTAGAGGAGTGGGTCACCACAATAATATATATTAAAAACCCTGAACTTGTAAGATTCGCAGCAATAAATGTATCTGGACTGCGTAGAGGAGTGGGTCACCACAATATATATAATAAGAAAACCATCAACTTGTATGATTCGCACCAATAAATGTATCTGGACTGCGTAGAGGAGTGGTTCACCACAATATATATTAAAAACCCTGAACTTGTATGATTCGCAGCTATAAATGTATCTGGACTGCGTAGAGGAGTGGGTCACCACAATATATATAATAAGAAAACCATCAATTTGTATGATTCGCACCAATAAATGTACCTGGACTGCGTAGTGGAGTGGTCCCCACAATATAATTAAAAAAACCTTCAACTGGTCTCATTTCCACAAAACAGATGGCGGACACCGGATGGACGTCTAAAACCAACATAGCTGTTAACTGTTAAGGGCGCACTTCCTCTTTTTTGTGACTGCACAAAGAATTAACCTAGTAATATAAATGGCAGTTATTTTTTTTTTTAATATAGAAAGAAAAAAGTTAGTAATAGAAATGGCAGTTCCTCTTTTTTGGTACTGCACAAATAGTGATTATTTGGATTTCTATAATTAGTAATAAACTATTATTACTAATAAATAATTAACAATGAATTGTCTGCATCAGATCCCCTCTCCACTAGGAGTAAAATAGAAAACTATTCAGCCATTATATACTCTAGAATATAAATAGAAATTGAGAAAGGCAATTTGGTATCTGTCTGCATCATAATCATCAACATCCTCCTCAGCGCCAGCTACATCAATATCCTCATCCCAGTGTACAACATTGACACCTTCATTAGCCAAATCTGTAACTGGACTGCGGGTGATCCTTCCAGCATATGCAGAGGGCGTGCTGCAAATGGTGGAAGGAGCCACCTCTTCCCGTACAGTGAGGGGAAGGTCAGGCTTCGCAACCACCAACACCCTTGGACTCGCCTTGGGGATTTGTGATAATTTCTCTTTAGAAGGCAGAGTTGTTTGCTGTGTTGTTGCTGACAGCATAACTCTCTTAAATTTTTTGTAGGGGGGGGAGGAGGAGGGCTTAGATCGTTGTGTGAAGCTGAACCACTAGTCATGAACACGGGCCAGGGCCTAATCCGTTCCTTGCCACTGCGTGTCGTAAATTGCATATTGGCAACTTTACGTTTCTCCTCAGATGATTTTAAGTTTCTCTTTTTGCTACTTTTACTGAACTTGGGCTTTTTTGATTTTACATGCCCTCTACTAGGAGATTGGGCATCGGCCTTGGCAGACGACGTTGATGGCATTTCATCGTCTATGTCATGACTAGTGGCAGCAGCTTCAGCATGAGGAGGAAGTGGGTCTTGATCTTTCCCTACTTTATCCTCCAAATTTTTGGTCTCCATTATATGTAGCACAAGATACTGCAGAATGTGTGAACTTGGTAATATTGCAGTACCAATGGACTTATACTGCTGGATTGGTTTTGCAAATTTGGTTATAATTACTTTTTTTTTTAAAAAAAATTTTATAACTTTTTTTTTATTTTTTAAAAACTTGGGAATAATGGGGAAATAACTATGCCCTTAGAAGCACAGAGCACAGGACACAGCACCACTGGACTGAACAGGACACAGCACAGGACCCAGCAGCACTACTGAACTCAGCAGGACAGAGCACAGGACACAGCACCACTGGACTGATACTGCAGAACACAGCACAGCACAGCACTAAACAGCACAGCACAGCACAGAACTAAACAGCACAGCACGAGATCTAGCAGGACAGAGGACCACCTAACCTAACACACCCTCCCTCTACCCTGATCAATGCCCGAGTGAAGATGGCGGCGACTAGCGGGAAATTTATAGGTTCCGAGTATCGCGAGATCCGACAGCGGGATTATGACTCGGAGCCTCGTTTTCATTTTTGCATTTGGCGCCAATACCCAGATCTATCTCAGATCCGACTCGGATCCGCAAGGTTCGGGTGGGCTCGGATTCACGAAATCCGAGTGCGCTCATCTCTACTTTAAAGTGTTTCTTATAGGCTTCTGAGTCAAGTCTTGCCCCCTGGGCTGAAATTTGCCAGCCTTGCCATTGGTATGCAGCGAGCTGTCTTCATGAACGATTTTGTAATGTTGCCATTGCTGAATTTGCTTTCTCCCATTAAATTCCCAAAGTACTTTATCAGTCTATACTGGTCTCTAACTCCATCACATAAATCGCCAGTCATTATCTTTATCTCTATGTGTATTCTTTGCCAGGACCAAAATCTGTTCTCTTCATTTCTCAGAATGTGGACTTTTAATTACAATGTCAAGACATGTTTTAGGCAACCAAATCTGCATCAATGTAAGTATTATACATACTTACATCATCATCATCAATATTTATTTATATAGCGCCAGCAGATTCCGTAGCACTTTAAAGTTGGGAACAAAACTGTAATAAAACATACTAGGTAATATATACAGAAATGTAAGAGGGTAATAGGTAACCATGGGACAATTGTTTGATACACAAGGGTAAGTGCTACATCATATTTCGTATTTGTCAAGCTAGAATGCAAAGGTTAAAAAGTAGTGGGCTGTATGTTCAGTCACACAACTATAACTATGTTGGTCAGAGGGATGTTGTCTTAGTCTTGTGTTAGCTGTGCAGAGGGTGGTAAACCTAAGGAGATTAAGAGGGTGGTTGAGAAATATTATATGCTTGTCTGAATGTGTGGGAATGGAAACTGTTGGCCTATTTGAACTGTCTATTTTACATATTTCTTACACGTCCCTAATAGAACATATTATAGTATAATATGTATATACATCCATATCTATATTCATCGGTCTTGGGGACCACCTCTGCTGCAAGTCTCAGGCAGTCTCCCTGGACATGGCTTCCCCAGGGCACTGATTCTTCAGCCTTTCCCATAAACATATATACGAGTCCCCTGCATTGATTCAGAAGGGCAGCATCATGGCACAGAGCATATAAGTAAAACAAGGTATGAAAGCTCTGCTCTTGGATACTGCTGAATCTCTCTGCCCATCGAGAAATGCATTGTACTAAACTTTGAAGTTTTTGATATGGGTGCAGGCCACCTTCATCTTTACTTCTATAAATGTCTAACTCTATCATTCATACCACTAGCATTCATACCACTGTCCATTCAATGACCTCTTCTTGTTACTGTAGCTTCACTGTCTATAATGGATGCCCTGTAACATTAAAAATGTGTGCGTAACCTTTGAATTTTTGAAGATTGGGGTGGGCCACCTTTGTCTATCAGCATCATAATTTATTTATGTAAAGCAAATTACTTATAACTTTAGAATTGGGTATCTGCTTGTCTAAATATCTACTGATGCCACTGTCCATCTAATGCCTTCTGATTTTTATTGCCTCTTCGCTCTAAATGATGCATGCTGTCTAACATTCCAAATTTAATGTGCACTTACATTTTATCCGGATAATGAGCTCCGGTAATAACTGGTCCTAACTAACTTTACAGGAACTTGGAAATCAATCATTGTTTCCGCCCGGACTGTATACTGTGGTGCGCACCACTTGCAATAGGACCAGTTATTACTGGAGAGCCGCGGGGCAAATATGAAAAGGTGGAGGTTGTAAGTGATCTAAGCTATACTTCCTCTTAACATAACCACTGTTTCATTTACATTGAGCTTGTTATCTGGAGACTGTATTTATTGGTAGATGCCTTCCTTCCATGAGTGATTCTCAGAAAATTGCATGCACTGGGATATTTGTTCCTTAATTGAGAGACATTCATTTATTTTATTAATGCAAAGGTCTGGAACCAGATTTTTGTGAAAATCAAAACAAATAGATTGCTCTATGTTTTAGTTCTAATTTTTGCCTTATGAGTAAAGAGGAAGATTTATATATAAATCTTGTATTGTTTATACACAACAGCTTGTGCCCAGGGACTTGCTCGGCCATATGTGTGTGGTTCACAAATTATTACGAGGGTTTAGAGCTGTTTCAACCTCATTGTTAGTTTGTAACATTAGGTCTCACAGAATGCAAACATTTGCGAATTACATCCTCAGCCTTAAAATTATATGTTGCCCGAAAAACTTTCATAAGGATTTTGAGATGGTTGTATCAGGGCATCTTTCAGTAGACTCTTAAATTATTTTTTTGATGTCTTATTTGTGTCATTTGTAACGATTTTATAAATACTTTCATCTCAAAGCTTTGTTGATATAGCCATCTTGATTAAGCACTACTTTCCCCGATCCTTTGTCAGCTGACTTCTATCACAATAGAATAGTTTCCCTTGAGTTCTAAGGCTGCCTTCTCAGCTCTAGTCAAATTAGTATAGTTATTAAGCTTATGGCTACTTTTTTCACATAATTCCATAAAATAATCCAATGTTCTTTTATAGAAGGACTCAGTAGGAAAACTGTTATGACTCACATGAAACACCTCAGATTAATGCTTGAGTTGAGATGATTTCTTCTCATTATTTAAAACATTGGCTTGATAATTAAAAATAAGAGTTTGTTTTCTCATCTGTTAAGCTCATAAAATCATCATTATCCAACACTATTGGTAATGCTTCCAAACCGAAGATGTTGAAGTTAGAGCTAGGGGCATAATTTAAAAAGATCTTAAGGTAAGTCAGTTATGCATTGCACAGGGTTTTCCCAGACAGATTAAAAATCCCTTTATGGTTTATTTAGTTTTTGTGCCTCTTGTTGTTCAACCTCCTTTCTCTGGGTCTTTAACTCATTTGGGAGTCCATAAGAACAGACTTGCATAGGGAATCGGATGAAAGATGGGACCTGTTATAGGGCCTGCCCCTAAAAAATAATGATGTTCTTGTATTTGTTTCATTTTGGTTCTTGTTCCAAAGTGGAACCCCTAACCCTATATAAATGAGGCCTACTTCTATCACAGGAATGCCTAATAGTGCTGTTTTTTCTGTAACTCCTAAAAGCCCCTTTGTGATAACCTCTATTGTCCTTTGAAATTTCTTTTTCAAATATTTCCACTTTATCATTAATGATCTTATCTCTTTCTAGAAAACCAGAAGCATCATTGTAGTTCAGAAAATAAGCCTTCATCGTTTCTATATGTTTTGTTATTTTTTTTACCTTGCCTCCCCTGTATTTAATTGATAACCTCATGAGGGAGAATGAACAATCATAAAGGATGTTATTCCACCTCTCCATAAGACTGGTGTGATCATTAATTGATAAACTTTTAAAAACCCTCAATCTTCTTAGGATCTTTTAATACATTTTCATGCTTATTAAACCTCTTATATATATTTTCATTTCCCATCTACAGTTTGCAATGTAGCAGGCAATCTACCATTGGCTAGTCCCAGTTTCCCTATCTGGTGACCGGCCACTTTCTGACATTGGACGCAATGTACAAGTGCACAACACAGGTTATTATAGTTGAGAATCCTCCCACAGCCTTGGCTAGACAGACAGGCGACACTTCCACTTTGCCTTTAAAAGGAAGTTTCCTCAGGTGCTCTGTAACTAATCTTAATTTCAGACACACCGGGTCAGGATGCTGTTTCTGTGGAAAAAGACACTTTTAAAGCATGTAAGAAATCACATTTTATACTTCTGCTTTATCACACATGTCTCAAACAGGTATATCTTTGAACATAGGTGCACTGCTATACTTGTTTGTAACTCTCCTTTTAAACAGAGAGCCAATGTGTCCTAGTAGGGGCACTCTTAGGATATAATATATATAAAACGTAATCAAGCTTTATTAGTATACATTAAAATAATTAGATTCAATAATGTAAAGCAGTGTGAGCTCAATCTCCAGTAAAGTGCAATTTTAGCCCAATTGAATCAGACTTTCTCAATTGTCCAGCTGTGGACACAGTGTAGATAGTGATTGAAAGACCAGACAAGTGGGGACTAATCTCTGATGTTATGTTATTCTTTCTACATGCTACATGCTCCTTCAGATTTTATTTTAATGTGTTTTGTCTCTTTGAGACTTTATAAAAGCCTAATCTAATCACTTACTTCATGGCTTATATACACTTCGGCTTTTAGATTGAAACACTCCTCCTGACTTTAATTAACTAGAAGCTGTGATTCATTGTATACCAAAGTAAAACATTTTTACAAGTTTTAAAATCACATTAACAATGTATAAAATACCATCAAACGTCATTCCTTTTGTTGTCAAACATTTTATAAACAATATCTTTATAAATTATATTCAAAAGGGAGAGAACACATAATAATGTCACCTCTGTATTAATCCTTTCAACTATCTTCTTCATGAGGGCTTCTTTCAATTCAATAGATTCAGTAAAGTTTAGGCAACCAATGTAAGGAGTGGTGTGGGGAAGCAGCAGAACATTTTGCAAGTTAAATTAGTTTTGCCGCTGCATTCAAAATAGATTGTAGGCCTGAAGTTTTGATCTTTTTTGCGTCCTATCGCCCACATTTTTATATGGCAAAGTTTATAAAGGCTGTGGGAAATAAGAAAGTGCTCTCAAGGAGTGTCACTGCATCAAGGACCGGGTTATTTAGAAAATCTAATACTATCTCAGTTCAGGTGTTGGACCCCATGAGTTCAACTACCATTGCTGTCAACTGTCATTTCTATATTGTCATCTCAGATCCTCCTTCGTGAAAGCAGTTGCTGCAGAACTTAGGGTGCAAAAGTCCCGGCTCTGTTTCCAGCGTGATAGTAAAGTAACACACCAGACTACTCACAGCTACCCCAAGTTGGCAGTTAATCAAAGAGCTCCCATGCAGCACGAAAGCAAATACCTTCTCCATATTCAGAAAAGCATGGAGATTCAATAAATATAACTGTAAAGGACAGTTTTGCTTGACTTTCCGCTGTCACCCACTAATGTACAATTGGTACGTGTACGTTGTTTTCGTCAAGGTCAAGATATGCATTCACAACAGCAAGGTGGCATGTACAGATAACAGATGACACTAAGGTAGTTAGTCCACCTAAATGTTTAAATAAAGAGGGGTTGATGGTCCTGAATAAATCTCCAAGAATAATATACTGAAAAGTTGGCAAGCCTATGGGGCCCCTGGTTTCAGCCATGACTCACCACCAGTAGCTGCACAGAAATGCATTCCACCAAGGACTGCTTTAATTTGTGGCTGGTAATTCTGTTGCCTTGTAATAACAATGTACACTTTATCATTCAGCTGCTTCAATTGTCATTCTGCTTTCTTATGTATCACATGTTCCCCCAAACCTCTTAGATTGTAAGCTTATATAGCTAGCACCATCTTTACCTTTTGTTTTGTCATTATATGTAATTTGTTTATATTACGATCCCCTCGGTGTACAGCACTGCATAGTATGTCAGCACAGATTGTTCATTATTTAGGAAATAGGAGGTAGTATTTGATAAACAGGAAGATTCTGAAATTCTAAAAACTGTAAATGAGATGGAAGTGACTGGGGTGTCTACAGGAAGATAATACAATTACCCTTCTATATTATATTGATAGATCTAAAATTAGTTTTTGTAAATAAAAATGTTACTTAAAACAATAAACTAAAAACTTATATTCAAAGCATAATATAGGTATGCATAAAACAGTACATCCACCCACCCCACCCCCTCGCGGTATATCTCATTTCTCAATTTTATAATTTGTATAGAACCAGTAAGCATATTTATTATAAAGCTTATTTCGCTTATTTATTATGATTCACTTGTATAGCCATGATGAAAATCTGAAAGCTAATCAACTACTAGCTTCACTGGTCTTTATCACTGGCTTTTCATTTACAAAGTAATTTTCTCGTGGGTTTTCCTATTTTATTGGATATGGGAAATCAGAAAGCTCTGAGCTTTCCCAGCTACGTCAGCCCTTCTATGCTGGAGCTCTATGCAAAGCTTGCCAAACCATGACAGTGTTCAGTTTATGAAACCAATGAAGAAAACCCCACACTCATTTCAAAGTTGTGATGCATTTATAGATATTACACAATGAAGCTAAGTGAATGATTCAGGCAGAGTACTTCCCCAGATGCCGTTTATAAAAAAAAAAATGCACTCTGCAAATTATAGTCTTCCAACTGCTTTCTAAGCCTTGTGAATCACCTCATTTCCTTGCAATTTAGTAGACTCAATAAAGGGAACCTAAAAGTATTAGATCCTGCAGGGAAAAAATAATCATGCATTACAATTCCTTTGCAATCTCAGCTGTCTTCTATCTTCCCAGTCAACTGGTTCCACTCCAACCATTAAAAAGCAGGGATGCACTTTGTGCTAAATAAAATAACATTACTATTATCTGATTAGGAGTGGGTTTTAATTAGTTATAGCAGTGCAAGACATGCAGGAATATCAAATGGTCTATTGTAAAAGCATAAATAAAAATGTACAGATACTTATTCATATACGACATGCAATTATCTATTTGTTCTTTATCTCATCAGCTGCAAAAGCTTGTTAAACCTTAGTGTTTAGCCTTGGGCGCTAGTTGAATCTGGTTTCAAGTATAATAATTGTCTATACACATTCAATTAACATTTACACTCTCAAGACTCCTTAGTTAATACACAAACTTGTTATAGAATTTAACAGCAGCAATCAATATAGGACATTGTCCAGGTGTCTTGAAATTAAAGAGGAGGTTCTTATTATAAAGCAAATCTTATACACTGCATTGCAGCAACACATCTTACCAACTGTCAGCTTCTAGTTTCCTGTCAATGCAAAAAACGAAGCAAAAACTTTATTTACAATGTAACCAAAGTACATAAAACATAAAGCACAGTAATTGCCACAATAAGTATATAGACACGTAATCATAGTAACATGACATCCGATAAGAACCGCTTGGCCCATCCCAATTTTTAACGTATGATATCCTCAAACCTTATTTATACTTTATTCTTTGTAAGGATATCCTTATGTCTATCCCAAGCATGTTTAAATTGCTCTACTGTATTAGAATCAACAATCTCTGATGGGAGGCTATTCCACTTATCCACTACCCTTTATGTGAAGTAGTTTTTCCCCAAATTTCCTCTGAATCTACTTGCCTCCAGTTTCAGTGCATGTCCTCGTTTTGTAATATTTCTCTTCCTTTGAAGAATGTTTCCCTCCTGTAGCTTGTTAAAACCCTTGATATATTTGAATGTTTCTAACATGTCCCTCTGTTCCCTTCTGTGCTCCAAACTATACATATTAAGATTTTTTAGTCTTTCCAGGTAAGTTTTGTGCTGTAGGCCATGCACCTGCCTAGGACCCAGCAGGCCCCCTTCCCAGGCCCACAGTGAGTGTGGTAACAATGTGGGGAGCCAAGCCTGAGACTCTCCCCTCCTTTTGTCATCCCACGTTGTAGCTTTTCCACTTGGCCATGAAAAAAAAAATTTGGCTGAAAAAAAGGCAAACAAACCCCACCTGATTGATTGCAGGAGCGCCCCACAGTCTCCTTCCTCCTATCTGCTCCATTCCACTGAATGTCGGGATTGACATCATCATGGCCGATGACATATTCATTGAGGACACACTGAGGAGTCGCGTGAGTGGCAAAGAAGGAACACAGAACAGAACACAGAACCGAACACAGAACAGGAGACGAGAAAAGAAGAAGGCAATAGAAAGTTAAGTAAACTAACAGAGGCACAATGGCACACAGTGTGAAGCAAAGGGAGCAAAGAAGGTGAGCAAAATTATGGATGGCACTGTGTGTGAGGTAAACAAGAGGGGAGCAAAATATGGCAGGCACAGTGTGCATGAGTGAGAGAAGAAGGGGGGGCAAAGTGATGGTGGGCACAGTGTGTGAAGAAAACAAGAAGGGGAGCAAAGTTATGGCGGGCACAGTGTGTGAGGGAAACATGAAGGGGAGTAAAATTATGGCCGGTAAAGTGTGTGTGAGGAAAACATGAAGGAGAGCAAAATTATGGCAGGCACAGTGTGTGTGAGGGAAAAGAAGAAAAGGAGCACAATTATATAAGGCACAGTATGAGTGAGGGAAACATGAAAAAGAACACAATTATGGAGGGCATGGTATGATTAGAGGGATAGTAATGAGAGGCCACAGGGATGACGGAGGAGCAGTGTGATGTACATGTTATTTGAAACGTGTTCTGGGTAGAAACTTCTTTAGGAGGATAATGGAGCTCTCCTTTAAATAATTTATGCAAGGTCCAAGACAGTAGTATTGTAATTTCACTTGGAAGTATGATTACAAATACAGATTATAGTAATAAAACAGGAGGCTCGCTTATAAGATTTAGCTACAGCACAAAACAAATATTTTCAAAAACATAAAATAATTGAAATGACATATCTTCCACTAAAAAATGCTGCTTTGAGGTCACTGTACTGCTATCCTGAAAATCAGGACTGCTGGTACATATGTCCTGCTCTGGCAAGCGGGCACTACAGACTTCTGCTAATGGTGTATGTAACAATGCAGTGTTTTTTCTGTAGGAGGGTGGCCTAGCTCTTTTTACCTTCTTAGCACGCCCCCATGATGCAAGCCACACCCCATTTGATGGTGTGCCTTTTCTGCAAAGCGGTATACAGCTCAACCGACTGCTCTACTATTGGGGTCTGTGCTATGCTTTAAAAAATATATAAATCACTAGGAATTATTTTAGAGAGGGGGGCCCCAAACCATCATCATCATCACCATCATCAGTTATTTATATAGCGCCACTAATTATGCAGCGCTGTACAGAGAACTCATTCACATCAGTTCCTGCCCCATTGGAGCTCACAGTCTAAATTCCCTAAGGTACACACACACACACACACACACACACACACACACACACACACACACACAGAGACTAGGGTCAATTTTTTGATAGAAGCCAATTAACCTACCAGTATGTTTTTGAAGCCAGTACCTTACCTAGGACCCCATGAGGTCTAAATCCGTCAATGACCATTTTAGTTGCCCTTTTTTGTACAGTCTCTAATATATTTATATACTTCTGGAGATATGGCCTTCAGAATTGAACACAGTATTCTAGATGAGGCCATAACAATGACCTATACAGTAGCATTATTACTTCTTTCTTTCTGTTACTGATTTCTCTCCCTATGCAACCAAGGATCTGACTTGCCTTCCTCCTTGCTTTCATACATTGCTTATCTGATTTTAAGTCATCTCTTAGATCCCTTTCCTCCTCATTAGTTTCCATTATATTGCCATTAATGCTGTATTTAGCCTTGCAGTTTTTTGAGACCCAAGTGCATGATTTTGCATTTTTTGGCATTAAACTGTAGTTGCCACTCTCTTGGCCATTCCTCTAGTCTACCTAGATCATCGGTCATTTGATTTACCCCTCCTGGTGTGTCTACCCTGTAACATATCTTTGTGTCATCCACAAAAAGTCATACTTTCCCTTCAATATAATTTGCAATGTCACCAATAAAGATATTAAAAAGCACTGGTGCAAGTACAAATGCTTGAGGTACTCCACTGGTAACATTTCCATCTGGTGAATTCTCTCCATTTAATATAACTCTGTTTTCTATCCTGCAAACAAGATCTTAACCATTTAACCTTCTTAGAATCCAATCCCAAGCTTGCAATTTTTTTTTAAAAGTCTGCAATGTCAGACAGTGTTAACAGCCTTACTAAAATTTAGATAAGCTACAATGCCCCTCCCCCCTTGATCTATTACTTTAGTAACCAAGCCAAAAAAGTCAGTAAGATTGGTTTGACATGATCTCCCCCCAGTAAATCCATGCTGCTTGGGATCCCGTAAGTTACTGGATTTGAGATATTCAACAACTCTTTCTTTTAAGAGTGTTTACATCAATTTTTCTACTACTGATGTGAGGTTCACTGGTCTGTAGTTGCTCGTCTCTTCCTTGCTTCGACTTTTGTGCAGTGGGATTACATTCGCTCTTTTCCATTTCTCTGGAATCACTCTTGTAACTAGTGAATGGCTGAATAATTCTGTTAATGATGTTACCAGTACCCCTTTAAGCTCTTTTGGAATATTTGGATGTATCCCATCTGGCCCCATTGATCTATCCACTTTCAGTTTTGAGAGCTCTGTTAGGACCTTCTCCTCTGTAAATGTACTTATATCTATCTCATTTTTATGAGTATATAAAATGTGAGGATACCACCCTTAGCTGGGATGGCAGTTACCCTCTGTGGGATTCAATTCACTTGGGTAGACTAGAATATATCCAAAATAAGGCTTCATTAGGACAGTACAACACCTCAATATGTTCACAAGTTGCAGGGTAGATGGTAGCATGTATCCTCTAGCAGCCTCTTGCAGTCAGCACGCCAAAGTAATAATCTCAGTCTCTTTCAGAGTCTTATCCTCCCGCAATATTATCACTACAGATTAACAAAACAGTTACTGCTCACACCGACCCTGTCCTGGTAGGGTTTCCTCCAGCGGCACCACAATGCCTGGCCCAGAGTTCTTTTCGCTGATGTCTTGTACACCAGGATCCGCCAAGCTAGAGAAACTCCCTTGGTATTCTCCTCTCCCTATATTCTTCGCTGTATACACAGGAAGTAGGGTCAAATGTCTCAAACCTCCCCCGTACAGCGGGGGTCTCTCAGTGGACACTTTAGCTGCTAGACATACTGTCCCTGTTACCTTGATTATAAAATAGAATGACTTTACTCAATTGACTATTTTGGCTGGATACACTAAACATGGGCTTACAATATTACAGCAGGGAATGACACTGCACGCTTACATGAAACAATAAGACTTTTGACACATTGTATTAGCAGTGTTACGCTATCTGAGTCTGTGATACATTTTGATACAATAACATTCATATTGATACATTTCCCAATGCTATTTCACCCAATTTATTACTGTGGAAGCAGATCGCATATCATTTAGAAATTCTAAACTTATTACCTCTCAGATTACCTGTTGACCTAGCTAATTAACATGAGCTGCCAGATAGTTAACTCAGACAATGTTCTGATTACAAACCAAATCTAAGCTGCAACTCATAACAATTGACATTTGAGACAAAAGGTAATTACATTCGCTAACACTAGCAAAATGACTGCTGTTGTCCTGTTATTTTTACACAGTATGGCAATATTATTTATATTTATATTACATTATATTTACACAATATTGCAGGTAACAGCAAGGGCAAAATGTACCTAATAACATGAAATAATAATACACATAATACACTGATGTTCTGGTGTATATACTTAGACTGGGCCAAGGATTAAAAAGTACATTAAACTGTGAGAAACGGGTAATGAAAACAAAGTTCTCAGTCCAGTAGCACCCTGTTTCCTCACAAATATACTTGTAACTTAACTGTGGCCCCTTTCCCTCTCTTTCTGCAGTGAATGCTGAGCAAAAATAATTATTAGGATGATCTGCTATTACCTTGTCTCCCTCAGCAAGACTCTCACTCTCTGTCTTTAGTCTTATATTTCCTCCTTTTGTTTTTATCCTTTCGCTTTTATACCTAGAAAAAAGTTTTGTCCCATTTACCCGCTGACTGGGCCATTTTCTCTTCAGCTTGTGCCTTTGCACATCTGATTACCTTCTTAGCCTTCTTCTGTCTAACAAGATACACCTCTTTGTCTTCATTATTCTGAGCCTACTTATATTTCCCAAAGGCCATCAGTTTTGCTTTTACACTACTTGCTACTTTTTTGCGAACCATAAACTTTATTCTAGCTGCCCTACTTGACAATTTTGAAACTTGAAAAATATCTGTCTCAAGTATGCAAGAGGTTTGGCAGATGTGAAATGTTCTATATGTGGATAATGGGACTAAATGAATGAGTTTGATCGTAAAGATTAAATAGAATTGTGCTCTAGACCACAGTACCATACAACCCCAAATAGTATGGTTATAGAATCATACTCTCTGTGAAAGCAGGTGAAGTTTGCTCTTTGCTGTAGAGATGCCAATGGCATATATTGGGGCAAAGCATTATATACTACTTGTTATTTCCGAAATCATTATTTAAACTACAGAGAAAGCTCCATGTGAACATTACAAAAAGAAAGAAGAAAAGAAAGAAGCTTGAGCTGAAGCGTATTAGAATATTTGGAAGTAAGAACTACATAAATGTTAAAAAAAAAGCATATATAGTGGGAAGATCATGCAAAGGAAAGAATTATGGCAGCTTGCAGAAAGAGCCAAAAAGGATACTGAAATCTGCATAAAGACACCAACTGTTGCTAACATTCATTATTATTATGATATTTATTATTGCCACACACATATTAATATATTTGAAACTCACTTTCACTTATAATAATTGAAAGAACTGTTCTGTTTCTGAAAAACACATTGTCTAAAAGCTTAAGAATTTCAGAGGCAGGTGGCTTGTTTTAATTATGTGGTACATGCTGTCTCCAAAAAACTTTTAATGAGTTTCTGTTTCTTGCTCATTATTGATTAAGTCATGACCTTATAACCTTTTGTATATATGATATTATTGTATGGCTCTACTGCCATCTATGGGCTAAAGTGATAACTTACTCTTCCTTTATCCTTACATTATTATGTTAAAAGTACGTATGTTATTGCTTCACAATAAGGATTATGCCATAAGTTGTATGTGTATTTCTTTTTTTATGCAAGATCTGATAAATAAACATACTTCTGTATCCAGCTCCAGCCTCTTTGTTAAATGGTAAAATTCTCTGTGATTAAGAGAAATTGAGACTATACAACAATAAAAATGTTTGCAGAATTGTGGTGATTTGTGCAGACTCAGTATCACTCAAATTTCACAAAAATTCACAAGTTGTTCAATCTGAGCAAGAATCTAAATCAGATATACACGAAAATGAGTAAAATGATATTATAATCGATCCTGCTTAGCAATGAAGGCAAGAGCATAGTAATACCTATACTTAAAGTTAGAAGATCCACAGGATGGAACAAGAACATTCCAGTTAAATCCTTGTCTTACATAGTTCTAACACCACATCTTGAGCTAGTTGTGGAAAGAGATGTAAAGTCTTCCTATCCGAGAGAGGCAGAAGTTGATGATATCTGCTGATGAAGAGATTAAATTTCTCAACAGGGTCTGATTAAATGTTCAGGCCGCCCCGGGCTAATACACTCATTGTGCCACCAGCTAATACACTCATAGAACCCCCGAGCCTTCCACACTAGGCTAATACATGGTAGACAGAATTGAACTTGCCCTTAAAATACAATCCTGCTACCTACAACCTCCATCCAACAATATTTATGTTCCTGTGTTTTTGAAACACTCCACATGGCTTTTTAAAAGGGTCACGGCAGTCTCAATCACTCAATTTGAATTCAAATAAATTCAAACTGTATATAGCAGAATGGAGGCAAGAACAAGCGGTACTGAGGGCGAAGATGTGAAAGAGGCTGCCATGCCCCTGCTTGTCGCCATCCTTTACTTTCCAACTCACTAATCCTCAAGCGCCCACCAAGGATGACTCATTGTCTTCAGCCTTTACCATGGGAACATATCAAATTAATTTCAGTATATACCTTCTCCTTTCACAATAATATCACCTCCCCAAAAGCCTTGTGCCTTATTGAATAATAAAGCCCTGTCTCTCGACCAGCTGCATGCTTAAAAACTCAGAACCATATTAGGCTCACCTGATAAGTAGTTTTCAAGGGGGATTTTAGAATAAGGTATATTCTAACAAGAAATCTGAGCGATTACATTATGGGGGGAATTCAATTGGACGCGTTACTTGAAAAAGTAACGCGGCCTGCGCACTATTACCATGATTACGGTAATAGTGTGCATAAATACCGTTATTACGGTAATAGTGCGCATAAATACCGTTATTACGGTAGTTTTAACGCTTTCCAGCTTTCTGCTCGCACCCCCTGAGCTGCGATCGGAAAGCCGGGCTAAACTTACCGTAATAACGGTAATATCTTTAACGCGGCGGTATTTCGGGGGAATTGAATTTGCCCTATATATGTAAAATGAATTATGCCTATTCTTAATTATGCTGATATTGCATTCCCTATACATCTTAACATGTATAAAAATTTAAATGACTACCTCCATATCACAAGTGACAGTGCCACACTTTAAAGTGACGTCATTTTTCAAAGACAGGATGTTCATTGGTCGCAGTTCTTGAAGGTCTGTTTTTCAACCTGTCAGAATTACAACACTGTCGGGGACTTTACATTTGTTGTTTTGATGTCGGGTGTATGTTGTCGGTGTATTTGTGGTCTGGGTATAGACTACCACCACTTAACATATCTCAGATTTGATGCACAACAGGCACAGGAAAAGAGCTTGTGCACACAGCCTAACAGCAGTCACCAAGTCTAAGAAGTGTATAAGGAACAGCTAGAAAGAGAGAGATATGAAGAACAAGTTAACAAATAGATGTGTTAAAATAGAATATGCTTTGTTTACATCAGAAGACCCTAGGAAAAAAAATAATTACAACAATTTGCAAATCCTCACATTATCAACTGGGGACATGAATGATAAATATGTTTTATTTAATTAAATAAGTTTTAAGACTAAAATGTGTCAGATTTAGAGGAAGCATACACTTAATACAATTGTTGCTATAGCAAAACATATTTTGAAGTTATAGAGAAAACCTATTTGACTCATATTATACAGACAGAGTGTAATTAATTGTAGCTAAAACACTCTTGTACAGCTACAGTATGTTTTCTGTCTGTTCAAAAGCACAGTCTGCGCTGGATAATAATGCTGCTGAATATTGACTCTTAATTGCTTCTTGTACCTTTATGTTGTGATTGACATATGCACTATTTCTCAGTAATGTTGTTTTTGTTATGAGCAAAAACATGTGGCTGTCCTTGTAAATGTAATTGCATACCTTAATTGCTTGATAAAATACTTTTACATCATTTTTATCTTGTGTCTTTATGTTTTTGTAGGTCACTTACTGAATTAATTAGTGCATCATATTAGGGGAAAGCACATGCTTTTGACAGAGGAGATTCCAACTTAAAAAAAATATATTTATATTCCATATATGTACTTACATGGCAATTTTTGCGGTCAGAAAGGATTGACTATATTGCTTACACATTCATTAATTCTATTAAATATTTTAATTGTGAAACTTAAGTCAATGTATTCCTTAATGAGGTAGAGTGCTTTTAAATGTGAACTGTAAAAGTGATTTTAATCATACTTGCCAACATTGGCAAGTTTTTTCCCAGGAGGCAGGTGGGTGTATGTTGGGGGGGCGGTGCTCGAAGAATTGCATCAGTATCCCGCCCCAATCTGTCATCAGTATTTTGAACCAATAAAAACAGGGGGCAGGGCCACGATGACGCATGCACAACATCACTAAGCCCCATCCCCTCTGTTTAATTTAACAAAGCTGGCCGGGATCTGGGAGAATTGTCTGTTTTCCTGGGAGTCCCGGAGGACTCCCTGAAATTTGGGAATCTCCCGGACACTCCGGGAGAGTAGGCAACCATGATTTTAATGGAAATTACCTTGTTTAGTACATTGCTTATGTATTATGTTTTTATAATCAGAATTTGCAAATATATATGTATATTACAAACAGCTATTATTTGAAAATGTGTACGTGACAAAGTGCATTGTCTTTAGCTTACGAAACTAAAGATAGGAAACATCACATAATTTAATACAGCTGCAGACCTCTAGATCTCTAAAGAACAGAGCATACATTTAGTGTGATGCAAGTATATCCTGTTTTGGTTAAGTATAAGTTGATGCATTTTAGGTGTGGCATTTGGGTTGTTGTGCTTCAACCCTGAGCTACGCCTCAGTTAAGAGTTCTGGCTTTTGCTGAATAAAGCTTCATATCATTTGAACAAGAACTTTTCTAAGACACTTCATTTTACAGAACATGTACAAGTTTAAAAAAGCAGTAAAAAGTACAAATGAGACACAAGAATTAATGACAGTCCAGAGGTTCCTTTTCTACTCATGAGGATCAAGTAGTATTTAAGGGAAAAAATGAAAAATGCTACTTAATTGGGAGGTTCAAGACATTGAAGGGACTTTTGTTTTACATTTTATACACAACTAACTATGCACTTATGTATGAACACGTCAGACTTTATACAAGCAAAATGTCAACCAAGCACAGTTTTGCAGTATTGCAATTGAGTGATCTTTAATGTGTCCTCCAAAAGAAAAGTTTAACTTTTACTTGAACAGTTGCCAGAAAATTCACTGACGTTATTATTATACCGCCATTGTATGCCCCCATGGAGGAAAGAAATTCAGGGTTCCCCTGCCCTTCAATAATGATAGATCAAATGTAATAATAATGTAATGCCAGCTGAAATACCATTGCACTATTACGGACAAAAGAATATTCTGGTTCAGGATACTCCAACAATAAGTGTAATAAACAATTTAGCTTATTCCTGACCATCATGGTTTACACCTTGTTGCTGCCATTGAATCATTCTAAAGACTGTCCGAGTACCTTCATCCTTTCCGCAAGCATAGTCCACAATAAAGATAGTGGGCCTGATTCATTAAGAAAAGTAAGGCAAAAAAGGAGTAAGATATCTCCTGAACAAACCATGTTACAATGCAATGGGTGCAAATTATTGTATTATTTTGCACATAAGTTAAATACTGACTTTTCTAGTAGCACACAAATACTTAATAGTTTTGGCCCTGATTCATTAAGGAAAGTAAACCGAACAAAATGAGTAACTTTGCACCTTGGCAAAACCATGTTGTATTGGAGGGGGAGGTAAATGTAAAATGTGGGGGGAACTTTATATTTGGAAAGGGCATGTTCTAGATCAACTTTAAATTTCAGTGTACAAATAAAGCTATCGTGTATTGTGTGCTACATGAAAAAAGCAGCCAGTATTTATCTTATGCGCAAAATAATAAACTAATTTGCACCACTTGCATTTGTTTGCATTACTTTCCTTAATGAACTAGGCTCTTTATGTTTACACTGAAATTTAAAGTTGATCTAGGTCATGCCCTACCCCAACTATAAATCTGCAATCACATTTTAAATCTCTCCCCCTGCAATGTAACATTGTTTTGCCAAGGTGCAAAGTTAATACTTTTTTTGCTTTACTTTCCTTAAAAAATAAGGCCCAGTATGTATCAAGATAGCCCATTGTGGCACTTCTTGCAATCTATCAAGATAATATGTAAAGGGGATTGTGGCCCGACATGTACAAGGCACTTAGTATCATTAGTACCGTTATATAAGTTTACATTTTCTTAAATGACCATTCATTTATGACATGTATTCTACCAGATGCTGGCTGAAAGAGGGAATTGGGAGTTGTATATTAATCTTACAAATAAATTAAGAAATGTGACCTTTGTTATTGAGATAAGTTCTTAGTAAATCCTGCTAGTATGCCAACATTTCCACAACAATAATTTAATATTATCTGCACTAGTGTTTGATCAAATATGACAGCTCTTTAATGTTTACATCATTAATATATGCTATTGGGATTCTCATCTCAAGAAATGCATACGTTGACTGTCATCTTGAAATACCACTCTAGTTAGTGTCAAAATGTTGTGCTTTCATCAGGATACAGATACATACTTAAAAAGACTCCTGGGGGTATGTTTACTGAACTACGGATTTGAAAAATTGAAGATGTTGTCTATAGCAACAAATGAGATTCTAACTGTTATTTTGTAGAATGAACTAAATAAATGATAACTAGAATCTGGTTGGTTGCTATAGGCAACATCTCCACTTTTTCAAACACGCAGTTTAGTAAATATTCCACCTGGAGTTCCACCTTAACTTTGCGTCAAATATAGATATGCTAATTTTAAATTAAATTCCTAAGTAGGCATTAACCATGCATAACTGTCTTCAAGAAAAAGCCACTGTCTTCAAGAAAAAGTGACAGAGTTTTTTTCCTGGCAGGTTTCTTTGTTTGATGTGCTACAGATTTAAAACAATTATTTAATGTCTTTATTTACTTCAACACTGCCACTTCAAAGTGAATAACAAAGCAAAAAAACCATAATAAGCAAAGTTTGCAACTGAGTATCAAATTTATAGCACAATGTTTTGGTAACTGCTAAGAACAACTTTTACTGGACAGAAGTGGAAATTTGGTGCGTGGTTTAGCAACTTCAATATGTAACATTTGTTTATTTTTAGTAACGTGATTAAACAGAGGAGCGTGGGGGAACCATACAACCCGAGGTTATAAGAGGTGCAAACCTTCGAGCTGGCTATAACTGATCAAAAATATCAGGTTGTCAGCTTTCTGCTAATGAATTTTGGTATTTATCTTGTTCAGGAAGATGTTTCGACTGTTCCTGAAAGGTTAGGTTAAAGTCACAGAATATAAGCTGTAGCAAAAGCTGATTTGAACTGATTTAAAGACCTTTGCTGCAGGAGACTGATATTTGGGCTCAGCAATTTTTGAGGCAGTATTATCAGAGATGCAGTAAGTGAATATACAGTTTTATCATTTTTTACAATTGGTAAATCATAAAAAAAAACCTGGTAATTCTCTGTAGTCGGTAGGTTGAAGCCTGTCTAGCACAACCGAGACCAAAAGCTGGGTACACAATATATGTGTTTCATCCAATTAATGTGCCAGTCGCATGATAGATGACTGTTAGGTCCGATATCGCATTAGGTTGGAGACCAATCTCTACCTTACTATTATGTACCTACTTTTGAAAAGTCATCAGGTTTAAAAAAAAATAATTAAAGTTTTTGTCCATGAAAACCCTTTAATATTGCATAATAGCTCTGATCAGGATCTGCTGTTTTTTTGAGAATCTAAGCTATGTTCTCATAATAGATCCATCTATAATTGGACTGGATGGATAAATATTGGTAAAATACTATTAAAGCTTGCAATTGCTGCATTAAGGTGAAGAAATAACCATTTAAAATTTAAATGTAACACCTCCTAGTGTCGTTTTAGTAAGTCATGAACTGCAGTGAATACAGGAAGGGTCACCTGGAGGGCCAGAGTTAGGTGTTTGTGGAAAGAGTAAGGACTGAAGCTGGGGGCTATGGTGACAACTCAGCCCAGTCTGTTAGTGACTGAGAAGAAAGAGGGACTGTAAAAAGAAGAATGGAAGAAACCCTGGAAAGAGGGTTGCTGCAAGAAGCAGTGTAACTGAAGTGTCAGAGCCAGGGCTGAGAGAACATAACGTAAAGTGTCAGAGCCAAGAGCTTTAAGTACACAGAGAGAAGTGTCAAAGCCCAAGGAAGAAATCATCCCAGCAGAGATTTGAGATTTGCACCAGGTGAGGTGCAGTTGAGAGTTACACAGCGTGTGTCAGACCTGCGTTGAGGAGAAGCTGCCTGCCTGTGAGCATCCATGTGAGTGCCCTTCAGAGAAGGGGTGAATTGCAGGGAATTATGGACTACTGGAGTGTAGGAGACATGTGAACAGTCTTAGATAACATTAAGAACTGTGCAGGAGGAGTAAGGAGATGAACTTGCAACCATATTCGTATTGCTCATTAATAACTGTGCTGGAGAGAGTAATGAGCTGTATATATTTCTGTATTGCTGCAATCATTATAATTATTATGCTGGAGGAAGAGGAGTGTAAATAAAGAGTTCAGTTTGTTATAGAGAAGGTCTGGTGCCCAATTTATTTTGACTTTTATTGCACTGCACCACAAAGTGATATCACCTGTGTCCCATTACTTACAAAGAGACTTTGTAGTAAAATATCTGCAGTCTTTACACCCATACCCATCAGCTAGCCAGGGCTTGAGAAGGAGATGCACTGTGTAACCTTTGCACCCCACCCTACACACAGTGACAGGGGGTTACATAAATAAAATACAAATATACCACTACTCATCAGGCTTTTAATGTTCATCTGCGTAATTTTCCTTTCAAAATAACTGAATCCCTGGCTCTGTCAGAAACCACACTGTTACATATACAGTTCGTATCTCTCCAGTATTTGAAAGCTGAGGTTACCTGTTCAATCACTGAAGCCTAATGCCACCTATCTCTCAGAACCCAAAACTGGAGGGACCACAACTTGCTCTTATCTGCTGATACAGCTCATGAGTTTTCAGTTCAGTCATTTCATGCCAATGTTCCTTTATGTTGGTACCTGAAGGATTTAATATATAGGCAAGTATTTTCTTTCCCATTTTGCCACAGTTTTTACCATGATTTTGCCAATCAAGGCTCAAGTATCATTAAATCTACTAAATGTATTTTATTCTATACAGCAGTAATTTTTCATGTTGTGTTCTATTCATTTGCTTTTTTTAGTTTTTTCTCTTATGATTGTGTTGCATTTTTTTAATTTTTCTATAAATATTGTTATTATTTTATTAGTTTTTGGTGTTCATACCAATCATATTTTATTTAAAAGTGATTGGTTCTGTTCTTGCAAGTTTATTGTTTTAACGACAAACATAGATGTGCACCATTTTTCAAAACAATAAAGAGGGAAAATACAAAGTTGGATTGTATGAACTATGTTTCATAGGGGCCTATTTATTTTAGCTTTTTTTTTTCATTAAATTCCCATGCATATTTAAGTAAAATGCTAATTTATTAGCAGTGCATCACAGCAGATATCATAGATATCTGCTGCTTTCCTTTTTATTTTTAAAACACATAGCAGTCTCCATAGATGTCTATGGGAACTGCTATGTACCGCAATTTAACAAGTATTGAAAATGCTGTTACACATACGGTAATGTACGCCGCGTATGTGTGAACTTTCAGGTCTGTTGTAGGGGGAGAGCATTGCAACAGAGGAATCTTCGGATCCCTCACCGCATCTAACTGCTTTCCCCTCCGGTCACTATCGCAAAGGTGGCCACTTCGTGATAGTGACCATAGAAAAGATAGGAGAGAGGTCTTCCCGGGAACAGCAGTTTTTCATGACTGCTGTTCCTGTTGAAGTTTTTCAATAAATACACACAATCTTTCAATCCTTATCTTTGCGATAAGGGTTGAAAGGGATCATGTTAAAAATGACCTCTTTAATAAATATGCCCCATCTAGAGGTGCATTTAACTCTACAGAGTTCCTGCACCAGAACTTCACATCTGTACTTTAAAGTGACAAATTGACTTATCGGGGGATAGAGCAATGCCTTGGTGGGCCATTGCTAAGCCAGGAGAACTGAAGCAGGTTTTACCCATGGTTGCAGCATCCCTGAGCTTTAATACCAGGCATTATTGGCTGGTCAATAGTGTTAACCTGCTGAATATGTTTGCAACATGGTTGTGTAAACCCACAGACCAATAAGAAACCACTTGTCAGCTTCCTATTGGTCCACTGCATCACCAGCATCTTGCCTGTCCATGCAGCCTCCTTCTATTCCCCAGGCTGAAGTATTTTGACCCCTGGTAATTTGTGTCCATAATATTTAGATAATTGGGTTAGAGATATGTAGGTCTAGCTCATTCCACTTCACATTTGCCAAAACACAACAATAATTGCTCTGACAGGCACTTAGAAAGGTACACGTTGGAATGAGTAGTAACATCATAAAATGTGGAAAGAGTTTTTTGTATTGCTGAAGGGAACAACTGAAATGGGGAATGTACTGATTAGAATGAAAGAGAGAGCCGATTGCAATGAAGAATATTGTTTAGAATGAAGGAAAATCTGCTTGAAAATAACTGGTCACATGGAATGAACAAGGACATTTGTTTTAATGATGAAAGGGCCTTTTAGCATGAAGAATAAAACACTATCAATGATGGCGAATTCTAGTTAGAATGAAGAAGGAAAGTCTGTAAGCACTTTGTGGTCTTTTCTCTAAAAGAACACAATGCTCAGTTTCTTCCAAGTTAATGTCACAAACCTGATTTTAAAGAGCAGAACAAACTTTTCTAAAACTATTTATTTATTTATTTTAAACAGGGATAAACTTGTTTTCTTTATGATGCTAAAGTGATTTATTGTTACAGAATGCCGCTTTATGATAAATGGTTTTCCTAAAATGGCACTACAGTATGAAAATAGTGTTTGTACACTTCAGCCCTTTCTTTTCATTGCTTGTAACGCCGGTGATAAATAATCTCACTGTTTAATAGCTGGCACTTTGTGGAATTTTCCTGTCAAATGAATAGCAGCTATTTTCCTGTTTATTGCACAGAATTACTTCTGGAACATAATTGTTAGTCATGAAATTGTAGTCACATTAATGTGGTGATAAAAGGAGTGTTCTATGAAAGGTGCATTCACTCTAATGTCGTAATATGTGTTACTGTAATGACAAAGAGTTAAAGCTGAGTGTGATCTAGCAGAGATGACATAAAAGAAATGCAATGCTGCCCTTTGATTAACTTATATGTGTAAACACAATGCCTCTTATACTTTAATAGTGCTGGATGCACAGTACAGGATTCTACGCATTAAAACTAGACATCCTGCAGCATACTAAAATGATAGAATAACAATAAGAAAGTCTTTGGTGAGTGCAGAGTATCAATGTTTTTTTGTGTGCACAATTTGGTCACACCCCTCTTGAACCCTAGTTTTCATTTTATTTCTTTACAGTCATTAAAAACTTAGTAGAGCTCAATATTTTCTGGTCTTATTGTTTTGTGTTTTAAATTAGCTTTGTGACCAGACCCTTATTGTAGCTAACCTCAGAGCCAGTGCAAGGTTTTTCGGTGACCTAATTAAAGATCCAGCCTACCGCCTCCCCTCCCCTTTCAGGCCCCTCAACCATTTGACTTTGGTAAAATAAAAATAATTACTCTTACCTCCTACAGGCTGACTGGCAAGGCTGCAGTCCAGATGCACTGATGTCCAGATATACTGATGTCTCATGCAGAGCACTGTCCAGGCTCCACTGCTGCACAGGTCAAATGTAGGATTTTTAGAGGGGAAGTTCCTAATATTAGATTTCTTATCAAAGCAAACAAACAAGTTGTCACAATAAGCCGGCAAAAAATACACTATTTGCTTAACCTATACACACTGATCACGATATACAGATGACAGTGATATCACACACCTGATACACACTGAACACTATTGATAGGTCACATCAACATCATACACTTAGTACACACTAATCACTATACACAGGTCACACAGATATCACACACTTGATGCAAACTGATCACAATACACTGGTCACACTGATATCACACGCCTGGTACAGAATGACATGTCCCCACTGCCCTACAGCTTTTCTCACAGATGCCCACTGTCCACCAGCTACTCTCACACATGCCAACCCCTGCCCATCAGCTTTTCTCTCAAATGACCCCCTCCCCACCAGCTTTTCTCTCAAATGAATCCTCATGCCCACCAGCTTTTAATAAATCATTTATGCTGTTTCTATGTAATTTATTTTATACTTGAATTTCTTTAGGTCAAGCAAGTCAAGTCCCTATCTTACCTTTACTTATACAGTATGGGGTGCACATACTGATGCTATCTATATTAATGGCCAGCAGCAGTGTCTACTGGATAAATTGAGCTGCTGCTATTCACAGTAGCCATTGCTCCAAACACAGCTCCTCCGGGGTGGAGATTATCTATGCAGGAGTGAAGAGGAGGGGCACCTCGCTGCAATGCTGCCATCTTCTAGTCAATCAGTGATAAACTGTGTGTGTAAGACATCATTGTCAATGACCGCAACCCATTGTTGATAATATACAAGCTGTTGCAGGGTAAGTACCCTAACAAAAAAATTATTAATGTTTGCAATATGCCTTAGTGCTATTCCCCAGGAGCCCGGCCCCTTAGGCAGATGCACAAAGCGGACTAATGGTCTCGCCGGCCCTGACTAACTTCCCTACCAAACTGCTGTCAGTTGATTCTCTAGGTGTTTGATTGCTTGGTGAATTCTTGCTTTTAAAAGTTGTGCGCAGATAAGACTCAACCCAGTTAAAAAGCATAACAATGATCTTGTTAAAATTCAGATTGAATTCATGTTTATAATTAACAGAGAACTGTCCATAAGGGGAAGATTTTGGCATGAGTTGGTCAGCTTAACATGTATTGCTATATGTGTAACTAACATTCCCTGGTTTTAATACAGAGTACTGCTTGAATTAGCTAGAATAGCATTAATAATGTATTTGGTGAGAGCAGAGGATCAACCTCTTTTTGTTTACAAAATGGGGTCACATTCCTCTTGCATCCAGTTTTCATTTTATTTCTTTACATTCAGTAGCACAATGATTTCACGTCTTTACTGAGTTATGTGCAATCTTTCAACTTTACTGCACATTCCAAACTTCTTTTTTCTTGCCCATATTTTATCTGACGCAATATAAAAAGTCCATATTTTTTTCTTGCTTTATTTGTAGTTTAAACAGCGGTAAACTTTATCTTCCAAAGCACTTTCAACACAGCAAGGAGCATTACTGATATGCCAGGTATGGCACAACAATAGCCAGCATGTGTTATAGTAACTTTTAAGTCTTAAGAATGCAAATTCACTCACTTTTGAGACAAAAATATAAACCTCATTTGGGTTTTATCTCTTAACCCCTCAGTTGACCAACCACTTTTTAACACTTCTGCACCACAAAACGTACACAGAGCCAGTACACAAAATCCTTATCCATACATTTACTTTTATCACTTTCAAACATTTGCTTTCTTGCTGCTGTAACTTTAACAGCAAATATTTGGCAGTTTTGGTGCTCACCATTCATTGCGGCCGAATCAATTACCATTGCTACGGTAATACTGGTCTACTGTTAGTACTGTGTGCGGAGCTGCGGATACCTTGTGGCGCCTAACAAATAAATGATAATAATAATAATAATAATAATAATAATAGTGCACAGTATTAACGTTAGTACGGTAATTTAAATGCTGATTTTTGCTCGCAGTCCTCAGGACCGCGAGCAAAACTCCAGTTTAAAATTACCATATTAAAGGTAATAGTATTTGCACCATGTTATTTCTAGAATAACATAGCCAAATTGAATTGGCCCCATTGGGTTTGTCTGTTAGTCCTAGACACGCTCATCTTACTTCATCCACAAGTCGAAACATACAAGCTTAGAATTGCCACAATTTCAATTTACTGTATTAGTAATATACTGTATATAGTTAGCAATGAACTAAATCAGGCCCTAATATTGAAGAGTATTCTAGCCACATTCACAGCTCCTGTCCATTAATTGCAATCATCCTACACAATACTGTTATTTAGTTGTATCCTTACTTTACTTATTGATACCAGCCATCCCTCTATACATTTTGTATTCATTTTTTACTGAATATGGTAAGAAATGTCATAAAAATCAAATTGTGATGAGCAAATAGAAAAGAAAAAAAAGGAGAAAAACACACTAATGACAAAAGTGTTAGAAACCGTATTTTGACATAATTTATATATTCAATATGTACAAATACTCCTAGAAATAGAATCAGTTTCTACCCAGAGTCAAACCTCAAGTTTATCCATCTATAGGGTTCAGCAAGGTTATTACAAAGATGTAATAAACATATTCCAAAGTTCATCAAAAACTTTGTTTGGATTGGTTCTCTTACTAAACATGTTGGCAGCAAAAATGCACATAGTCCAAAGTCATTGACAGCATTCCACTAGTCCAATAAAATAAATTGGGAAAGATTAGTGCTGGGAATAAGAATAGTGACAGAAATAATGTACGTGGAATATTATTAATAATAGGTGTGCTACTGAGTCTATATCAAAGTATAATAACCAAATGCAAACAAAAGAAAGGAGAAACTCTCACTACACATGTACAGCAAAATAACTATTGAAAAAAATACTATAAAAATAGTATTTGTCGAGGCAGCAGCAATGAAGACAAATTCTTAATATTAGATTAGATATAAGAAACCAAATAAAATACTACATATAAAGACCACTTTTATATTAAATCATTGTTCTCTGAGATCCACTCATAGCATATAATCTCTCCACAAAAGTCACAAGGCCTAATAATGATCTTCATGTTTGTAAAAATAAAATCAATTATTTAATTCTAGTAATTCTGTTTGTAATGGCAAGTTCAAAGAGGGTGGAAAGGTATTAGCAGAGCCCAGATTTCATTTTGGGCATATATTTACTGACTTAGCTTATGATTTATAGAAAATGCATAGTATGCCCTATACCAGATTTTTTTCATGTACCCTCCATTGTGCAAATGGAAACTTGGAAAAAATTTGATCTTTTTAATTTTACAATGATTTAATATTGTGCTGAATTTAAGCAACCTTTAAAAAAATCTGAATTTGAAAAACTGATCAGAATAAAAAATAATCAATAGGTTTATTTAACAATGGAAGTTAAAGTAGAGGATTTAATCATTTTAGTATTATTCATAATTTCAGTACAGTTATTCTACCTTGAAGAGTTGGCAGTAAAGTTTTTCATATTTCCAATTTAGTAACTAAAAATGAAACAACCAGGCAAATTTTATAATTATGAAGCTGAGAACATCAATTGCAATATAAAGTCCAGACATTTGTAAGGGTTTCATAGATTCCCAGATAATTTATCATTTGTTTTGAGAGTTGTCCTATAATCAGGAATAATCCTGATTTAGAAATAATAATACAATATATAGAAATCAGGCTGTATGTAATATTTTAAAAATAACAGTTAAAGATCTAGGGCCTGATTCATCAAGGAATGCAAAAAGAATGTAATGTGCAGTGGTTTTTTTTGAACGCACATACATCTGGCATACGCATGTCATCTTCTCTACACAAATAACACCCACAAATGCCCTCTACCTTTTGTAATTACGCCCCTACAACACTTTTCCACTTATGGTGGGAATGTCCAAATATATCAAATTCTTAAGTCTTAAGATTTTCTGAAATTATAATTGGACATGAGGTTCCTAGGGAGCAAGGCTTCTGGCTACTCTCACTTACTACTTTACCAATTTCCCAATATAAAAATCATTACTAAAACTTTTGAACAATGGAACCAGAGCTGTCATCCAGGTACACTAGAAATCTAGGTTCCCACCCTCTATTAGAGAATGGCTCATTCACATGCTCTTTTACATGTCCATGGAGGACATCATTTTTTCTGCCAATAATAAACATGCCACTTTCACAGCCACCTGGTAATTTGGGAACCTCTCCCTAATTAAATATTTCTGACCATGTGTTAACCAAGTCATTTTTGTCTGACAGGTTTTGAAAATGGGCCTGATTAGATTATTACAATTACTGTAAGTGCTAAAACAGTAGCAGTAACCAGTTAACAGTGTCAAAGTCTTTTTTCGTGTTGATGGATTAAAAAGCACTTTCTATTGAGATTCTCTATTCTTCTACAATTTTTCATGATTAAATAGATCTAGTAGATATACTGAAAGCCTATCTGCCATAATTGTGGTGTGGATTTTTATGCCCTTGTTATGACATATATATAAAAAAAAAATATATAAAAAATAATAATACTGCATTACCTTGGGTCCACGCAGCCCTCCACCCACCACATGCTATTAAACATACATGTGCATGAAGAAGTTAATTAAATAACTCTGACACCTAAATATTTAAATATTGCTAGTGTGTTACAGCTGCCCACACATATCAGCCCCATTTTCTGCAGCTGAACCTCCCCCTCTCAGGCTGCTGTGTTCACAGGCACCTCATCCATTCCCCCCTCTGTATAAAAATGATACATAAAAACATGTTTTATATAGTACAAATATTTAACCATTTGGCCCTCATTTATTACCCCCACATACTTGCCCCTATCCCCCTCCTCACAGCTTCCCCGCCTGCCACGATGACCCCCCTCGTCAAGCCCCCTGACCCACCCCCCTCCCGCCATTTCCTCCTTGTACCGTCTCTCCCAGCGTATACAGGAACCCTCTTTCGATCCATCCCTGGTTATCTAGAACCTCTCGCCATGGCTTCATGGGTTTGCACTCGCTCCCACTCCCCTGTGGATATCAAGGTTGCAAAGCTTCTTATATATTGGGCCGCAAGGGATCACAAGAGCTCACTTTCTCCTGCCTTTAATTCAATTTGATATGATTTATAGGCAGACCATTGAGTCCTTTGGCTTTGAACTCTGGCACCCTTTCGATTAGGTTGGGGGCAGCTACCATTGCGACATTCGAAGACCACAACTTTTGTTCAGAATTGGTATGCGGCACAGCTGTGAGGGATAGCTAGTTTTACATGGCTATCCATCACTCCGAGGCTGGCTAAGTATAGGAAATAACTAGTCTATGACCCAGGGTATATTCTGTGTCTTATTATTAGCAGACTGAATTATAAATCAATCTATATGCAAGTAGCCATAATATATAGCTCCCCTGTTTGTGCTATGCCATTCGGGATATGCAGTAGGCTTTATCTGAGGTGATTCAAATTGGTCCATTATTTCAATTGGTGTCAATCAATTTAGAAACTTAGTTATTCATCTCCTTCATGACTGCGGTGTACACAAGGATCTTTAATCAGTCATTGTTAGAAAGCTTATCTCCATTATTTAACTTACTTATTTCTAATTTGGGGTAATGCTTATCTCAGTTTGGCTTACCCTACACTGCTTCCCATTTTGAAGTTATAGGGTAACACACATCCTAGGCAAATACTGTAACAATGGGACTGTTTCAAAGTCAATTTTTGACCCACGGCACTTTACACATTTTAATAACGTTGCTGGAACGTCATATTCAGTGGCTATGGGTTCACGTTACGTGAGATGATTGCTTCAGATTTACCTCACTATAAATTTACCTGGCTTCTTTCAGGTTTTTTGGTTTTTGTGCACCACATGGAAACACTTGCATACAAACCCAGTCATATATCTGGTCACCATAGGTGAGAGGTGCATAGCTTCAGTCCACAAGGAGATATTGCATAATTTGTTACATGTGGAATTTTCTTCCCTGGCTTTATTTTGATTCAATTTTGAAGCACTATTGAATCTATTGGCTTTGCTCTTGCACCCTTTTTATTAGGTTTGAGGCAGCTACCGCTGCAACTTTCACAGGGTCTTCCATCAAAGCACTAAATCATTTAGGATGACGAGAGTCTGATATCTATGGGAAATCATAGCACAGCCTAAATACGCTGCTCAATACGGGTAACTCGCTATATAAATGTTGATCGGAGGCACGCAGAGTATTCCACAGTCGCAGGTCCATGACCGACCAATCTGGTATTTGCCGTGATGTTGTTGCTACACAACCATGCTTCCCTTTATTAATATGTGAATGTGAGGCAAATTTTAGGAGGTTCATTGACTTTATCAGCTTGGACTGGCACCACAATAAGAACCAGACGATAGGATTGTGGCAGCTACTGCCGCGGTCTTCCATTGCTGCGTTACAGCACGAAGGGTGATAGAAGTCTGATGCCTCCCAGACATATACCAGTCTACTGGCTTGGGCTACCCAATTTTTTGGAATTAGACCCTATGGGGATGCACTTGGATGGTTCTCCGCCATTGCTCTCTCCGCCACTATATATATATATATATATATATATATATACACATACATATAAATAATTGGAAAAGTCTGCACTCACATGTTCAAATAAATCCTCCTTTCGGGGTCTCCACAATAGCTCCCATTTCCCAAGCAGCTAATACATATTCAAAAAATAGAGAGGGCACTCACCATTTAGAACAAATAGATTATTCTTTTTTTTTCAAACCAGTTGCTTTATATTGTAGTCAACGTTTCGGTCTTACAATGGTCCGTTGTACAAGTTAATCTGTGTTTAATTCTAATTTTTCTTTCACTTTGCTGATGTGGGAATGTTGTTCCCATATCCATACTTCTACATGTCGTGCAATTTGTGCATTTGTAGCATCCAGGCTTTCCAACTCTCAACCAGTTTTTTCTATAGTAGATTTCATTTCTGGTCTCATCAATAATTGTTTGAGCCCTTACAGTAGGATATTAATGGTAGTTTTTTACATTTTTCTTTAAGTTAAGGATCGGTGTCAACAATTGGCCAGTATTGTTTTATGGCCTTTTTATACCTATAGGATTGTGTATTAAAGGCTGTTGAAAAGACTATCGATCTGTAAGGTCTTTATTTTTATTATGTCTTCTTTCTCCCGAGCTATATTGTTATTTTGGCTATGGTGTGGCACCTCTCCTTCATTTTCTTGCTGTATTCCCTATGGAGGAAACGTAGTCTCATTTCTTGAAGTTGCTCTTCTGCCATATCCATCTCTGTGTTATTTCTTAATACACATATGAACTGTGAAATAGGTAGACTCTCCTTCAATGCTTTGGGGTGATGACTGGTAGCATGTAAAATTGTATTCCGATCAGATGGTTTTCGATAAAGTGTTGTACCCAGGGCCAATAGTTTTTAGAAAAATTGTGATATCCAAAAAATCTATTTTATGTCTATCCACATTGTATTTAAATTTTCCAGGTGTATCTAACATGTTAATAACATTTATACATCTAATACACTCTTCCTTTGTATCCAACCAAATCAGAAAAACACTATATATATATATATATATATATATATATATATATAATATCTCTTGTAATATAGCATTTTTGAACCCTAGTTAGGGTAAATATGATTTTTTTTACAATTCTGACATATACAGATTGGCATATGTTGGTGCCAGGTTAGACCCCACGGCAGTACCAGCTAGTTGTATATATCTCCATATTCTAAATTCTTTCTGTTACTGCTTCAATACCAGCTTCATGTGGTATAATAGTATATAATGAAGCCACATCCATTGCAACTAGCCAGGCTTCTGACGTAATGTCTATCAGATCATAGATTTTTTTAAATAAATCTGTTGTATCCTTTAAGCTGCTTGGAATCTCTTTAACATACATCTGTAGATATGTATCTAACTACTGTGCAATTGGTTGTAATATAGAATTAATTGCCAATATAATCGGGCGACCAGGAGGGTGATCCATTGTTTTATGTATTTTTGGGACTGTATAGATGATCGGACACTTCAGGTGTTCAGTTTTTAAACATTCCCCAACTATTTCATCTATCCAGCCATATTGTATTCCTTGGTCTATGAGGTTATCTACCTTAGTTTTTATCATTTGTGTAGGATTATGGTTTACTTTTTTTATAAACTGTTATATCTGCCAGTTGTTTTGAAATCTCTATATCATAATCATTAATATCTTGGATCACAATTGCACCTCCTTTGTCAACGGATCGTATCACTATCTGCTACATGTTTTATAAGTGACTTTAAGGCCACTCTCTGCTCTCTAGTTAGATTGTCAAAATGATGATCAGATTTATTTTTAGTCTTAATTTGCTGATCTAATAATCTAAGAAAGGTTTTTATAGTTGGATTATTTGATTGGGGGTCAAATGTATTGTTCTTTTTCATTTTTGGATCCAAATGGGGTTGAATGTCATTTTCTTTCATGTTTAATGGGAAATATTCTCTAAGTCTTAATTTCCTCCCCATTTTATAGCGATCCACTGCCCACTGAAAATTGTCCTTTTGTATAGTATGGACAGAAGTAAGTACCAAAGACAGTAGCGATTCTACATATAAAATCTAACTACAAAATCGATTATACTAAGTGATTTCTCCAACCATACACATCGTATTGTTGGATGAAGATGATGCATCCCCTGTTGGTCCCACTGACGAAATGTATGTAGATGTGAGACTCCGAACCAGAAATGCCTTCCAAACTTCCTTCTATTCGTTCCACAGTGGAACACGTGATGGAATTAGAATTACAAACTTGTAATAAAGAATTTATTGCCAAATCCTTGTCCAACTAGAAATGGAGTCTGGAGAAGGTGAGATGTTCATTGATGGAGTAATGGAAGATGATATTTACTGTGTAGTGGTAGAATGGAGCATATATTTAGTAGTAGTTTAAAAATAGAAGTCTGAAACCATGTGACCTTCATATGTGTTCCAGGGTGGAACACATATTTTTTGTAACACTGAGGGGTGGATACATGCACTAGAATTCACAATTTCCTAAGATGAACTACAGCTGACAACCCTTTGGCACTATATATAGTCAGGCAATTACAATGTTGTCTTGTCTATGCTTGTTCTGTCTGCTGTTCTATGTAAATCTGACTTGAAAAAGGTCTGGATGTGAGACCGAAATGTCAACTAAAAGAACTGGATTGAAAAAAAAGAATAATCTATTTGTTTTAAATGGTGAGTGCCCTCTCTATTTACTTTTTGAATATATATATATATATATATATATATATATATATATATATATATATATACTATTTTTTTTTAAGTAAAACTGTGAACTTTTGCCATGGCTTCCATTGGAAACTGGGGCCCAGTACTAATTAATCCCTCTTCAAACATGCCCCCTTCCTCTTCAAAGCAAATGGACCCCCCTCCCTCTTTGCTGTGCATGCGCCCCCCTCCCTCTTTGCTGCACATGCGGCCACCTCCCTTTTCGCCGTACATGCGCCCCCCTCCCTCTTCGCTGTACATGCGCCCTTACAGTACATTCCCCCACATTACAGTACATTCCTCTTTTCCCTCATCACAGTAGTACATGTCTCTCCCCACTCCCGCATCACAGTAAATACTCCTTTTCCCCCCTAACCATGCCAATAAATGTTCTTCCCACATCTCACCATCCCATCCCATCACAGTAAATGTCCCCCTCCTCCCCACCTCACCATCCTATCACAGTAATTGTCCCCCACCTCACCATCCAATCACAGTAAATGCCTCCAACCTCCCCACCTCACCATCAAATCACAGTAAATATACCGCAACTCCCCACCCCACCATTCCATCACAGTAAATGTCCCCCACCAGAGCAACCCATCACAGTAAATGTCCCCCATCTCAGCACCCCATCACTGTAAATGTCCCCACCTCAGCACCCCATCACAATAAATGTCCCCCACCTCCCCAAATCCCCATGCCATCACACTAAATGCTACCCCTACCCTCCGATCATAATAAATACCCAATTAACCAGGTCACTGATAGACTGGGAGTACGCAACACAGTGATGACGTCACTGTGCTTCCAGCCTATCAGTGCCTGGGAATCAAAATAAAGATTCTCAAGTCGAAATGAGTAAATTTATAAACGTAAAGTAATAGAAAATGGACATGTAAATAGAGTAATACCCCAAAAACATTAAATAATGAAACAAAGGATGATGAACAATAGCAATTATGATGGTGTTCACGAAATGTAAATAAAGGTAACTGCAGATATGCAAATAAATAATTAATAAATTAATTACTTGTATTTAAACAATGATCGGTGCACTAAATATTTAAGCTAAAAACAAGTCCAAAAGTGTATATACTGATATGCAAATGATCAAAGTTCAAAACAAAACAGAGCAAAAGTCCTCCAAGGAATCAAGGAATCAATGGTGATGAAGGTTATAAATTGCAAATCACAAACAGTAAATCCCAGTGTTGATTTGCCATAGATGTCCATACATGCCAAAATGAAATGTGGGAATAATTAACATCCAAACGCGAGCATAATATGGCAGAAGAGATTCTTATGAAATGTCTTTAAAGGAAAGCTGCGTTCCCTATTAAGAGTGTACCAGGAAGGAGGTAAGAGTAAATGGACATACCCCTCCGAGGTGATGTTTCCCGAAGATCCCGGTCCTCTCCTTGTGTCCCTGCATTCCCAGCACTAGTATCAGATGGTTTACCGTTGAGTGCGTTCCAAACGCCGGAACTAGAACAGACAGCTTCCAGCCGCCAAGATGGGCGCTATGCACATGCATCCAGATCCTAGGTGTTAGAGATCCGGAGGACTCAATTTGAATCTGTGTCAGGGGCTGGTTTGTCAGACTATGGGGCCCGGACAGTTCAGGGGACCTGAACAGATGGAGTGGTCTGTCCGGGCCCCCTAGTCTTTCCCGGCCCCTCAGAACTGTATCGGCCGTACCCCCCCTGATGGTAGCCCTGCCTGTTGCCAAATTTAAACTTGTGCCTGTGTTGTTATTTTACACTCTCAATGCATCAACATTATGCAGTTTATGACAAGAGAGACCATAAGCCAAACACACTTAAAAACGTGTTTGTGTGAATATCATGTACTTACCCATTCGGGGTTAAGTCTCCTGCATACCAGCCAATAAGATCCACAGGGAGGGTCCTAAGCTTCCCTATATATTCCCCCCTTCCCCCAGTGCGTGCTGGGTCTTTTTGTTTCCTGGACTGAATACATCCCTCCAGCCCTGCTAATGTCATGAATGTCTTGCATTAATGTCTTGCTAACCATTTTGGTTTCCTATCACAGATGAGTCAAAGTAGGAAGAGAGCATTGCAGTCATTGACTAATTTATATGGTGCTACTGCTGATTATCCGCAGGTCACTGTCCCTTTCAAAGCAACCCGAGTCTTGTTCCTTTTGAGTGGAAGATCCCTTGACCTGCATTGTGTGGACACATCATTGTTAAGTCCAGGAGGGGTGTAGTCACTCTGATGATAGATTTTGCACAGGCTAGTAGTAAAGGACTATATCATGGGATGCAAATGGCAGGTTAAAGCACTCACGCAATCCCCTCCTCGGGTTTGGACTTCCACCCTACTTAATTCAAACCTCGCCTGATTTCTTCCAATGAACCATTCAGATGCCCACCAGTAATATATTAATTAAAGAGAAAGTATCACACAAAATGATTATTTTCCTATTTACTTTTAGAAAATTCTATACTACACCCTGACCACATGTGCTAAAAAACCTCATTGAAACCTACTACCTAGGTTACAGTGGGGATTCTGGTGGGGAAAACTCCCATTTTGCTACTTTAATAGAACTTTCATTGACTTTCATTGGTAAAAGAGTTCTAATATGTTTGGTGATTTAATATTTCTAGCACTTTAATCTAGAATGTCCTCCTGTGTCACTGACCTTATCAGCTAGACTATAGGAATGCTGAATGAACTCTGTGTATGTAATTGAGGATGCTGCAGATAAAGAAATATATCTGGGGACACAGTATCAAGTACACTGTGCAGATGTCCCAATGTGATTTTATGGCCCCAGGAGATTGCAGCACTGTCAAGTTTATACCAATAGTGCTGTGCAAAGATGGGGATGGCATCTCTTTCAACAGAGTAGAAGATTCCTATTTAATTGTGTGCTACATGCACACAAATACAGAGTAGACAGTATTTTCTCTGATTGCACAGAAGCATGACATATGCACCTCTTGCATTGGAACTTGGTTTGTCCAGGTGAACCTTTTAGCTGGATTTACTCCCAACTCTAAATAAGGGCCCTTTTTGCATTTTTTTTCAAATGGAGCTGTTTAATTGTTCATTGTGTTTAATTGTTCAATGTAACTGTGGATTTAAGTTGTTTAAAAACCCAAATGGGTTTTGGAGTAGCTATAAGACAACTGTTCCTCTGTTCCAGCTATAAAAATGCACATTTTATTCAAGAATTTCTTTAGAAATCCCTCTATTCTGCATCCTCTTTCATTGTCTCTCCTGAATCCAAATGTGTTTTCAAATGTGTTCCATAGTTTCAAGCTGCACAAAACCGTTTTTATTGTACAGATTATTTTAGTGCTTAAACCATTCACAAAAATGCAGGTCAAACAAAACACATTCAAACTGCACAGTGTATATAGAGACATAAAATAATTATTTAACATGTGCATTAGCATGTAAATGCTCATATTGAACATACTTAAAGTGCTTGAAAATGACTTGAATACGCTTAGCCATTGTTCTTCAACACATATCAACAGTCTTTATCACTGGAGCTTTTACCAATCATGTCTCATCAACCACCTACCTTGTTAAATGGAAAATCACTGATGTCGCTTCCTTTAGTCATGTTAAAGTATAATCCCCTAACCCACACTCACCTATGCAGTGAGGCTGGGCCCCGGGAGTGTAGAGACAGGAGAGGGGGAGCCGCTGGGTCGAGTCATTCTGATGCTTTTTTTGCGAGTTGAAAGCTGCACATTCCCTTAGAAAGAGCTGTCAGTCTAACACAGAGAGCTGCTAGTCTTACATTGAAAGCTGCCAGCATTATAAAGAGAGCTGACAGTCTAACAGGGAGAGCTACCAGTTTTCTAGAGAGAGCTGCCAATGTATGAGTGAAACCTGTCATTTCATGAGGGGAATCTGCCAGGGTCAGAGTGTAAGCTGTCAGTGTCAGAGAGCAAGCTGCCATAGACCCAGAGGGAATCCAGATCCAACCCAGTGTCAAGAGGAAGTCTGGGATCATTCCAGTTGTCTGCAGGATGTCCTGATTTGTTCCAACTGTTCTAGGTACCTTTATTTGCTACAGCGTCCACTTTTGGGCCTTGTGAGGAAAGCTATTGGGGAACCATCCATTTCTTTTTTCTATGCTTCAAATATCTATTAAGTCTCTTGAACCAGCCAGTGTCTATAGCATGTGTTAGTAACCCACTTAACCTTGCACTGTACCATACATGGGCCTGAGCACCAGTATAGCAGCATGTCTGAGCTACATGCCTGGCCTTGAACTGTTTATCACTGCTGCAACTCCACTCATCTTCTACATATATTTGTGGACATTACCATTGTTGAGATTACTCCCATTATCTTTTTCTTCATATTTATAGTCATTATTATTTTGGGACTACTCATCCCTTCAACTTCATGAAAGTGACACATTATTTTAATTTTTCTTATTATAGAGGGACATTCATACCTATGGTTTAATTATGGGATGCTATTTTTAAAAAATAACTCAGGAACCACACCTACATGCAACACATATTTTCAATATACTTGTTTTTCACTTTTACTATATATAATTTTATTTTAGCAGTTAAGTGTGTGTATGTGTGTGTGTGTGTGTGTGTGTTTGTGCATAATGATACCCATGGTACTGTCAGTTATTTAAGAGCATTAGTACTGTTAATACTTTTTTATATTTTACATGTGTATTTAAAGTCATCTTTTCACTTAGAGGAGGCATCTATTTCCCTGTACTTAAATTACTCTCATAGTAGCTAAACTTAGACTTCAAAGGGATGCTATGATTAAAATTACAATTTATCAGTATTCATATGTTGCATGAGTCCTTTTGCAAGAATATGTTCAGGGTGTATTAAGAATGGTTGGCTCTATAATTAAGTAAAATAGATAATAGCACTGTGCATAGTCAACTTATTTTGCAGAAGTTTTACATTCTAGGCAGAATCTAAGTATCATTATCAAAAGAGATAACTTCACGGTCTCTCAGGTTTAAATGACATATTACTATTATTAAAGGTTGCAAATTTTGCAAATGGTCCATGCAAAAAATGAAATTAATATTTTTAAAAAATAACATTTTAATCCAAGTCGACTGGAAGATTAATATCTATTTTGTTTTGCTCTTTGCCAAGTGTGTGGTTGATGGCAGTATGCGTTTCACAGTTGTTCTAGTGCCTATTTGAATTTGAATGGAAAGCAGCCATGCTCAGAAATCTCATTTAGTTTAATAATACCCTGCCATGCTCTGCATCGATACGGAATGGTATTTTTTAAATGCAGCATGTTCTCTGGAAAGAATGTGTACAGCTGTGATTGTAGCACTGAGATCTGACTGATAGGGGCTGAAGTCAACAAAAAAAAAATGGGCATTTACATTAAATAACGTGAACCTGTGACCTAGACATAGTGAATACATACATTTTGTGGGCTGACCCATTCTGCAGCCTATCAATTTGTTAAGATCCAGTGACATCACTGCATATCTATTTTTCATGAGGTCTAAATTATAGCCATGAGGTGCTAGTAAATGGATAATCTACATTCTCATGAATAGTAGTTGCTGCCTCCACTGTATGTAGGTGACAGACAGGGGCTGGCTGGGCTGGAGGCTAGCCCCGTATTGGGCTACCTTGGCTGGGTCACTGGGTCAACTGTATTTTTTTCCCTATTAAAATAGGCTGCTGAGTCAAGTCTTGCTCCCCCGGGCTAAAATTTTCCAGCCCTCCCCTGGTGCCAGGTTTGCCTAGTTTCAAGGAGATATACTATAGCTGTATAGCCTGTATGCAGCAATATTTCTCTCTTACTGTCCAGGGCGCCCACATACAGGACAGAAAGTAATTTGAGTTTTTGTTTAAAAAAAACACCAAAACCTTGTTTTTTTTATGCTTAGACCTGTGTCCTGTTTTGAATGAATCATGGGAGTAAGGGAACCTCAGCACTGCATTTCTTGTAGCTCTGCGGTACATTTAAATGTTTTTATAACATTGGTAGATATGCACTTATAATTTACTTCACCATATAAAGTGCACCCAGAAGATGGAAAAGTTTTCCCAATCAAAGTATAAGCTGATGATTGATTTCCTGTTGCCGGGAGAAAAATGTCCTACATTCTTTGCATTGAATTATCTCCATAAAGTATGATATTAAAATACCCATCATTACAGTTACTATGACTCCCTCTGTATGATGTTAATTCCATTTTAGTTTAGTCTCTGATGCATCACCTTTACTGGTAGAATACAACAACATATCCATCCTCACAAGCCTATACAAAACGACACTGTCCTTTTATGCCTGACTGCAATTTGCAATTACAACTTGCCAGGCTTGTAATGCTAGCATCCTGTCACAGCACTGGTGTGTATAAATATAGAATGTAAAACATATTTGTACCCTGAAAATTGTACAATTGGCATGTTGCAAAAGTAGTTCACATGCCAGGAAGTGGGTTTACTGTTAGATGTATATGTACAAGTACTTCTTGACTGTATCATTTTAAATATAAATATTATGTGCGGTAGAAACTATCGTACATACAAACAAACTGTTTATTAAATTGTTAGGCTTACTGTAAATAGTTTTTAGGGTCTGAGCCCTAGGAACATTTTTTTAATACATTTTTGGTGAAATGAAGTCTTGCATATGCAAAGCTTTCCAACCTAAGCATTGTATAAAATAAATCACCTTCTTTATAAATTGTGATGTTAAGAAATGAAATAAAATTAAATATATATGCAATATAATTTAGATGCATTACTACCTAATTATTAAATGTTACTTAAATGCTCCTTCCCTTCCTCAGTGCCCAGGGGCTGCCTCATGCAGCCGTTTTCCTAGGACTCTCTCGTTTCAGTCATTTAGACTTTTTAGTTCACTACTGTAAAATGGTTGTGGAGTGTTTATTCAGTGGTGACTGCTGCTTCTGATTGGTCCTCCTGCTCACACACACCCCTCTGGAGATTGCAGTGCCTCCACCACAGTCACCTACCAGTGCTACTCCAATTAAAGTTACCCTTATCTGAGCAAATATATCCAGTGCTGTGTACTACACAATATTTTGTAACATCTACAGTCATGGCCAAAAGTTTTGAGAATGACACAAATATTGGTTTTCACAAAGTTTGCTGCTTCAGTGTTTTTAGACCTTTTTGTCAGATGTTGTTATGGTATACTAAAGTAAAATTGCAAACATTTCTTAAGTGTCAAAAGCTTTTATTGACAATTACATTAAGTTTATGCAAGGAGTCAATATTTGCAGTACTGACCCTTCACTTTGAAGACCTCTGCAATGCGCCCTGACATGCTGTCAATGAACTTCTGGGCCACATACTGACTGATGACCGCCCATTCTTGCCTAATCAATGCTTGGAATTTTGTCAGCATTTGTGGGTTTTTCTTTGTCCAACCACCTCTTGAGGATTAACCCCAAGTTCTCAATGGTATTAAAGTCTGGGGAGTTTCCTGACCATGGACCAAAAATTTTGATGTTTTGATCCCCGAGCCACTTAGTTATAACTTATGCCTTATGGCAAGGTGTTCCATCATACTGGAAAAGGCATTGTTCATCACCAAACTGTTCTTGGATGGTTGGAAGAAGTTGCTCTTGGAGGATATTTTGGTACCATTCTTTATTCATGGCTGTTTACTTAGGCAAAATTGTAAGTGATAGTATAGAGGAATTTGGCTCCGCACCAGGTTGTGGAATATCCTCACTGGTCACAATAAGAATTTATGTGTCCAGCTATGAGGGGGTGCTTCTTTTTAACATAAAAATTGTAAGTGAGCCTACTCCCTTGACTGAGAAGCAACGCCACACATGAATGGTGTCAGGATGCCTTACTGATGGTAGCGCTCCGGACAAGCGTTTTTCCAGATGCCCCAAACAATCTGAAAGGTGATTCATCAGAGAAAATGACTTTACCCCAGTCCTCAGCAGTCCAATTCCTGTACCCTTTGCAGAATATCAGTCTGTCCTTAATGTTTTTGCTGGAGAGAAGTGGCTTCTTTGCTGCCTTCTTGACACCAGGCCACTCTCCAAAAGTCTTCGCCTCACTGTGCATGCAGATGTACTCACACCTGCCTGCTGTCATTCCTGAGCAAGCTCTGTACTTCGTGGTGCCCCGATCCTGCAGCTCAATCAAGTTTAGGAGACGTTTTGGCACTTGCTGGAAGTTCTTGGGTGCCCTGATGCCTTCTTCACAACTATTGAACCTCTCTCTTTAAAGTTCTTGATGATCCGAAAAATGATTAATTTAGGTGCAATCTTACTAGCAGCAATATCCTTGCCTGTGAAGCCCTTTTTGTGCAAAGCACTGATGACTGAATGTGTTTCCTTGCAGATAGCCATTGTTAACAGAGGGTGAACAATTATTTCAAGCACCACCCTCCTTTTAAAGCTTGCAGTCTGTTATTCTAACTCAATCAGCATGACAAAGTGATCTCCAGCCTTGTACTCGTCAACACTCTCACCTGTGTTAACGAGAGAATCACTGACCTGATGTCAGCTGGTCCTTTTGTGGCAGGGCTGAAATGCAGTGAAAATGTTGTTTTGGGGATAAAGCTTATTGTCATGGTAATGAAGGACTTTGAAATGAATTGCAATTCATCTGATCACTCTTCATGACATTCTGGAATATATGCAAATTCCCATCATAAAAACTGAGACAGCAGACTTTGTGAAAAATAATATTTGTGTCATTCTCAAATCTTTTGCCCGTGACAAGGGCCGCCATTAAAAATTATGGGGCCCAGTACAAATGACGCAGGCAGGCCCCCCCCCCAAAAAAAAATGCATATTGTATTTTAACCTCAATCTTTTAATATTATTTCAACATTGCTCTATTTTTTTTTCTTCTGATTTTCATTTTTATTAATGCAGACCCTTGAAACAAACAGAAAAATCTGGAAAAAAAATCTTTAAAGTATACTTAGTTACAGAGATGCTGCTCGCTGCTCCTTCTTTTTCAGTGGCGGCGGGAACAGTGGTGTGACGTCAGGTCACATCACACCATCAGGGAGAAGGGAGGATCACATGATTGCAGGGGCGGAGCAATGATTCCCATGCGATCGTGATTAACAGCTGCCTGGCTGTCACAGGAAGATCACATAATCGCAGTGGAATGATTGCTCCGCTCCTGCGATCGCATTTTGCTGCCTGGCTGTCACGGTGACAGCCAGGCTGAAGACAGCAGCGGAGAAGCCGTGGACTGGAAGACAGCGGGCCCCCAGGTAAGTGTGTGTTGCGCCGGGCCCCCTGGGAAAACGTGTTTGCAATCAGGAGCAAATGTAAAAATGTATTCCAAGGGAATATATATATATATATATATATATATATATATATATATATATATATATATACAAGTTAACCCGTGCATGATACTCATACATTCTAGTCAAATCAATCTACTTAAGGTCTTAAAAAGGTTCTTGTCATGCTTTTGGACCTAGCCCAGGCCTCCTCAGTGGAAGAGCGTTACTTCCCGACGCAAGCGGCCTTTTTAATGTGTGTTCATGAGGTAAACTTACCTCACGAAAATGAGTTTGACCCCTCAACTCGTAAATTTAGCCTTTACTACCCCTCCCACAGGGGGAAGGGGGGATGATGGAAGTTAACTGACTTGACTATTCTAATTTTTTTGTCAAATAATGTCAGTATACCAAATTTCAGGTCAATTGGATGAGCCCTTTCTGAGAAAATAGTTTTTTACACACACACTAACGCACGCCTCTACACATGTGTGTTCATGAGGTAAAATTACCTCACGAAAATGAGTTTGAGCCCTATCAAATTTCAGCCCTTTTTGAATTTTTTTTCCCACACACACTGAGAATTTAGTAGGTCAGTGTATAACTCTGCCCAGCAGGTGGTGCTGCAACTTGTTTGTTTTTTTTCACACACAGACAGATGCCACTAAGCATTTATATATATATATATATATATATATATATATATATATATATATGAGAAAAATCTTTTTTTAAAAAAACAAAATTTATAATCATAAATGCCGATATTATTGACAGGTAAAATTAATTGCTTAATATTTTTTTCTGTTGAGATTTTTTATTCCACATAGTAATTGTGCGTTTCCTGCAGTGTCTGGTCTAGTAGAGCAGAATAAATATACACCCAGAGTCTTCACACGTATCTTTAGATCCATTCCTTGTTGACTTCGGGAGTATGCAGAGCCGATTTATGAGCGGTTTAAAACAAACGCACAATGTGCTCAGTATGGGTGCTTTAATGACTAAGGCCCTAAACATTTTTGTCACAAAGTGTCTTGAAAATACAGATAAACACAGTTAAACAAACACTTAACAAAATCTGAAAATATCCAGAAATAAGCTATATCTACTACAACCTGACTCTAAACTTCATTACACCTTGCAACTAGGTAATTCTTAATATTTCCCTAAGTTTCCTTAAATTTATTCTTAAATCCCAATGTTTAACAAATTATTTTTGTTACTCTCCTTTCATGGCATTGTCCCTTCATTACTCCACTCACCTCTGATTAACACTCATAAACTTTTTTCCAATTTATATTCACTAACTCTAACATCCTTATCCTGTCATCTTTTCTATCTTTCCCACTGCTTCTATTAGCTGGTGATATATCATCTGATCCGGGTTCCCTTTACTTCTCCCATGAACATATATCTTATTCAGAGCACTACCAAAAGCCAGCAAACCTTAAACCAGTGGTTCCCAAACTTTTTCAGTTCACGGCACCGTTAGAGTCTCCATAATTTTTTCAAGCTACCCCTCCAAAATAATTACAGAGCAGTCCTGTTTTTTAAGCATTTGAATCAAAATAATGTAATAAGTATTTAGGTCAGGACAGAAATACTTAGCAAGTTGTTTGCAAAAATAATATACATAAGTCCAAGGGAAAAGAATATTTTTATATATTTTTTTTCAATTATATATCTGTCAAAGAATAATTTGCAGCTAATATTAAGAGGAATAAGATCAAACAAAATAAAACAACAACATGTACAAAAATCATCACACTGTGCCCCTTCACCTTTACACTGTGCCCCTTCTCACTGAATATGTCGGGCGTGATGACGTCACTCGATATTCAGTGAGAAGGGAGGAGTATGCTGAGTCCCGGGCGCCACCTGATTGGTAAGAAGTTTTGTTGTCCCCTGGCCGCGGCACCCCTGTTACAGCGCCGTGGCACCCCTGTAAGCCGCAGTGCACAGTTTGGGAACCGCTGCCTTAAACACATCTCTACCAAAGTACTTTAAATGTGTGCCCTTTGAAAAGCATGCTAGGTTTGTAACAAACTTAACTCCATACACAACCTCTACCTCTCAAACAACATCAACCTTTTGACAATAACAGAAACAAGGCTCAAGCAATCAGGCATTGCCTCATCTCACAGCCCTTTCACATGGTGGTCTCCATTTCACCCACACCCCCAGACTTAGAAGCAGACAAGGAGGTGGGGTTGGACTCCTTCTGTCCCCACATTACACATTCACAATTTGAATGTCCCATCATTCACGTTCACATCTTTTGAAGTACATGGCTATTCAATTTTTTTTTACCGATTCACTATGCATTGTGCTGTGATCTATTCATCTATCCCTGGACCAAATTGACAATTTCTTCAACATTTCTCTGCATGGCTCTGTTCCAACATCTCCACCATCATCATGGGTGATTTCAACATCCCCATTGATAACCCACGTTCCAATTTTGCTTCCAAACCATTCTCTCTAACTTCCTCCCTTGGATTCTGCCAGTGGATTGAATCCTCTACTCATCAGGATGGCCACTGCCTTGATCTTGTTTTCTCTAGACTATGTTTAGTTTCTGATTTTCATAACACTACTTTCCCCATCTCAGATCATCACCTTATCAGCTACAATCTTTCCCAAGTAATTTAACCAATCTGCTGTCAAACTCTAGCAAGCCTCCTCATAACAGAATAGATGTTAACTCTATTAATTTTCAATGTTTTCCACCTCTCTTCAACACCTTCTCTCCCCAATTTCTACATTCTCCTCCGCTGATATGACAGTACCTCATTTTCACCAAACCCTAGCAACAGCCCTTGATCAAGTGGTTCCAGTGACTCTTCTTACTCCGTGTCAACTTTGTTGTCAGCCATAGCAAACTAAAGTAACACTAAATCTTGCAAAACTTTCACGTAAAGCAGAACGTCACTGGCATAAATCTCGTACCTCTGATGATTTCCTCACATATATTGCTATTTATCACTCCTATTAAAATGCTCTGGACACTGCAAAACAGATATATATACACACAATCTCTCATCTATGCTCAGGCATCTGACCACAAATGCATTTTTAACACATTTAAATCTCTTCTCAATCCTCTCACCCCAAACCCTCCATCTACTATCAGTGCCCAGGATCTTGCTTCCTACTTCAAGGACAAGATTGATAAGATCCTATTTGAAATGCTTTCATCTTCTTCCACAAGCAACTAGCTCAATTCCTTCCCAGCACCCTCTGACAATAGAGATGTTCCCTGACCCCCGTGCTCTGGTTTTGGATCTGGATTAACTCCATGTTTTGGATTTGGTATTGGCAAACCCGCCCTTGCGTGTTTTGGTTTTGGGTTTGGATCCTGATTTTTTCCTAAAATCATTATTTTTTTGCTAAAATCACATATTTTTGCTTTTTTTTCCCCCCACATTATTATTAACCTAAATTACACTACTTTCAAGTCATTTGCAGTCAATTTTGACCACCTCACAGGTCACAATATCATTTTCATACACTTTCAAACAAAGACTGCAGCGACCTAGCTGGATGCTAAACGACAGAGCAATGACACAAACACACGGCAGTTCATAGCACATCTAGGAAACATTGCCACACAGCAGTGGCAGAAAAGAAAAGTGGTGCAAGATGCAATTGTCCTTGGATCATGAAACCAGTTATGGTTCATTTGATCACTTCACCCATTCCTTGGATTACTGTGCTAATTCTACAGCTAATACATAACGACGAGCACTGACTTTCCCCCGGGATGAGTGCTTTTATCAGACCCAGACCAATCCAGGGTGCCAGACAAGGCACTAAAAAGAGCTATTTCATCAAAGAACAAGTTCATCACTGAGCTAAGAATCATCTTAAATTCCCCAAAAATTATAATATAGTTAGGTACCTTTGACGTAAAGTGCAGATTACAAAACACTTTGTTCAATACTGATGAAACAGCAGCGAAGTGGAAGGTAATACGCATACACGTCTATTTAGACATCCATGCTTACATTACTGTGGCTTTACAAACACTACAAATGGCTGTTGTCAGGATTTGGGTAAAAATAATTCCACACATAAGAGGTGGATTTTTTGGTCTTATGCCCAGCCATGACAATGGCTTTCTTCTTATCACCTGCAAGAACTGCTGCCACTAGGGCAGGACTTACACAAACAACATCATCCTCATCAGCATCCTCATTAGCTCCCTCGTCAGCTATACAAATATCCCCCTCATCCTGTTGCAATTCCAAAGTGGCATCCTCAATTTGTGTATCACCGGCTACACTTGGGCTGTTTATGCACACATCTGCAGAATTACTGAAAGGGTCCTTCTTTATGGGTACACTATCAGAAAGGTCAGGATTACACATAGCACTTGTGGAGAGACTCTCCTCAGGGATTTGTTTCATTTCTGAATCTGAACATACATTTTCCATTGATGCCTTATATCGGCGGTTCCCAAACTGTGTGCTGCGGCTCCCAGGGGTGCCGCGGCACTGTCACTGGGGTGCCGCGGCCCAGCCATAAGAAAATAAAGAACACAGAAACTTACCAATCAGTCGGGCGCCGGGACCCAGCAGCCTCCTCTCTCCCGCAGCTGTCACTAAATATCGATGTCAGTAACAAGCTGCGGAAGAGAGGAGGCTGCTGGGTCCCGGCGCCCGACGGATTGGTAAGTTTCTGTGTTCTTTTTTTCTCCCTATGGCTGGCGCCTGGCGCAGGGCTGAGTGAGAGGGATCGCGACAGCGGGACAGAGGAGGGGGATAGAAAGTAGAGGATGGGGACAGAGAACAGAGGAGGAGGACAGCGGGGCAGAGAAGGAGGACAGAGAGCAGAGGATGGGGACAGAGAGCAGAGGATGGGACAGAGAGCAGGGGATGGTGACAGCGGGGCAGGGGAGGGGGAAAGAGAGCAGAGGATGGGGACAGAGAGCAGAGGATGGTGACAGTGGGGTAGAGAAGGGGGACAGAGAGCAGAGGATGGTTACAGTGGGGCAGAGGAGGGGGACAGAGAGCAGAGGAGAGGGACAGAGAGCAGGGGAGGGGGACAGAGAGCAGAGGATGGGGACAGAGAGCAGAGGATGTGACAGTGGGGCAGAGGAGGGGGACAGAGAGCAGAGGATGGGGACAGAGAGCAGAGGATGTGACAGAGAGCAGAGGAAGGGGACAGAGAGCAGAGGATGGTGACAGCGGGGCAGAGGAGCGGGTCAGAGAGCAGAGGATGGTGGCAGCGGGGCAAAGAAGGGGGACAGAGAGCAGAGGATGGGGACAGAGAGCAGAGGATGGGGACAGAGAGCAGAGAATGGGGACAGCTGAGCAGAGAATGGGGACAGCTGAGCAGAGGAGGGGGACAGAGAGCAGAAGATGGTGACAGCGGGGCAGAGAAGGGGGACAGAGAGCAGAGTATGGGGACAGAGAGCAGAGGATGGGGACAGCGGGGCAGTGGAGGGGGACAAAGAGCAGAGGATGGTGACAGTGGGGCAGAGAAGGGGGAAAGAGAGCAGAGGATGGTGACAGCGGGGCAGAGGAGGGGGACATAGAGCAGAGGATGGTGACAGCGCGGCAGAGAAGGGGGACAGAGAGCAGAGGATGGGGACAGAGAACAGAGGATGGGGACAGCGGGGCAGAGGAGGGGGACAAAGAGCAGAGGATGATGACAGCGGGGCAGAGAAGGGGGACAGAGAGCAGAGGATGGTGACAGCGGGGCAGAGGAGGGGGACAGAGAGCAGAGGATGGTGACAGCGCGGCAGAGAAGGGGGACAGAGAGCAGAGGATGGGGACAGAGAGCAGAGGATGGGGACAGCTGGGCAGAGGAGGGGGACAGAGAGCAGAGGATGGTGACAGAGGGGCAGAGAAGGGGGACACACAGCAGAGGATGGTGACAGTGGGGCAGAGGAGGGGGACAGAGAGCAGAGGATGGAGACAGAGAGCAGAGGATGGTGACAGAGAGCAGAGGATGGTGACAGCGGGGCAGAGGAGGGGGACAGAGAGCAGAGGATGGGGACAGAGAGCAGAGGATGGTGACAGCGGGCAGAGAATGGGGACAGAGAGCAGAAGATGGTGACAGAGAGCAGAGGATGGTGACAGCGGGGCAGAGGAGGGGGACAGAGAGCAGAGGATGGGGACAGAGAGCAGAGGATGTGACATTGGGGCAGATGAGGGGGACAGAGAGCAGAGGATGGGGACAGCTGGGCAGAGGAGGGGGACAGAGAGCAGAGGTTGGTGACAGTGGGGCAGAGGAGGGGGACAGAGAGCAGAGGAGGGGGACAGAGAGCAGAGGATGGTGACGGAGAGCAGAGGATGGTGACAGGGGGCAGAGGAGGGGGACAGAGAGCAGAGGATGGTGACAGCGGGGCAGAGAAGGGGGACAGAGAGCAGAGGAGGGGGACACATCGTGAGAGGGGCAGTGGAGGGGGACACAGCGTGAGAGGGGCAGTGGAGGGGGACACAACGTGAGAGGGGCAGTGGAGGGGGACACAGCGTGAGAGGGGCAGTGGAGGGGGCACAGCGTGAGAGAGGGCAGTGGAGGGGGACATAGTGTGAGAGAGGGCAGTGCAGGGGGACACAGCGTGAGAGGGGCAGAGGAGAGGACAATGTGTGAGAGGGCAGAGGAGGGGACAGCGTGTGAGAGGGCAGAGGAGGGGACAGCGTGTGAGAGGGCAGATGAGGGGACAGCGTGTGAGAGGGCAGAGGAGGGGATAGCATGTGAGAGGGCAGAGGAGGGGGACATTGTGAGAGAGGGCAGAGGAGTGGGGACAGCATGACAGACCAGAGGAGGGGGGACAGCGTGACAGAGGGCAGAGGGGGCAGTGTGAGAGAGGGCAGAGTGTCTGGATGCAGAGGGGGCATTTTTGCATACAACTAAATAAGTATTTCTGTCCTGACCTAAATACTTATTACAATTTTTTTAACCCAACTACTTCTAAAACAGGACTGCTCAATAATTATTTTGGCGCGGTGCCTTGAAAAAAGTTGGAGACTCTAAGGGTGCCGGGAACTGCAAAAGTTTGGGAACCACTGCCTTATATGCTTTCTTCCAGCTCGGTTTTTACACGTAAAAGTATTGGACACTACTTTTGGAGTCCGAATGGCAAGGTCTTGCTTAGTCATGACTGACCTTACAAGAAGATGCCTTAGTGACAGTTGCGGAACTAGCACTCAAAGAGAAAGGCGAAGGCCTCATTCTTTCCTTGCCACTGCGTGTGTAGAATGGCATGTTGGCAATTTTATTTTTTTCTGCAGATAACTTTGCCTGAATTACAGGTCTTTTTTTCTTGACCAAGGTAAATGGTGTTTTTTTTACATTTTTGTTTCCCAGACTTAAAAACACTATGCACTTTAACATAGGCTTTAGCAAATGGCGTAGAGGGATTACTATCATCATAACTCATGCCAGAAGCTGCTTGGTGCTCCTGGTCTTCTGTGTACTGCTGTGAAAACATTTTGATAACACAGTACAATGTGACTGCAGATTTAGAAGACCAAGCCTGCCAGACCTATTATTTCTATTTCAGCAATGGCAATTAGTAATAGAGCAATGGAGCTCTCCTGAATGTCACTGGAGACTTTGAAGAATACTGCTACCTCTCCTCTTTCTTTTCTACCTATGACGCTGCCCAACTGCACTAGAACATGCCAAGACACTGTGCTACCCATTCTGTGTCCCTCTGTGAAATGGCGCTGAATCGCCATGTAGGGCGGTACTTATGGAATCCAAAGGTCACAAGATCCGAAATCCGACGAAGTAGCGATGACTTTTTGCCTCGTTTTCAATTCCGAGGGCGCAGGTAAGTACCAAGCCGCCTCGGCTCGGTACTCGGATCTGTTAAGTTTGGGTGTGTTCGGTTCTCAGGGAACCGAGTCTGAGCATCTCTATCTGACACCCTTTCTTCATTTGATGCTACAAATGAAAATGAAGCATCTACTTTCTTCTTATCGCCCTACTCTACCTCTTGTCCTCTTGATTCTAGACCCTCAAAAATCAATAGGTCTCTGCAGGCGCGGGCTGGGAGAGGCGTGGCCAGGGGGGCACACAGGCGGCCGCATCACATGAAAAGGCCGCATCCCTGTCATGTGATGCGGCCGCCTGTGCGCTGACATGGCCGCATCTGATGTCATCAGATGCGGCCGCGGGGGAAAGCATAGTATTTTGCAGCAGGGGGGTGGCCGGCCGGCCTACACCCCGGCCCTAATAGCGGCCTGACCGAGCAGCCCGGGGGGCCGATGCCCCCCTGCCCCCCGGCCCAGCCCGCCCCTGGGTCTCTGTCTCCTGTGGTCATCCCACCTCTAACTAAAACCTGTTATCTCTCTCTCTCTCTCTACTGGTATCTTTCTGTCATTATTCAAGCATGCAGTGGTTTCTCCTCTTCATAAGAAGCTAATTTTTGACCCAAACTCTCTCTTAAATTATCGTCTCATCTCTCAGCCACCATACCATTCCAAGGTTCTCGATAGAATTGCCTACACTCGCCTCACACACTTTATTTCCTCACACATCCTATTGGATTCTTTTCAGTCAGGCTTTCATTCTCAACACTTTACAGAGACTGTATTGACTAAGGTAGTGAATGATTTGATCACTGCTAAATCTAAAGGCAATTCCTCACATCTAAGTCTCCTGGATCTCACTGCTGCATTTGATACTGTTGACAACCCTCTTCTCACCAAACACTACAAAGTCTTCAATACACTGTGTATATCTTGGTTCTCATCCGATCTAATTGTTCTTTCAGTTTTCATTTCTCTGGATCTACCACTGCTCTGCTTCTTTTATCAGTTGGAGTATCACAAGGCTCAGTACTAGGTCCTCTACTGTTTTCTATCTATACCACTTCTCTTGGAAAACTAATAAGCTTGTTTGGATTTCAGTATCATCCCTATGCGGATAAAAAAAAATATATCTATCCTCACCATCTGTGTTTGCCCGTGATACTGTTTTTTTTTGCAATTTCATTTTGGATGTCCCCTCGCCAACTCAAACTCAGTCTTTCAAAAACAGAGATAATAATATTTCCTCGTGCCAACAGAAGTTACCTACCTGTCGTTTCTATTTCTGTTGACGCTTGCTGCTTAGGTGTGATCCTTAACTCAGAACTACCCTTTGTTCCCCACATCGACTCTATATTTAAATCATGTTACCATGGGAGGGCTGGCAGACTATAGCCCAAGGGGCATGCACACAGCACTGGCCCATAAGTAGCGGCACATCCTTAAAGGGTGGTTTTTGGTACAATATATATTTATATATATAAAAAGAGGCTAATTTAGTATTGCTTAATATATATATTTTTATGCCCAGGCCCAGAGTTGGATTAAGGCCCTGTCTAAAGGGCCTGGGCACTTTAGACAGGGTAACCCCTATGATGTAGCATGGTTATCATTTTAGACAAAAACACAGGCAATACTGTGTGCACTACTGTTAGGTGCACACAGTTCTGCCTTCACGAGCAGTACACGGTGAAGTGGAACATACCTCCCAACTGTCCTAAGCGAAACAGTCACCCACATTTGGGACTGTCCCACCAGATTCAGGACAGTTGGCAAACTGTCCTGCTCTCTCCTACCTGTTCTTGTCACTGTCACCACTTGTGGCTGTTGGCTTCTTAACTCATTTGCTGGTTGTCTGGATCCTGGAATATTGGAGGCCCTATCTGGAAAAAAAATGGGTACATAGAATTTATAAAACTCCAACCAGTCCCAGTGTTAAATCAATAGCACTCACATTTTGTAATTAGCCCCCCCTCCAGCCCCAACATTAAAATAATAATATTCACATTTGCTAAATAGATCTATTTCCCTCCAACTAACCCTGACATTAGATAGCAAAGACATTGAATATATAAACCTATTTCCCTCCGTCCAAACAGCCCCACCAATAAATTAAATTGCTCCCCAACACCCCAAAAACAAAATAGCACCCATTAAATAACTAGCACCCTCCTGAACTCCACCATTAAATAGTCTTTCTCCCACACTACATTAAGACCCCTCTCTTCCCTCACACATTATATTGACATGCTCCACACATACAAACACAATATACTGACATCTCACACACACTGTACTGACATCTCACACACACTTTACTGACATCTCACACACACATTATACTAACATGCAGCCCATGACGCGCATCTTACTGACATGCTGCCCTTCACACACACACACACACACACACACACACACACACACACACACACACACACACATATTATACTAACATGCTGCCCATCACACACATTTTACTGACATGCTACCCATCACACACACACACACACACTTTACTGACATTCAGCCCATCACACACATACATTTTACTAACTTGCTGCCTTGCTTACCTTATTCATCCCATCCGCGCACTGCTCCTCACACATGGGACAGCACCTGTAACGTGGTGCACGTCCCATGTGACATCGGGGTTCAGAGAGAGAGGGGAGGGAGGGAGAGAGAGGAGACGGAGAGAGAGGGGAGAGAGAGGGGAGGGAGAGAGCGGGGAGGGGGACGGATCGGAAGATCCACGGCCAATGATATTAGGTGGCTGGTCCTGGAGGAGGGGGCCAGCCACCAAGCAATACTGACTTGGGCCGGTCATTGAACCGACCCAAAATAAACTGATTTTGTTTGGCCCAGGGGGCATTTTGCCCCCCCGGCCCAGCCCGCCCCTGCATGTTACGTACATCGAAAAAGCATGTAAAAAAATAGATATATCACACAAAACACTGCAAAAACTTTTATTCATGCACTCATCATCTCCTGCATTGATTATTGCAATTCCCTCCTTACTGTTCTTGACTGTATCAGACTCTCACTCCATCTATACGCCATCAACAAAACTGCACCTACACACATCTCCTGACTTGTCTCAAAATATCTCCCAACTAGACACCTCCGTTCTGCACAAAATCTGTGTCTATCATCCACGCTCATTACCTGATTCCATTCCCAGTTACTGGCTCTTTTTCGAGCTGCACCCACTTTGTGGAATTCCCTCCCTTGCACAATAAGACTTTCTTCTTGTCTTCAAACCTTTAAAAATTCTCTGCAAAATCCACCTCTTAAGACAAGCTTATAAATTTCCTCAACCACCCTTAATCTCCCTAGGTTACCATATTACCACCCTTTACACAGTTCACACAAGACAACAACCCTTTGACCAACATTGCTATGTTAATGAATTATAAAGCCCACTAAGCATTTTTTACCTTTGCAATATGGCTGAACCAATATGCAAAATGTAGCACTTAACCTCATGTATCAAACTCCCATAGTCCCACAGATTGTAAGCTTGCGAGCAGGGCCCTCTTACCTCTCTGTCTGTAATACCCAGTATTGTTTTATTACTGTGTTTGTTCCCAATTGTAAAACATTACAGAATTTGCTAGTGCTATATAAACAAATGATGATGATGAAACCAGGTACTGTAGCTTAACAGTTGTGTGTAAAAATTCATATGCAGAGGATAGTTTGAAACAGAGTTATGTGACCAGTATTAAGTCAATTGACTTGATATCCTTATAGTTTACAGTACATGCTATATTATTCATTTATTTATTATGTTTTATAATGTATATGTATATTACTGTATTAGCTGCTTTAGTCCACATTTTGTTTGTAGAAAAGTGGTAATCCAATTGAACATAAAAATAAACCCCGTACTTCCCTCTGTGCTAGTTACAGGCCTATCTCGCTACTAAATGTTGACCTAAAAATATTTGCAAAGATTCTGGCCTCTAAGTTGAACCCACTCCTCCCAGCCCTCATCCATCCTGACCAGGTGGTCTTTATTCCAGGCTTGGGGATTCCTGATTTCCAAAGATATTACCTCTCTGCCCAACTCGCTCATTGTGTCTTGTGGTCCGGTCCGATGGAAGCCAGAGTCTGGTCTAAAAGTGAGTCCGAGGGTCTGGGATTGCTCTCTTTATCTTCTCTCCTGTGGCTCCCAAGGACTCATCGCCCTAAACGCTTGTTACTTCATCCAGTAGTTTCACACTCTCTATCCATATGGGACTCATCATCCCAGAAATTTGCCTTCTCTTCCCATCCCTCCCTGGTTATTCCACTATTCAATTCTCCGGCATTTCCTCCAGGACTTCATTATAGCTCATTTCAGCCATGGTACTCGCGGGGAGTCATTTACCTTAATCATCTATCCACCTCTGCAACTTTTCCTCAGTTTTTGGAAATTCAATCACATATCCACATTTCCTCAAAGCACTTTTTTCAGTTTTTGCAACGTCGCCACTTTCATAGTGGGGTTAAAGATCGCCTTTTATCCCGAACTCTCTCCACATTTGAAGCCCTCTGTCTACGCCAATTTTCAACCAAAGGTCTAATATCAACACTTTACTATGAACTTGCTCCCTCCTCTTCAACTTTTAGAGCCCCTCATGAACTAGCCTGGTAACGGGACCTTGGTGAAGAGCTGTCGGATGAGGTGTGGTCTGAAATGTACAAGAATGCCGCCTCTAGCTCCATTTGCGTTAGAATCAAAGAGCACGTTTACAAGGTGCTATACCGATGGTACTATGTGCTTTCGCGTCTTTGTAGAATTCTCCATGACTCATCTGATCGGTGTTGGCGGGGGTGCTCCCATGAAGGCACATTCCTCCACATGTGGTGGTCGTGCCCAAAATTGTCAGGTTTCTGGGTTGAGATTAGAGGTCTGATTAGTTCAATCCTTCAGGTGGACATTCCCTTGGAGCCCAAATTTTTTCTACTTCCTATGGGGGCTCCCTCGGCTTCAGAATAAGCTGATTGGGCACATTGTCTCGGCAGCTACTTGCCAAATAGCGGCAGATTGGCATATGCAATCCCCTCCTTCCATACAGTCCATAATTAATAGAGTCTGGCAGACTCAACGGATGGAGTATATGACCGGTATTATTCGGAACTCTTTGAGAGCCTTCACCAGGGTTTGGGACCCATGGCTATCCTTCTTTCAGGCGTGCCCACCTTTTACATAACCCTGTTCTAAAACCTCATTCCTTTCTTGGACTTCTCTTCCTTTGCAATGGATCTAAACACTTCTTACCCTCCTTCTTCTTCTCCCTCTTCTCTCGCTTCTTTCTCCCTCTATACACTCCCTTTCTTTCTTTCCTCTTTCTACAAAAAAAACTTTGGGTCACTCGCAACTGCTAAATTTAAAAGTTCGGTTGACTTAGCGTTTCATACATTCTACGCTGGCCGTTGTTACTTTTTGTCTACTTTTACTAATTGTATTCACTCTGTCAATCGCTCTTTGTTGTTATCATGACCTTTCAAAAATAAAACTTTAAAAAAAATAAAAAAATAAAAAAATAAACCCCGTACTACCTGTAGCCAGTTTTAACCCTCTCCAGACTCTGTGAAAAATCATTGCCTTTCTATGCTCCCAACTCTATGTCTAATTCTGCAGGGCTGTGTTGCGCAATAGGCTCCCTACACTTAATTAGAAATAGCCACTAGGATTCTCCCATCCTGCCGACTTTACTAGCAAGTGGGCAGGATTCAGGATAATCAGGGCCGGTGCTAGGGTCCTTGGAGCCCTAGGCATTTTGTCAAAATCAGCGCCCCCCCCCCGCCGCAAAAATCGGCGCCCCCCCCCTCCGCAGGAACACTTTAAAAATTGGAGCTCCCCCCCCCCCGCCGCAGGCACACTTTAAGAATCAGCACCCGGCACACTGTCAAAATCGGCGCCCTCCTCCCTCCTCCCCACGTCTTTCCTAACCTTGCCTCTATAAAGCTGCTCCTCTCTGCTCCGTCTCCTCCCCTCCACTCACTGACACTGTCGGCCGTGATGATGATGTCACGCCCAACAGTCAGTGAGTGGAGGGGAGGAGACGGAGCAGAGAGGCGGCGGTGTTGATCAATAGCCTCTTCCCCCCTCCCCGTGGATTTATCTGAACGCTGTGCGGTGGCCGTGAAATTTTATTTCTGAGTCGCCCTCCAGAGCCCGGCGCCCTAGGCAACTGCCTAACCTTGCCTAATGGGAGCTCCGGGCCTGAGGATAATGGCCTGTTCTCCCAGGATTCTGGGAGACCTTATAGGAATTTTGGATACTCCTGGACATTCCAGGAGAGTGTGTAAGTATGATAAATAAACCTGTAAAAAACCTACAATATATTCAACTCAGACAGCAAAGTCTACTTTCTACACATTATGAATGCCGACTGCTGTCTGTGCCACAAGGCCCAGCAAATATATACAGGGCATTATGTTACATTCTATCTAAGTATGGAGTCATTGACATATACATATAGATTTATGTGAATGTATTAGTTAGCATATATACATTTATGTATGAATTTTAGGAAAATAGACATACAAGGAACACAATGAAAACCTGTGGTGTATTAGAACTAAGCTATAAAATAGAAATGAAAATTCAGTTTTTCTGCAATGAAGCCATGGCAACCTGTAATGTATATAAGTTATACTTTCATTTAATTAATGAAAATTGATTCTTTCCAAAAGTTGCAAACTCTAAACATAATAGTATTCTGACTCAGCTGTGACTGAAAATGATAACGATTACTTGCAATCCTGAGATAAAAATTACATCTCTAATATGGCGGTTCTCCTATACCTTGGAAAGGGTGCATAAAATTTGCAAATACTCTTCTTATTGTGAGAAGTTTATTAAATACTTTTTGCAAATATTGACTTCTTTCTAGAGATGAGCGCACTCGGATTTCGTGAATCCGAGCCCACCCGAACGTTTCCGATCTGAGTCGGATCCGAGACAGATCCGGGTATTGGCGCCAAATGAAAACTTGAAACCGAGGCTCTGAGTCATAATCTCGCTGTCGGATCTCGCAATACTCGGATCCTATAAATTCCCCGCTAGTCGCCGCCATCTTCACTCGGGCATTGATCAGGGTAGAGGGAGGGTGTGTTAGGTGGTCCTCTGTCCTGGTAGATCTCGTGCTGTGCTGTTTAGTTCTGTGCTGTGCTGTGCTGTGTTTTGCAGTATCAGTCCAGTGGTGCTGTGTGCTGGTCTCTGTCAATTTTGAGTTCAGTGGTGCTGCTGGGTCCTGTGCTGTGTCCTGTTCAGTCCAGTGGTGCTGTGTCCTGTGCTCTGTGCTTCTAAGGGCATAGTTATTTCCCCATTATTCGCAAGTGTTTAAAAAATTAAAAAAAAGTTACAAAAAAAAGTACCAAAAAAAAATTAAAAAAAAAATTAATTACAACAAAATTTGCTAAACCAATCCTGCAGTATAAGTCCATTGGTACTGCTATTACAAAGTTCACTCATTCTGCAGTATAAGTCCAGTGGTACTGATATATTACAAAGTTCACTGATTCAGCAGTATAAGTCCAGTGGTACTGCTATTACAAAGTTCACTGATTCAGCAGTATAAGTCCAGTGGTACTGATATATTACAAAATTCACTGATTCAGCAGTATAAGTCCAGTGGTACTCTCCTGTGCCGCATATCATTTTTAAAGGCTTTGCCGAGTGTGTGTGGCTTAGGGGTACACTCTCTTGTGCTACATATAATGGAAAACCAAAATTTGGAGGATAAAGTAGGGAAAGATCAAGACCCACTTCCTCCTAATGCTGAAGCTGCTGCCACTAGTCATGACATAGATGATGAAATGCCATCAACGTCGTCTGGCAAGCCCGATGCCCAATCTCCTAGTACAGGGCATGTAAAATCCAAAAAGCCCAAGTTCTCAAAAAGTAGCAAAAAGAGAAACTTAAAATCATCTGAGGAGAAACGTAAAGTTGGCAATATGCCATTTACGACACGTAGTGGCAAGGAATGGCTTAGGCCCTGGCCCGTGTTCATGACTAGTGGTCCAGCTTCACCCAAGGATCTAAGCCCTCCTCCTCCCCCCCTACAAAAAATTTAAGAGAGTTATGCTGTCAGCAACAACAACAAAACAGCAAAGAACTCTGCCTTCTAAACAGATAACATCACAAATCCCCAAGGCGAGTCCAAGGGTGTTGGTGGTTGTGAAGCTTGACCTTCCCATCACTGTACGGGAAGAGGTGACTCCATCCAGCATTTGCAGCACGCCCTCTGCATATGCTGGAAGGATCACCAACAGTCCAGTTACAGATTTGGCTAATGAAGGTGTGAATGTTGTACACCGGGAGGAGAATATTGATGTAGCTGGTGCTGAGAAGGATGTTGATGATTATGATGCAGACAGATACCAAATTGCCTTTCTCAATTTCTATTTATATTCTAGATTATATAACGGCTGAATAGTTTTCTATTTTACTCCTAGTGGAGAGGGGATCTGATGCAGACAGATACCAAACAGCCTTTGTCCATTTCTTTGTATATTTGAATTTCTAGTTCTACAGTCTATGCAGGCTGCTTTTTTTATATTCAACTACAAGTGTAGGGTGGGGGGGGGGCATAGATAGCCACCAAAGTAACGTAGTCCATTTAATTTCACTTTCTAGCTCCACAGTCTGTGCAGCCTGCTTTTTTTATCTTCAAAGTATTTACAAGCCTTCCAATCTAAATTAACTAGAGGTAGTGACGTGCTAGAACTCCACCCTCTATATGCTGCAGAGGATGGAGGAGCATCAAAAGGCCATTCAAGCCTACACAGCCACCTACGACATAGGAAAAGGAGTGGGGATGCGCCTGAGTCAAGCGCACTGGAGAATGATTTCCGTGTTGTGCAAGGTTCTGCAGCCATTTGAACTTGCCACACGAGAAGTCAGTTCCGACACTGCCAGCTTGAGTCAGGTGATTCCCCTGATCAGGCTTTTGCAGAAGCAGCTGGAGAAAGTGAGGGAGGAGCTGGTACACCATTGCGATTCCACCAAGCATGTAGCTCTTGTGGATGAAGCCCTTCGAACGCTTTGCCAGGATCCGAGGGTGGTCAGTCTTTTAAAGTCAGAGGAATACATTCTGCCCACCGTTCTCGATCCTCGGTTTAAAGCGTATGTTGTGTCTCTGTTTCCGGCAGACACAAGTCTACAGCGGTGCAAAAAAAAAAAAAAAATTTTATAAAAAAAATTATAAAAAATTAATTAAAAAAATTATTTTTTTTAAAAAAAATCTAACTTGTACTGCTATTTAAAAGTCTAACTACGATCATTCACTGTTGCTGTACCCAAAAATAATAGGTACTGCTAGTAAAGTACAGTCCAGTGGTACTCTCCTGTGCCGCAGATAATTTGTAAAAGCTTTGCCGAGTGTGTGTAGTTATGTATCACAGGTTTTAAGAAGAGGCACAACACTGACAACCTGTTAGTGAAACTAAGGGAAATAATCTCTCTGTGGCTCACCCCACTTAGACTCTCCTGGGGATTCGAATAACTGCCATTTCTATTACTACCTTCTTTCTTTCTCTATTTAAAAGAAACTAAATAACTGCCATTTCTATTACTACCTTCTTTCTTTCTCTATTTAAAAGAAACTAAATAACTGCCATTTCTAGTACTACCTTCTTTCTTTCTCTATTTAAAAGAAACTAAATAACTGCCATTTCTAGTACTATCTTCTTTCTTTCTCTATTTAAAAAAAAAAAAAAAATAACTGCCATTTCTAGTACTACCTTCTTTCTTTCTATATTTAAACAAAAAAAAAACCTGTCATTTCTATTACTACGTTAATTGTTTGTGCAGTCACAAAAAAGAGGAACTGCGCCCTTAACTGCTATGTTGGTTTTAGACGTCCATCCGGTGTCCGCCATCTGTTCCCTGGAATACAGACCAGTTGAGGTTTTTTTTTATTATATTGTGGCCCCAATATCAAATTGGGTACCGGGGCCACTCCACTACGCAGTCCATATACTTGTTTGCGGGAATTCAGACCAGTTTAGTTTTTTTTTTATTATATTGTGGCCCCGGTATCAAATTGGGTACCGCGGCCACTCCACTACGCAGTCCAGATACTTGTTTGGTGGAATTCAGACCAGTTGAGGTTTTTTTTTTATTATATTGTGGTCCCGGTATCAAATTGGGTACCGGGGCCACTCCACTACGCAGTCCAGATACTTGTTTGGTGGAATTCAGACCAGTTGAGGGTTTTTTTTATTATATTGTGGTGACCACTCCTCTACGCAGTCCAGATACATTTTTTGGTGCGATTAAGACCAGTTGATGGTTTTCTTATTATATTGTGGTGACCACTCCTCTACGCAGTCCAGATACATTTTTTGGTGCGATTCAGACCAGTTCAGGGTTTTTAAATTATATTGTGGTGACCACTCCTCTACGCAGTCCAGGTACATTTTTTGGTGCGATTCAGACCAGTTGAGGGTTGTTAAATTATATTGTGGTGACCACTCCTCTACGCAGTCCAGGTACATTTTTTGGTGCAATTCAGACCAGTTCAGGGTTTTTAAATTATATTGTGGTGACCACTCCTCTACGCAGTCCAGGTACATTTTTTTGGTGTGATTCAGTACAGTTGATGGTTTTCTTATTATATTGTGGGGACCACTCCTCTACGCAGTCCAGAAAGATACCTCGTTGCAACGTTTTGGACTAATAACAATATTGTGAGGTGTTCAGAATACACTGTAAATTAGTGGAAATGATTGTTATTGAATGTTATTGAGGTTAATAATAGCGTAGGAGTGAAAATAAGCCCAAAAACTTGATTTTTGAACTTTTTATGCTTTTTTCAAAAAAAATCCGAATCCAAAACCTTAAATCCGAACCAAAACCTTTCGGCAGGTGTTTTGCGAAACAAATCCGAACTCAAAACCTCAAGAAAATACGAATCCAAAACACAAAACACGAGACACCAAAAGTCGCCGGTGCACATCCCTACTTCTTTTTTAAATTAAATTATAGATAGATAGATAGATATATCGATCCCCGTCTTCGAATGCGGGCTTGTGCGTATGGCATTCTGGGGCTTCAAATTCCTTGCACTGTTGGGAGTCACACCACAAGCTGCTTAGTGTCGGCAGACATGGCAGAAGGAAGCAGGGTCTTGAAGTTGTATGTTTGGCAGCTGCGCTGTACAAAGGCTGGCAGCTGAAGAGTACAAGCACCTCCTCAGCTGCCAGGCACCACAGCAGCTGTTATCCATGATACCCTGGTATTTACACCAGTGGGTATGTAGAAAGATAGATACATTCCTTTAAGATGCAAATTGTGTATTGATTAATCCCTACATACAAAATGACGAACAGAGCTGTTGTTAGCATTGGGAATTTTGGCAATAATAATATACACTAGTAGCAAAAGTGTACCAGCCATTGCCTGTGCCTTTACAGTTTGACGCTGAAGGATGGTTTTAGCTGCGTACATGAAGGTGGGAGTGAGGTACCATAACTGATATGCCTTGAATGTTACATAACATAAGAAAGTAACTAAGAATATGGATAGCAAAAAACTATGACAGCTGATTAGTTGTATCTGATTGCAGAAAGGGTGCTATGTAGGATTTGAGGTTGTACAGATATACTTTAACTTTATTTGTAGATATGTAGGTGATATGCAATGTTTGTGGAGGATAGTACTGTAATGTTTGTGTCTATTTGATATAAATGTGTAACCAAAATAGTGCACAGAATAAGTGGCAGTAGCCAGTCTGTAGTATTGTACATGCATGAGTCAGTTTCAATTGCTCTGAAGCACCAACTGGACCCGCAAGGACGGACCTATAATTTGGTAGTTAATTTTAATGACTTTCAAATAGAGATGGGTGACCAAGGAGATGAAGGCAGGCACATTCAAATATATCAGCAACAGGCTACCTTTAAAAATAAATCCCTTTTAAAAATATTAGTGGTAAGTTAAAAACTAAATTAAAATTTGGTGAAATCTACTAGGAATTATGTTGGTCATTTGAACAGCCCATTGATAAACATTTTCAGTTAAATGTATTCTACAAAACCATTACACTCCAGAGTAAAATGTGTTATGCATATGATGCATCTTTGCTCTGCAAGTATTCATACTCCAGTATCTATAGTATAACATAGTACAATATTGTAGTATGTTATCTACCTGAGTGTAGTGTTATGCTATGTTTATGATGCATTTATACTGTATCTCACAGTATAGGTTATTTATCTAAAATATATAACTGTAATATAAATACTTTAATGTAAAATAAAAACAACTGAAAGCAAAAGGCAAATGTAAAATGTGTGTTATCATAGGTAGGTAGGTAAATGACATGGGTAAAGGTTTGCGACAGTAATTTGGATAACTTCTGAAAATATGTTTAAAAATATAGGGCCTGATTAGAGGTACTGCAAATTTAAAGATGTAGAACGCTTCATCCTGTTCCTGAAACCCTTCTTCCTCTTCTGGAACCACCTCCCGCTTTTTCAGGCCACTTTTTCAGGCTACATGTAGTGGTAACTGTTCTGGGTAACATAACATCTGAAAATTGTAATCCTGTATTTGTATTGTCAAGTGCAGGAGAAAACGGCAAAATCCCAGGTAGATGTTTTGATGGCCTCTTATTGTGTGACTGACCAGCCTGGAACAGCTGGTGCTGGATGCTGCATTAGTCCTCATTGTCCCGTTGGCTTTAATGGCATGCAGCCCAGGCTTTAACACTGGTACTGGTTATTGGAGGGGTCTATTGCTTCTTTTATTCATTTATTTGTTATTGAGTTTCATGCAGTATCAATAGGAAATTCAGAACTACATCATCTGGTAGCAAAAAATGGTATTGCATGTAAAGAAGAGGTCATTGAGACTTAGGGACCTATTTATTAAGTCTTAAACCATGCAGGAATGGCTTTTTCTGCATGATTTAGACATTTTTATTTATCAAAAGCCTAACACACGAGATATCAAAAATATCTCCTGCTTTAGGCTAAGTTTCGCATTATATTGCAGTACCCTTAATTCTCAATAGGGGCTGCTCTCTAGGCCAATTTAGCAAGCTCCAAAATGCCTAGATTTTTTGGAGCTTGACCCCGATGGCTAACGCCATCTGAAAATGGCATTGGCAGTTCTGCCCTATGGGAAAGCATCACAGGAGAGGGATCTGCGCATGTGCGACCTGAGGTCTTGGATGAGAATTAATACCTGTGTTATTTTAAAAGTAATGTAATTGCTCTTATCTGATGTGCTGTCCTCGGATAATTTTTAATATCATCCTTTATCATTATGATAAGGGATGATACTTAATGGGGGTGGGGGTAATACGGCCATTAATAAATAGGCCCTTTAATGCTTTGAGAAATGCTTAAAGTGCCATGGCGCATTATATAAATGGCAGTATGGTATGCCTATTATCAATTTAAAGGTTGTTACATCTGCATTTGGTCTAAAAGTAAGACATTTAGCTTCAACAAAAATGCTGACAGCATTGGAAGCTGAAGGTCAACAAATCTCAATGTTTGAAGAGTTAATGCAAGGTTCTAATTCTGAAGACAAAAATCACAATATTGAAGAAGAGGCAGGTAGAGTTTACAAACAATTGTATAAATATAACTATATAGATGTAGAAAGTGCGAGTGGTGATGATGAAAAAGGATATTCATTTTCCAAATTTCCTGCCAAGGTTGACATCCTGCCCTGTTTCCCCAACATACATTACTACTGCATCCCCCTCAATACTGTACTACTTTGTGCAATCATAATATTATTGCTGCTGTTGCATTGTCTTTCACCAGTGATGATAACAATGAAGAATTAGCTAGCCTTGAAATTGGTCCTGGTAGGTGTGGGCATGATAAAGGAGTCATCACTGTCACTATTAGTGAGAGTGATGATATCTTGATTGTTAGGGAGAGTGAGGATGAGATTAGTAAAGAAAAATTGGTAGCTGGAAGGCAAAATTTCAGAAAAGTGAAATGTAATGTATTTCACAAGGTAAGGCCAGTTTCAAATCAATTGCAAAGTTGTCTATTCATGACACATACTAAGAAGTGGATCAGCTTGTGTAGGTGTAATGGACAGGCTAGATTCAGATTGTCCCACTTCAGTAGAATCAATATAAAATGAAACAGCACAGTGTACATATTAGTCATCGCAATATTCATATTACAGGGAACCACAACAACACCAACTCCACAAACATCAGTACCAACTTTGCTCCAAGAAGACCCCCCACTACCATCATGCATTCATTTCAGTGTGTCACTAGGCACATAAGCAACAGAAAGGCTCCTGTTCCATACCCACACCATCACTTTTGGTCTCACAAAGAGGGACTATTATGGCAAATGACATGACTGCATCAGGTACAATTGACAATCTGCACTGTAAATTCACGTATTCAGCTAAACACATGCTTTGTCAGTTTACTCATTCTGTGATGATGTCACTTCCTCAAACTTCTCTCTGCCATAACATGCCTGAAATCACAACAGCAGCTGGAAAGGCACCTGGAAAACCAAACACTGGAATGCAGCTCCAACCACCAAATAAAACAACCGATAGGACTGCCAAATAACTTTTCCTACTGCATTGCTTCCGGCGACATCGCTGCGGATGCCCAAACCCTTCTTAATTTAAACCTCTTGTCAAGACTGTTCATTTAAGAATTGGAAGAAAATATTTGCTTTGTTTGTGGGATTCATTCTCCATACATTTTTCTTTCTTTTTTCTCTCCATTTTTGTTCTGTGCCACATGGACCAAATTCCGATGAAGAAACATGCAACATTTCGCAACCAAATGCAAGCTGTGACAAATATCAATGTAAAATTTTGCTATTACAAAAATGACTTATGAGAGACAGCGTCGAACACCTTTGCAAAGTCAAAATAAGCTAAATAAGCTACATTCACTGTTACCTTATTGTCAAATTTTTCTCATGAAATGCAAAAAAACCCATTTTGGCTGTTGCTGGTAATATTATTTTCTAGCACATAACCTTAAATTTGATCGCTAGTATGTGAGACATAGTGGTCTATATTTATCAGTTAGAGACCTCAATCCTTTCCTGAGGTATGTATAAACTAAATATATAAGTATATGCTGGAGTTAAAGAATGAATACAGGTTTGTAGATAACCAGAAAACATGTTCTCATTCAAACACCTATATTGTTATTCTAATGTAGCCTTGGTACACCCAGGTACCTGTAAACCTCCACACCAGACATAACGCATTATGGCACCTGGTGAAGGTATGTTCCTATTCACAGTAGAGGAAACTATGTTCCCATCGGCATGAAAAGAATGCCCAATCCATGAAACATTTATAACTTTTTATTAATGGTCAATGCAGTTCATAAATGTTTAAAGGTGACTCAAACAGGTGAATAACCAAAGTAACAACAGCAGAGTTCAACTGATTGTTGCTAAACACCATTACATTTACTGACAGTCAGTAAGATAAACAAAATTTCTAAAAATAATAATAAAGTGATCATAACAATGATGTAATCCTAATGATACTGCTAAACTACACATAACATGTAGTGGTTTAGGTATTACTCATATGGTGAACCTCTTGTTTCCAATGACACAGCCCTTTGCCTCTAGATCATGCCATTGCTCCATACACGTTAATATTGAATAAATAATACTTCACTATTGATGGTTCTCAGTCTAGTTTAATAGACTTTTCGGTAAAAAGAAACAGGAAGAGAATTAATGGTTGACTACACTAGCTAGCAGCAGTGTTTCCACTTGTAGTCATACACTCCATCTGGAGGACACCCTGGTAAGTACGACAGATGGCTCATGATCACATAATAGGTCAATGGATGAGTAACCATGAGAATGCACCCAAGAGTCCAATGTTGGTTGTTTCAACAGAACTATACAGTTCCACAATCTCAGAATTAATTGACTGGGACCTGTCACGATCTCTCTAAAAATGGGCAGTACCATATGTTGCATGTGCTAAAAGGAAATGGAATTGTGCGTCAATGGAAATCCTGTGCTCTGATTATATTTTTCTTTTAAATATTGTGATGTATAAGTAAAAGATGTTTGTAAAAATGTTATGTAACATATATTGCTATAATAAATGCAAGCTTATTTTCTGACCACCCTACTTATTTCACTATAAAACAGAGGGAAAATATGAATGCTTGTTTTGAACATATTTATCAATATTTGTAAAAAGAAAAAAGAAAAAGGCTTTAGTCAATATAGTACATAGGCCATCCATAATAAATATCTTCTTATTTCTTATTGATATAATGAATATTAAGAGTATGGATATAATTAAGGATAACGAATGGTGCAATTAGCCTTCAGTGTTTAATGACAGGGGAAGCAAATTAATTATCCAGGCGTCAATGGAGGAACAAAAGCAGCCGTCGGTCTTCTATAGATATAACACTATGGTAGTATAGTTATAGACATTTAATCCTTTCACTGAGAGGTTCGCTAATGTTGCTCAGGCTCAATGGCTCCCAGGGAATGCTGAGACTTGTAGTTCCAAAATACATGCTTAACAATGTTATCACTTTAAGCCATTACCCAGACACTCACTCTCTCAGGATGAAGCCCAGTGAAAATCATTACAGGACTGATCTGCCCTAGCGGGGCAGGGGGTGCACATTTTTTGTGATCTTGATTTTCTAGGTAATTCCACTACATGCTTATTGCTAATATTTTCCGTGGTGCTACATCCTCTGGCTCTCCTTGGACTGGGGTCGGTATATTTGCCATAAAGCACTTACAAAATAGAAGAATACGACGCATATACACATACAGCAATATTCAATTGCAAATTACGCTATGGTTCCATTATGAATCAATTATATATATAATCTCATTACAATGGCACCTATCACGCGGTGGACTATATTAGGCAGCAAGTGAACAGTCAGCTCTTTCTGTTGATGAGTTTGAAGAAGGAGAAATGTGCAAGCGTAAGGATCTGAGCGATTTGATCCGAGGGACAAGGTCCAATTTGTGATAGCGAAAAGACTGGGTCTGAAAATCTCCAAAACGAAAGGTCTTGTGTGGTGTTTCCAGTATGCGGTGTTAAGAACCTATCAAAAGTGTTGCAGGGAAGGTCAACCAGTGAACCGGCAGCAGTGTCATGGACACCCAAGTCTCATTGATGCACATGGGGAGCAAAGGCTAGCCCGTCTAGTGCAATCTCACAGGAGAGCTACTGTAGCACAAATTGCTACCGGATAGTTGTAGTACTGACTATGATAGAAAGGTGGCAGAACACATAATGCATCACAGCTTGTTGCGTATGGGGCTTCGTAGCTGCAGACCAGTCAGAGTGCCTATGCTGACCTCTGTCCACCGTTGAAAGCACATACAATGGGCACATGAGCACCAGAACTGGACCATTGAGCAATCGAAGAAGTTGGCCTGGTCTGATCAATCATCTTTTCTTTTACAACATATGGATGGCCTGGTGCATGTGCGTTCTTTACCTGGGGACGTATTTTGCCACCCTGATAATAAAAGCAAAGTACAAGAAAGAAGTTGTCATGTGTGCATCATCCAAAGGGTGCTTGTGTCATTATATATATATATATATATATATATATATATATATATACATATGCTGCATAAATAATGACTGTGCTCTGTCAATGCATGTTTCATTACATTACATTAATAGTCTGATACACTGGTGTAATACACTGGAACCCCAATGTGTCAGCTGCAGCCTGCATTTCTCTGAGTTACTGCTGCAATTCAGGGCCTTGGATGTGTCCTGTTAAGTGAGAAGAAATGAACTCTGTTACTGAACAAAGAGAGAGAAACTTAACAATATATAATTCATTTGATTGATTACAAGCAGGGAGCCGTCATTTCAAGGTGACAGAAAAGTCTCTACTTCAATTTATGTACAAAGAGCTGCCGAGATGGGTTCCAACTCCTAGCTTATCAGTTATAAATTTATCTTAATTTATGAGTGTGTTTTAATCACCAATAAGATGATGAACATAATTACCAATAGTAAATGGTCTCATTAGTCTTTTTAATAGTTCCAGATTCAAATATTCTTAATATTCAATATCACAGGACAAAAATGTGTGACATTCTAGTTATAGCCCATCGTTCCAGTGCAGAATCACTGACCAATAGGCTGGTAGTTGTATGTAAGGGAGGGGCTTTTTTAACTTTGTTTATTTAAATGTATTACAAATTAGCCTAGCAGGGAGGCACCCATCCCCGACCTGTCAAGCTAGGACAGTATACCTCATCGGTCACTCCACATAGGCACACCGCAAAATATAACCGAATGTTTCACATCCAGGTTTACCATGCAGTTTGGCAGGTTTGCAAATCACCACACATCAGTTTTCAGGTCCAATCCTGAAAAGCTGAGGTTTGGACTTGAAAACCGCATATGTTTATTTCCCCCATACTCCAATACAATGATATAATATCACCTAAGAGAAATACATGCAATTCTCATTACTTTTGTGTCTGTTCATAAAATTGATAGTTAGATACATTGTCATGTAAAATCCCATTTAATAACATTATGTCTTAGGGCTCATGCAGAGTGAGTTGTATGCCAACTTGCATAGAGTATCTTGCATATAATCACTCTGTATATGCCCAGTGAGTGGTGCATGAATATGCGCCTATGCAGACTTGCTCGAATCTAGCACTTACTCTAGCACCTGGAGAGGGTTGACGGGGAATGGGTCATTCTACGGTAGGATGAGTACAGTAAGGAGGTGTTGTTACTTTACCTTATTTCAAATATCGGTGTCCCTGCATATTTTGCAAAATGGGGGGCAGTTATGTGGTTTCTAAAAGACAGTATCTTGTTTTAACATGCTGTATATGTTGTAGGTTTTCTTTGTTTGATCATGATCAGACAAGACATAAATTCGGGGACTTCCCTCTTTCAAACAAGTATGCCCATTTTTATAAGCAAAAGCCCCCTGTCCCCCCGCTTCTAGTTAAATAAAATGTTTGCAAACAAGAAAGGGGCACCCCATTTTTGAAATAGGGAAATCCTCTTTTTAAAATGAGAGTGCCCTGCTCATTTGAGAGCACGGGAATGGGATCTAAGCATTCCCCCCCTCTCGCGTCTACAATACTGATCAAAAAATGATTTCCAAGTGTACACACATGTGATTTCCCACAACAGAAATACAAGAAAACCCACTGAAAGTGGTGGCCAATGATCAGTGGATTTTCTTGTAACCCCTTAAGCGCAGAGTGAATGTCACTCTAGCTTTGCAGTTTTGTGCTGCATGTAGAGGGCGCATCCTATACATCATTAGCAGCTAAAAAGTTTACGTTTCTAAGCCAAATTGCTTTTGTTGAACAACCCTTTAAGGAAAAATGTCAAGCACTGTATTTTGCATTTGGCTGAAAAACACTCAAGGGCATAATAAATTAGCTGAGAATTGCGCTCAGAACAGTCACGAAGACACTCTGTGGTGATGTAACACCGCAGATTTCTCTTCTCCCCACATAGAGGTGCAAGAAGAAATCCACGGAGTTGAGGTACTGTAGCACCTGCAAATGTGCGCATCTGCGATATTTGGAGGAATATTGTGCCTAACTGAATATGTTCAATAGAGACATAAAACAGGCAATGTGTTCTGGGCCAAAGAGGGTAGAATGTGATTGGATGTGATCAAATGTTGTGACACATTATCCGTATCCCATGAAATCCTGTGCCATCCTTTTTGGACCAGAGCAGCCACTGTTTTAAGTTCTTTAGGGTCAAAATCTGCAAAAATACTCTACCTCACCCTGTAATGGAAAAATTAATAAGAGAAACAAGGCTCCTACCTGAGATCCTTAACTAGCACCAGCGGTAGACTGCTTTTCCCGGAGCTCCTGGGTTGTGGATAGCAAAGTAATTATAAAAATTGGGACCCATGTACTGGCAACTTGCTACCACCTAGAGATGTAAGACGTTTCTTCCCATTATACCAATGTAATAAAACAAAAAAATAAAAAAGCAGAGACCTTTTTTGAAATGAAATTAGAATTTATATAAAAGACTCTCTGAAATCTTTGTTACCACTTTATTGAAAAAAAAATATTTAAATTAAGACCGTGTTTCTTGATAATCGACAATAAAAAAATATTACACAATGAAAACTGTTTCATTCAGAGCACAACAACTTTTACCTGAATTGACTAGGAAGGGCAATATCCAGTCAGCCAATCACAAGTGGCTTTTATGGGTCAATTCAGTTCAGTCAATCTGCGGAAAGTCTTGTAGAGAGCAGTTTGCGTCATCTGTTAAGGTTTTTTTATTTTATGTCTCACTGGATTACAACTTGCCTCTGGGACTACAATAAGGCAGAAGAAATATTATTTTGTTTCATAACAGAGTGAAGAGCAAAGTCTTTTGTTTTTGCAATAAAATACCCTTGTTAGGTGCTTTTTTAATGCTATATTTGTTTGACAGGCAGGGTTATAAGGGACACTGGTACCACTATACTAGTGCCTATGGTGTTGAAAAGTTGCGACTCCAGGGGTCTAGACTTGTTTTCATTACCTTAGTACCCAAAGCACAGAGGTGTAGGGAATAGTCCATATACATTTCAGCAGACTTTTAATCTCTGAGAAGAGGGTGGTCATGCTGACCAGGTTACTGCTATGAAAGGGGATACTTGTGTTTTCCTTTTATAGTGTAATCTGGCCTAGCCTGTTTAACCTGCTATTTCCACTCTAGCAGGGGGACCACAACCCCATCCCCCTGTTTTAGTGAAATCTGCCTAGCTTGCCTAGTGCTCAGACTGTTAAAGATTTCATTTAGTCTTTAAGACGAAATGTGTTAAGGTAAGGACTTACCTGGCATCTCTTTGTTTCCTTCTCTGCTTGGTGTATCCATTACATTCGTGGCCGGAAAGTTTACATCATTGGATCATCTGAAGGAGATTGTGTGGTTTCCAGATAAGCTGTAAACCCCTTTTGATAAAGTCTTTAAGACGAAACATGTTAAGGGAAGGACTTACCTGGCATCTCTTTGTTTCCTCCTCTGATTGGTGTATCCATTACTTTCGTAGCCGGAAAGTTTATATCATCGGGTTATCTGAAGGAGATTCTGTCGTTTCCAGATAAGCTCTATATTATTGTGCTCTATGTACGGGCATTTTATTGTCTTTTATATATTAAATATCTCAATTTTTTTGATGTTCCTGGTTATTTTTTATCCTTTACTATATTGGGTTTGAACATACAGCACTATGGTATTTCCCTTGTTCTGAGTTTTCAATACCCCACTGGATTGTTTCTTTGCTGTATACAAATCGCTGTGGCAGAGTTTCATCACTCTTATAGATAAGCTTCTGATTCATATATCTTTGATACGCGGCCATTCACTCATCCACAATCATTTCACTTTCTGATTGTGAAACATTTTACACTATGTGTGGCGCTTTTGTTTGTTTTTCATTGATTTTCATTGCTCATTTTTATTCATTTATTTATTTCTATCTTGTGCTAGAAAAAAAGGTCTTACCTGTAAATAAAAGTTCACTGAGACTTAACAGTTTGGGAAACACACTTGACACAATGCAATATGTTGCCTTAAAGTGCCATGAATGGCATCATTATGCATAAGGTGTCCCTTTAACACTTGCTACATCTGTACGCGCACGCTCACTTTTCATTTTGGGCATGCCTAAATACAGGTATTTTGGCAATCATTTTGCCAGCTGTGGTGGGAAAGTTCATAGTGTTAAAGAAAAAAAACATCATTTGCACGGAACAATGCCAGACACTTTCTGTCTTCCAGCACCTCCCTCACAACATGACAATCTCCTGCAGAGGTTTTGCAATTGAGCTTAATGGACACATATAAGAGCAGGTGTATTACAGGTTGCCACAATCCCCTGTTGAACATACCCACTGATTACATTATGACTCGCCGAGCACAGGAACTTGCTACAACTCCTCTTTGCAGAATAGGCTTTTTTAAAGCAGGATATTAATAGAATCTTGGTTAAGTAAACCATAAATAGTATATGAATAATATATACAGTATCTATTTAGCAGATTATTATTTTGGTAAAAGTTAAAATCCAACTGTCAAAATCCTGCTCTTGGTCCTGATGTGTATATACTATAGCTAAGTATAGACATGCCCGTTACTTTAGGCATATTATTCAATTTAGTAGTTTACAACTTTGATAGCTACTCCTGTGAAATAGTGGCTATATTACTATTCCATAAGTGCAATGATTTCTGTATTTCCTTTAAATAGCCAAAAATTAGATTTATATTTAACTAAATCATAAGAGCAAAAGGACATTCCCTAAGTAGTCCGCTTTTAGAGAGGAATGTCCCAATCTGCAGTTGTCGCCATTTTGATTTTATAATCTATGTGTTTAGCCTAATATAATCTAACATAAATGAGTGGTTCTTAAAATGGTAATAGCCCAATCATAATTAAAGTGACAATATTTTTTCATTTATAATATACACTAGACAAATATGAAGGTTTGTTAGTTTCGATCATGGAGCGAGAAGTGTGTCATTTCAGTCTTATGCATCATAAATTTCCAGGGGCAAATCTTTAAAACCTGGAATTGTCCGAGAAAATTATGGACAGTTGTCAACTATGACTTTTTATGACACAGGTACATTGAAAACTGGTGTAGGCCCTGTGTCCTTAAATATTTCAATGCACCTGTTGGGGAGAAGGGTGGTAAACCTTATGGTTAGAGTAATCTCACCTTTTCTCAAGTTTTCTAGCTCAGGTACCTCCAGCTGGATTGTGTTCTCTCTCTGAATGTAAATCTTGGTAAGGTCCACAAGGGATTTCCTCGAGAAACCATTGCCCGACTCTCTATAAGGGACTTGTGGAAACTCACTCACACAAACTCTAGAAAGGGGGTATAAGTCCCATGGCATTAAAAATCTGTGAAACTTAAAGGTCTCTAACCATATAAATAGCGTGTGATATTTTACAAATTTAATAATTTAACCTCTAACAATGGTGGTAACCTTAATGATGAATAAATTACAATGATAATATCCCAATATATTGGTAGATAAACAATGGTATATAGCAATGACGTGAAAGAAGACAATAGAAATAGCAATATCTGATAACAATTGAAACAAGCACTGTCTGACCACAGTTAAATGGATGAACAACAAATAAGAGTAGACATCATGATAGTGACAGAGAGTATTGAATAGATTTCCAGTGTCTCAAACCTGTGCAAACATTTTTAGTTCTTTCAACAGCTATTTACATTTACATACTTGCCATTGGGACAATCAGTGATTGAAAAGATATTGCATGGCTGATGAATTGTTTGTGTAGGTTTGGAAAACTGATTATTTATAGGTCAATTTGGCTTTAATAGAGTTAGTAATTAGCAAATTGACCTGTAAATCACTAATAAAAGAGAGAGAGATTTGTATCACTATTTCTGCTAATTGGCGTTTATTAGATCCTCCTCTTAACATGGGACTTTCAAATTAATGATGCTAAAGGATTTAGAGTGATCATATACTGTATATTTTATTATTTTTGCTATTAACTCACTCTATTGCATTTTGCAAATATTTGTGACTTTTGACCTTGACAGCCACTTATATTCTAGCCATGTATTCACTAACAGATACAGAAAAGATTTGGAATGGGATGTCCTGAATACAGGTTCTTGTCTGTTGGTTGCAGAGGGTGATCATCAAGTGCGCTAAAGCCAATTAAAGCTCTCACAGCAGACGTTTTATCCACAAACCACACTGCAAATAAAAGTTGTAGTAAAAATACAGTATTTTCTCCTGGTCAGTAGATTTTACACATAAAGCTTCTAACTTACATATCTTCCTTACATAAGTTTCAAGACTTCAGAGTCACAGCTCCTATACCCCAATCAGGATATGTCCGAGATGTTTTCGGCATATTGACTTGTTCCTTTCTAAAGGCTTACCTGCAGTCTTTAGCAGTTTTGACACTTGATTAATTCCTTTCCCAATGGAGTGACAAATATATTTCACACCTTCATCCATCATTCTTGGTCCGTTTCCTTTGGGTTTTAAGACCCTGACAAAATGTCGCATAGCTGTTAGTGCTGTGTGCAGGAACATTCTGCGGGGTTACTTAAACAGAACAAATGTTATAATGTTAGAGCAATGTTGAAATAACTAGTAGGACACTGCAGGGATAATGTCCTAATATGATAAACATAGTTCCTTCAATTGGAAAATTGACTTTAGCATCATGACACCAAGCTTCTTTTGTATTTTATTGAAGGACATTTTTTAAGTTAGCCTAGAGAATACATTGAACTGTACCCATTCTTCAATATACAGAGGGATCTTACTGTACTTCTCATTTATATGAGAAATCTGTTAACCATTTACAGAGGTAATCTATTGGCTGACAGGATGCTGTAAGACTAAAGCTGGGTACACACTACAGAATATTACTGTAGACGCTATTTCTGTAATGATTTTACCAATGGCTGAAAGTCTCGATGAGCATGCAGATTGATGTGTAACACCTACATGGTTTACCTTCAGATATGTGCTCTTTATCTCTGATAACCATCCAATGAAAATATCTTGGGCCTGATTCATTAAGGATCTTAACTTGAGAAACTTCTTATTTCAGTCTCCTGGACAAAACCATGTTACAATGCAAGGGTTGCAAATTAGCATTCTGTTTTGTACAAGTTAAATACTGACTGATTTTTCATGTAGCACACAAATACTTGATAGCTTATTTGTACACTGAAATTTAAAGTTGATATTTGTGTGCTACATGAAAAAACAGTCAGTAACTTATGTGCAAAACAGAATGCTAATTTTCATCCCTTGCATTGTAACATGGTCTTGTCCAGGAGACTTAAATAAGAAGTTTCTCAAGTTAAGATCTTTAATGAATCAGGCCCCTTGACTGCAGACTCTTTAGAGTTCTTCCTACACTGCTGGTTGTGAGTGCGTACACACTTTCACATTTGTCCGACATCGTTCCATCGTTGCTAATGAATTTTAGTCAGTTTATAAAATAAAATCATACAATTTGATGTGCTTTGGTACAATAAAATATGATCGTGGGAACGTACACACTAATGCAATATCAGACCGAACAGTTGTTTATCTTGTGATTGGCAGGATAATTGGCTGAAAAGCCTGTAGCGTGTGCCCAGCTTAAAGTATACTAAAACAACTGTTCCCTAGCACTCCACGGTGACAGTAATGATATAGAATGTGGGTTATGATATAGTAGACTATGTGATTAGATTTATTAGCTATTGTTAATAATTTCAAATAAACACATAAAACATCAAATGTGCAAATATACATACAAGTAGAAATAGTATGCTAATAGTAAATCTTTCTAAAAAAAAGTTACATTATATAACAGAAAAATTGGATAAATATGTAAAATATAATATGTGGATCCACATCCACTTATTAGTCTATACGAGACAGAATATTCAACAGTAAGAACATAAACCTCTCCATATATACAACATTTCCAAACAAGAACTTTCAAATGTACAATTCAGTGCCGTGCCGACAAGATAATAGACATGTGCATCACATGGTGGATCCCATCGTAAATAGAGGAGAGGAACAAACCTATTGTAATCATAGTATTACAAACAGCCAGCTTATTACTCTTTTGGAGAGACATAAGGAATATGACTAACCTAACCAAGTAAAACCAGGTACCTGGCATAGAAATGATAAGTGGGCTGTATTACAATTTTTTAGTCAATAGATTGTAGATCCACATGTTATTTTTTACATATTTATCAAATTAATTTGTTATATAATGTAAGTTTTTATTTGTTTATTTGTAATTTTTAACAATAGTGAATAAATCTAATTACACTATATCATGACCCACATTCTATATCATCAATGCCACCATGGAGCGCTATAGATCATTTGTTTTAGTATTCAAAGTAGAGAGGTAGGGGTTGTTTATATTTTATATCCTTGTGATGTTAAAGACTTTTGTGTCAAAAAAGACAAAAGTATTATAGGAGTGATACCTAACGAGCCAAAAAAGTTTTATTATATTTGAAATCTTTCAGAGCACAGAGGCTCCTTCATCAGGCAGTGTTTACAAATGAATTACTGAGAAAAAGGCACAACATATAAGAGCTTTTACATCAAGAAATTTGTACGGGGGGGGGGGGATACATCATTTAGATAAGCTAAAGTAATAAAAAGGAGGTCTACATTATGGATAGAAGAGTAAAAGTCCTACGGGTTCAGAGGTCTGCACCCTGCTGTGGGGTTTGAAGTGTGTCTATGTAGTGGGTCACTGTAGGTGTTACATTGAGTCCTTTAGTCAATGACTGGAATGTTCTTATGAATTCCCATATTTTTCTCTCCCTGTCATTTTTAAAAGACCTTTCAGTATTAGGACTTTTAAATCTGTCATACTCATACTGTGTCCTGGTCTAGAGAAGTGTCCAGTCCACATACCCAACACACAACGGGACTATAAAATCACTGACACATTCTCATATACATCCTCTAATGTGGAGTACTTGATACAGTGTACGGTGCCCTGAGGGAATTTACATTGGGGAGACCAAGCAGAAACTGCAATCCAGGATGAATTTACACAGACACACAATAAAGAAGACTCTGGACACCCCCGTGGGTAAACACTTCTCTAGACCAGGACACAGTATGAGTGTGACAGATTTAAAAGGTCTTTTAAAAATGACAGGGAGAGAAAAATATGGGAACTCATGCTGATAAGAACATTCCAGTCATTGACTAAAGGACTCAATGTAACACCTGGATTTATGACCCATTACATGGACACACTTCACATCCCACAGCAGAGTGCAGACCTCTGAACTCGCAGGACTTTTACTGTTTATTCCATAAGGAAGACATCCTTTTTATTACTTTAGCTTATCTTAACGACGTATTCCCCCACATTTTATAGCCTTCATAGCAGCACCACTATAGGATGGACAAAATTCAGGAGACAGCGCAGCAATATTATTTCTTTGTATGAAAAGTTTAAGGTATGTTTTGTTATGACAGTGTCACAAGATTTATTATTATGTTTCACCCACTTAGTGCCATGATCATACGTAGAACATTTATTTTTATAACTCCCCAGTGGAGCTTACCATCTAAATTCTCTAGAACATAAATACTAGGGTCAAATCAGTCTAAAGCCAATTAACCTACATGAATGTGTTTTGGACTGTATGAGGAAACTTGAGCACACGGAGGAAACCCATGCCACCATGAGGAAAACTTACAAACTCCATACAGATAGTGGCCTGAAATTGAACTCATGGCCCCTGCACTGTGTGGCAGCAATGCTAATCACTGTGCACAAGAATATTACATTACTACTTATAATGAAGCACTATACAGAAACATAACATACTGGTAGGTTAATTGGCTGCTAATAAATTGCCCTTAGTCTCTCTTGGTCTGTGTGTGTATATGTTAGGGGATTAGAATGTAAGCTCCAATGGGTCAGGGACTGATGTGAATGAGTTCTCTGTACAGCACTGCGGAATTAGTGGCGCTATATAAATAAATAGATAATGATAGATGATGATGATGATCATCATCATCATCATCATCTGAAGAATCAGGATATTAGCCTTTACAATTTTCCTAATGTTAGTTATTTTATTTTGAGCATTGAGCCTTGTTCTATAACAGGTCAAAATGGGCCCTAAAACCATATCTTTTCATTGTAAAAAATAAAATTTGTTGTATGTTGTTTGCTGTAATGTATATAGATTAAAAAAATATATATACTGTATAAACCGTCTGATTTAGAGCAGGATGTAAGTCCAATGTTATTTGCGGTACAGCTCTTAGCAGATCAAGTCTATCATTATTTATGAATGTTTGTTTTTAACCAATGAGTTACTGGAATAAAGAAGAAAAGAAGAATCAGAAGGATTTACCTGTGGAATAAAGATGGCAACAAGAGAATGGAGGAGTCTCTAATTTATAATATCTATTTCATGGTGTGTTTATGTACTCTTACTTCACTAGGTGACACTACAGGTCCTAGCATGCCCTGGTATCTAGGGCAGGCTGGCAGTTTTACTTCTACAAGTGGCAGCATGCTCTGGTAGCCACTGGCAGCCATGGACATGTCGGCACATGTTCTACAAGTGCCAGCATACCAAAGTAATTAATGGCTGCCTAGGTTTGCTGAAACTTGTAGTGCCACAAATACTGTTTTTAACATTTTCTATATTAATACCCTAAATAGCCCAATGATCTTGGGAAGAGCCACAGTGCATTCAGCATGGAACTGGTTTTCTCTGGGCGATACCCCATTTTTAATTGGAATCCATCCCACTGGTGAACAGGGGGGTTGCACACTGCTTGTCTCTCTGCATTAGCTGTAACCAATCAGGCTAAGAATGCTGGTGCCACATTTTTGTGGGGTCACACAGTTTTTATTTATTTATTTTTAAACATTTTAACAGCCGGTCATCATCATCAAATTGACGATTGATGACTTGTGTATCTAATATGGAGCTATCTCAAGATACTCTTGGAGAAAAAATATTATAATAAATACATAAATCAAAATGTTCATAATGCATACTATACATACAATCCGTTTTTATAGTTTCTCTATTTTGTACACACATGTTCTGTAATATCTAATAAAATGCATACATGTAGTCATCACTATCAGTCGACACTTACACCTGCCTTTAGTTGGTGCAAATGATCAAATGATACGGCTAAAAAACACGTACGTACTGGATGCCCAGGGCTCTAATTGCCCATATCCGTTTTGGCACGCCCTTACTGTACATTGCCTATGTTCTTCCACCCCTTTCCTCCCCCGTTCCGCCATTCAAGTATTAAATATCATTTGTGTCACACATGACTTGCATGCAATTGTGTTCATTTTCATTAATTTGTCACTGTTGTGCTCTGCAGGAAGCAAGACCCATGCTAATTCTAATTGACCGACTAGGGGCACGGAGTTTAACGAGTTCCCTGGTGTTTACCAAGAACCTCAGCAAGGTGGTATGGAATTCACTGTCAAAAACCCGCAGGTCGCGACCCCCTGGACTGCCTCAGGATGTAACACCAGGCCTAAATGGAGGATGATGTTCCCAAGAAATAGCGCAGAGGTAATGATAATATTGTAATCAGATATACATCGGATAATGTAACACAGAATAAACAGGTAGGCAGGGATCTAGTACAGTGAATCAGGTACAGAAGTACTGACCAGTTAGGATTGGGTATACGGGTAGTCGGGCAATGTGTAGTCAGACAAGCCAAGTTCGGTACACAGGTGATCCAGCAATGTATAGTCAGACAAGCCAAGTTCGGTTCTGGGCACATGATGCAGGGTGCCCAGAAAGCATGATTGTGTTGCATGTATCATGGCTGAGCTATGCGCACTTAGAGATTGGAACTGGTTACCTGTGAATTTCTAGATAAAGAACCAGATAACAGCTATAAAGAGAAATACAAATTAGTTGACGCAATACACATGACTATTACCCGTTTGGCTAGGTAGGGCAGAAAATAATGTGAATCATTAAAATATTCTCTGTAAAACTCTGGGTAATATGATAACTCCATATAAATAAACAATAATAAATAAAGTAAATAAATATTTATCACTATCTCTAATCAGCCAGAGTAATACACTGCTCATTTCCCTGGGTGAGTGCTGTATGTTACTCTATGGAATGTTGTTAAACTGGCCTACTTTATTATTTTGATTGCAAACCTAATTATTGGAGGAATGATGCAAGATAGTTCTTTTTTTAGCTATGTAGCTGCATAAAATATTTCACTGTGTTCTTCAGACTTGCACTGTAAAAGATAGGTTGATCTGTGAATATATTTCAATTAACAGAGGCACTTTCTGAACCATTTATTTCTGTTTAACTATCATTCTATCATTAGATGGACAATTTCTGTTAATGTGTGCAGATTTAGGCAGAGAAATCAGCAGGCCTATTCAGTGATACATGAGGGGAACATCAGGTCTATATACCATTTAACAGCTGTTGACTTATATTAATTAAATGCGGCCGAGCACTCTTTAGGAAAATAGATGCAGCACAGACAAAAGCAGAGAGCATATAAATGAGCCTTGAATAATATGATAAATGTATCAGCCAATCACAATCTGAGTTACCAAGTTACCTCACTTCACCTCAGAAAGTGTCAACACAGTAAAGTTGTAGCACTTTGTTATTGTTTAGTGTTTGCCTTGAAAAAATATAAAATATGTATAATGATTAACAAAAAGAATAGAATATTTAGCCTTCACACACAAGCACAGTTGTTGAGGGCAGAATATAAGTGGTTATAAAGTTTTACTGTTTGCTTTTATCTGCTTTTTTATGAGCTATGGGCATTCTTTGTAAGGACTAACAAATTGCAAGGTTTATAAGTAGAAAAGTCACATTTTATGTCACAATATGGCTATTTCACCCAGTAGGTTTATGATGTGACAATAATTTTTTGTTACATTGAGTGCAATGGCTAATGTTTAATGGCCACACCTGTCACAAGTCCCATTAATTGCTGAATATCATCTGATAAATCCTAATGTCTGTGACCACCAGCCTCAACAGTCCTGTCTTTTGTAGCTTTTTTGGTTGAAAGCTAAGCCATTTGATCATTGCTGCTAAAATACACGTCCTTTAAAATAACAACTTGCATTTTATTCATTTTATTGTGGTATTGTATTTTTCTTTTGTATCTTTTAGTAAAACTTCATTTAAGTTTATTTGAAAAATTCCACTTTGATGAAGGGTGACACCATTTTATTTATATATTTTTCTTTTTTTTAATTTTGTATTAAAATGTCAGTCATCATTATCAAGAAGATGGGGACTGGTGTCTTTAGTATGCGGCTGCATCACGATATGCTTAAAGTGTATAAGTGCTTTAATCTCATCTTCAAGCCAGCATATTAGCATGCTATTTTGAGTTGCACCTATCTTAAAATATAATCAGCTAAAAATAAATATTGAAATGTACCATTTTTCAGGCACATGCTTTACATATAAGTTTTGTGTTCAGATGTGTCCAACTCCAGATGACCTCCATAATCTATTTATTTGAATGGACCCCATGCCCTGTAACAAATGATTAAAATGTCTAAAGTATCAATGCATTAATCTTGTCAGCAGGGTAATAGTGTATATTAATTCTGTAAGAGACAGTATTTCTCAGTGGAGGTATTTAAAGATTTCCAACTAAGGGTTCCAAAACACACACGCATAGATGTTGATGCTTTGTATAACATTTTGTGAGTTTGTGCTCTGTGACAGTAATGTCAGAAAAATTCAAAATGTCACTTTAAAGTACTGCTTAGTATAGACGACTCTCTTTAATTAATTAAAATTTTAAATTTTTGCAACTCAGACAAGGGTCACAAATATTAAAAAAATGTATAGTCATTGTCACTGTGTTGTTCTTGTTAAACAGTGCACAAAGGAAAATGTACATTGCCCTTTGCTTGTATTATTTATATTATAAATACATTGCAATTCTAATATTATAAATTGGGCCGCATAAAATTTTTATGGGATTATAAAATGAAATAATAATATTATTTATCTAAATATGTCTTTTTCAAACTTTTTATATATATATATATATATATATATATATATATATATATATATATTGCATTATTTAAATACATAAACGTGCTTTAAATGCATACTGTACATACAATGCATTTTTAATGGCACGCATACATGTACTTTTTAATTCAAAGACTATGCCGCGTCAGTCATCATTATCAATCGGCATTTACATCTGTCCTGTAGTGGGTGCAAAAGATACTACTGAAAACAGCACCTAGGACAATTACAGGACAATTACAATGCATGCAATTGCATTCATTGGCATAATGTCCGTTTCTGGGCATGCACAGAGCTATTTAATGCTACACAAATGAACGTACATCCAAACATAAATCAGGCCCATTGTGTGTATGTATATAATATAATAAAATTATATTAAAAAAAATAAAAAAATAGCACCAAATGTGACAGCTCTTTTATGGCTGACCTTTAAAGTAGCTTTCCACTTTCATTAAATGGAAAATAACTGTAATAATGCAAACTTAATGTAAAAAGGTATTATCTGTAAAATGTCTTTGTATGAAGAAATTGTGAAATAAACTACTTTTCTCTCGGAATTATAACTAGACCTTTAACTGATTTCTTTAGTCAACAGAAATGATTTCTACTAGGAGGTTTACTTAAGTGATTCTAAATATAGTGTTTATATTAAAATATTTAATAACATGACCTTAAACATGCACAGTAAAAAATGCCAACAGGCTTATTTTAATTTAAATTATATTGTTAAAAACTATGATATAACGGTATGGATATTTTTTATTAAACATACATAGCATCTAAATAATATAGATTGACGAAGATTTGATATGCTAATATTAGGGCAATACATTATACATACTAAAGCAATTTAAAGTGAAACATTTTTACAGTAACACAAATACAAATATTTAATAAATTATCTATTTTTCACAACATAATTTCAAACAGATTTGATGTCCTGGTCCCTCTTCAGATGGCTTGGTTAACACAAGTCATATCCAGATAGGATGGGTTGTAAATTAATTTCCTACATGGTAACCACAGTCCTGCACTGTTATAAAGCCCCATGAGATAATCGCTGGGTAAGTTGGGCTGAGTACCTTAATTTCACTATGCACAGGTCAAAAACCTCCTTAATTTTTGCAAATTATATTATTATGTATATAGTATGTTTACTTAAATAATTTAGTATATATCAAAATTTATAAAGGTATTTCTAGCATGGCACTAAATTAAGGGAATGTTAGTTTTTTTCTTTGCATAAGTCCCTTGACTCTTAGGTATTTCTACCACATAAAAGAACTCTGCTACTAGAATCTTGTATGTTTGTTCGGCATCTCTGTTCAGATTCGCTGGCACCATTGCCAGGGATCCCAGACTCACCAGCGCTGGATAAGTAGTATGGTTTTTTCATTTCTTCGCCTCCTGGCCCGCTCCAGCACCGTCTTCCTCAAGACTCCCTTCTACACTAGTAGGAAATGTGTTCTAGCATTAATTGAACTCCATGGTCCTGAAACATGACTATGTGTATATATATATGGGCCAATCACACCAAGGAAATCACCACACAGAAGCAAGCTAAGCGATGAATAATGTCACACTAATTCACTGTAACATTCTCTAACTGCAGCACTAAAAAACAAGCCCTGTTGGTATCTCACTGCCAGCCGTGATGTGTAAAAAACAAAAGTGTCCTGAGTGTATTTGCCTCTATTAATGGTCTTCTGGAATCCTGCCACTAGAAACAAAGTGTATGATATAAAACACTGTGAAAAAAAAAAATATGTTGACTAATCAAGAGTAGATACATAAAATACAGCCAGCATAGGAATATTAATGACTTATTTGTTTTCTGTTATGCACCATTCCTCAGAAACAAATTATACTTCTATTTTTCAAGGTGTTTGTTTTAAAAAGCTCCATTTATTTTTCTAATTATCTGAAGGAAAATTAAATATTTCACATTTATTTTCTTTGTTCGGCACAAGGAAAGGATATGAATTACTTTGGAGAGCACTGAATTACCATGAAACTCTAACTACTACACAGGCATAGATGCCTTTATATATTTTATTTACTTATTCATTTCCATATACCCATTCCAAATTTTAATATCACTCCTATATATATATAATTTAGATGAGCAACATTTTTAAAATGATTCTATAAAATATTCGCCTCATTCTGCAATTGGCCACACACACTAGCATATTTTGCAGGTGAAATTTGGCTTACTTCATTTGTAATATAGAATATTATAAAGCCAAGGTCATTACATTTTTTGAAAGTTCTGTCCTGTCTTACGGGATTAAGAAAACAGCATTGGTTTACTGGTTCATAAAGCTTCTCTTATGTACATATTAAAACCACCTGCCTAATATTGTGTAGGTCCCCCTTGTGCCACCAAAACAACTATGACCTCTGATGGTGTCCTTCGGTATCTGGCAGCAAGATGTTAGCTGCAGTTCCTTAAAGTCCTGTAAGTTACAAGGTGGGGTCTCCATGGCTCAGACTTGTTGTTGCAGCACATCGCATAGATGCTTGTTTGGCTTAAGATCTGGGGAGCTTGGAGGCCAAGTCAACACCGTGAGCTCTTTGTCATGTTCCTCAAACCATTCCTGAACAAATTTTGCAATGTAATTGGGCACATTTTCCTGCTGAAAGAGGCCACTATCTTAAGGAATGCCGAGCCATTAAGAGATGTACAAGGTCTGCAACAATGTTTAGATAGGGGATACGTGTCAAAGTAACATCCATATGAATGCCGGGACCCAAGGTTTCCCAGCATAACATTGCCCAGAGCATCACACTGCATCTGCTGGCTTGCTTTCATCCCATCGTGCATCCTGTTGCCATGTCTTCCACAGGATAGAGTGTAGAGCAGTAGGGCAGGCAAACTTACAGAATTGAAAGAGGAGGGCGATATCAGTGTTAAAGAAAGCTCCATTGCTGAAATACAAATATACTAGTCCTTGCAGGCTTTTCTTCTGAATTTGCACCAAAAAAGTGTATGGTGTTATGTATACCCAAAGACAAGAGCTCCATTGCTCCATTGCTAATTGTCATTGTTGAAATACAAATAATAGTCCTTGCAGGCTTGTCTTCTGAATTTGCAGGCAAATTCAGAAGTGTTATATAGGTAACAGACAAAGAGGAGAGCTCCATTGCTAAGAGTCATTGCTGAAATACAAATAGGAGGGCTAGCAGGCTTGTCTTCTGAATTTGCAGGCAAATTCTACTGTGTTATATAGGTAACAGACAAAGGGGAGTGCTCCATTGCTAATAGTCATTGCTGAAATAGAAGTTATAGGACTGGTTGGCTTGGTCTAAATCTGCAGTTACATTTTATTGTTACTGTACCATAGCTCACTCAGAAACAGGAGAGGTAGCAGCGATCAGTGCTGAAACAGAAATTGTAACAATAGGGCTGTCAGTGTTCTTCAAAGTCTCCAGTGACATTGTATTGTGCCATAGCTCATATAGAAACAGGAGGGGTGACATTGTTGTTGTTACTCTCCAGTCTCAGTCATAAAGATACTAATCCCTCTACCTCATGTGCTAAAACCTATGTTCAAGTTTATAGTGGTTTTAAGTCAGATAAACAAAAATGTAAATAAAAAGCTTGTACCTTTTTAAAGAAATAAAATCCTCTCTAAAAAAGGTGAAAGTTTACTGTAGAAAAACATACAATTGCCAAGATACCATTCTACCCAAAATATTACCAGGCACACCAGCATCAGGAGCTCTCTTAGCTAGATTTCAGAACCTGCTGCAATCTACACTGTCATCATAATCACCCTCATCATTGTGTACATCTTTCTCAAACAATACTAATTCATCCCTGCTGGTATCCACCATCACAGAAGTCTGCGTACTTTGATGTAATTGCCGATAATGGCCTACCTCTTTGAATTTGTAATTCATTTTATGGCAGAGCTGTCATGATTTTTGGGCAATTGTTTTACAGCAGAGCAAATGTCAAAATGTTGTGCTGACTCATCTGCATCACCACTGGGTCTCTAAGTTTTTTCCGAAAAGCAGTTGCCAGAGAGACTGAAGGAGGAGACATCATTACAAGATGTTGATAGCTCTGGCGAAGCGAATTAAAACCTAGATCTACAATTGCAATATAGATAGTGGATTTGCTTAGTTTAATTTCATCCTTCAATTTCTCTAGCTGCTTCTCAAAAAGTATAATTAAGGCAATAACTTGACTCAAGCTAACTGTGTCTACACTTTCTTCACAGGTGACTACTTTGCTGGACTAAAGTACATTCCCCCTCAAATTCTAGTCTTCTTGCAGCTGCTGCATTCTCCTACATGCTGTTGCAGAATCCTGAAAATGACCCTAAATTTTTCCGGACAAAGACAGCATCTCCTGTATGTCATTGTCATTTTTAAAAAAGTTCTGTAACACTAGTTTGATTGTGTGAGCAAAACAGGAAATGTGATGGAATTCCCCCCGCTGTAATGCTCTAACAATATTGGTGGCGTTATCAGAAATTACATATCCTCAGGAGAATCCAAGCAGGATTAGCCATGTTGCAATGACATCCCTTATTTTTTGCAAGAGATTGTCAACTGTATACCTCTTAGTGAAACCGCTGATACACAGAGTAGCCTACTTCTAAAAAATGTGATGTACCTGGGTACATGCTGCTGCTGTTCCTGCTGGTGAAGGCGACTCACAAACCCAGTGGACTGTCACAGTCATATAATCTTTAGTTTGCCCAGTTCTGCTTGTCCCCATATCTGTGGTTAAGTGTATAGTGGGTAGAATGGCATTTTGTAGCCCAATATTTACATTTTTACGAACTTTCTGGTAGAGGAGAGGAATAGCTTTTAAAGTAAAATGGTGTCGTGATGGAATTTGGTAATAGGGACAGAAGACCTCAAGTAACTGTCTTAAACCAGCTGCATTAATAGTGGATATTGGATGCAGATCTAATACTAGCATAGTCCCCATGGCGTCTGTGATCCGCTTTGCGACTGGGTGACAGGTTTTTTACCTTCTTCCTCTAGCAAAGGATTGTTTAACAGTTAATTGTTGTAAACTACTAGTAGTATTCTTCTGGGTTGAAGATCGACCCCCAGCAGCAGCTGGACTATCGCTCAATAATCCTTCAGAGGAATCAGGATTAGTGGAGGAGTCATCTAGTTTAGCAACTTGGGTGCAGGACTAACTCCCATCACTTGTGAGGATATTGATGATGAAGGTGTTGGGGGTGTAGAGTGTAGAGTGCAGGTGCTGGGATCTAGATAAGTAAAGGGAGGTAGCTAATGCTGGACTGCTTGCTGTTATTTTTTTAACATAAGTTTCTGATTTTCCCAACAGCTTTCCATGAACTCGCTTCAAATGCCGTAACATGGATGAGGATCCTAAATGGTTAAGGTCCCTACATTTACTGAGTGTGGCTTTACAAATGCTACAAATGGCTAGACAACTGTTGTCAGGATTTGTGTAAAAATAATTGCACACATAAGAGGGGGATTTTTGGTCTTATGCCCAGGCATGACAATGGCCATTTTCTTACCACTGGCAAGAACTGCTGCAATCTTTGTTTGAAAGTGTATGAAAATAATATTGTGACCTGTGAGGTGGTCAAAATTGACTGCAAATGACTTTAAATTAGTGTTAGTGAGGTTAATAATAATGTAGGATCAAAAAAAGAGCAAAATGATGTGATTTTAGCAATTTGTCTAAAAAAATACAGATCCAAAACCAAAACCAAAACACACAAGGGTGTTTTTGCCAAAACCAAAACACAAAGCTAATTTAGATCCAAAACCAAAACCAGTTCACGGGGGTCAGTGATCATCTCTAGTAAACATGATACATTATTATAAAATGCAGATTATCAATTCCTTTTGCTAATATTATTGCATCTTCTATGGACCTCTTGTTTTTAACATACACAATATTTTGTTTCTTTATTTCAATTTCTCTTTATCATTTTTACTATTTTACCAACATAGATGTCTGGACTAAAGGCTTTTTGCCCATGAATGCGACAATATTTTTGATTTTTAATTTGACAGTATAATGTACTAGTGGACTGGAGTGCCTTTTTCTTTGTGTACTTCCATCTCTGATCTTGATGGCAAAAGGTGAAATGCACTTAGAAACATTATTTTCTGAAAAGTGCAAATGGAAGGAACAAAATATGTTTATTAAAAGAATTATGGAGAAAGCCAATCTCCACCACTGGACATGTGGGAGAAAAAAATCAGTTATGTCACTCTTGTTACTGGACACACTTTAAAAATAATTATTTCCATCACTATACATTTCTTTGCTTTCAATGCAGAGAACAGGAAATATAATATTAACCCTTCTACAATTATACTACTCTTCTCCCTACTGATGTGTTAATGGACACAGGGGTCATTTAAAATAATTATAAACAATTGTAAACCTTTAACCATTAAACTGTAATGATCTGTATAATTACAACATTTTATGAAGGCGCTAACAGTTGGAAAATGACCATTGGAAGTTTCCCTCTATTAAAATAAAAAGATTCAGAGAAAGCGATCAGATAAAACATTTTAGTCTGCCAACATTAATCTCTTTTGAAAGATTAAATGTTCTCTATTCATTTTTGATTTTCACTGTCAGCTCTCCAATTCCTCAATGACACTAAATAGCTACAGATAGTTTCCTGTTTGCCACAGGCATAGGAAAGGTTTGACAGATGAAAATGACAATTACATGGTGAAATTAAATATTAATGTTTTGGGCCTGTGGGCTTTTGGCTCTCCCAGCAGATGTTAATGTAAATGTCTTTGAGGCCATGAAGCACGGTGCTCTGAATGTTATAGACCAACGGTCAGTGCTTTGAGGACATAGGAAGGGGGTACTCAATGAACTATGCTAGATCAGAAAAGTCATATTGCAGGCAATGTTCATAGTATATCAGTGTATATCAAATATCACTATGTATATTGCCATTTATTCACTTCAAGTGGAAGAAGCATATTTCATAAAAGAACCATTATCATTTAATAATTCTATAGTTATCTGTGTATCATTACAGAACCAGTTCGACCTTTAATTGACCTACACGAGAGTTTAAAGCCGGGTGCATCCCTAAGGGACCTGCTGTTGCTACCCACCACCCAAATTACCTTTTTGTGGGAGTTAATATTAAGTGGAGGCCCTCACTCAGTCTGTTTTGGGGATCGAGGTGGGTTATGGAGAGGAGGTATGGGGGACATGGGATCCTGCTCTTTGTCTGAGATTATGTCCATTTCTTGTGCTTTGGGGGCTGGCGCTTACCAAGAAAATATATCCCATATATAATAAAAGGCCCATTAACCCTACATTACATGAATTTCCCCCATATTTAATAAAGTACTCACGAATTCAACAAGGCACTGATCTCAAGATATGTGTGCTGTTGAATTCAGGTGGACTGTAGGTCTACTATGCTCTACTACACAAGATGCTGCGTGATACGTCCAATCCCTATATGGATTACAGGTTCTCAAAAGTACAGGACAAAAAAAATATTGAATTAATGGCACCGGTTAATAATATAGGCATTAATGATAAAACTGTAAAAAAAAAAAAAAAAAGTGATTTTTTTTTTTTTTAATATTTTAGTTTTTCCATGAAGTACATGTATTAGAATATTCTTAATGTTTACTGAACATAAAATACATTTTTACAGTTGCTTGTGATTGCAACCCGTGTTATAGCATGCATATGAGTCATCACTACTGATCAGAACTTAGGCGTATATTTACTAAACTGCGGGTTTGAATACATCTAAACTTTTTTTAAAAACCGCAGTTTAGTAAATATACCCCTTAGACTAGCCCTATAGCTGGTGCAAGGAATACGACATAATAGTAAGTAACTTTGAGATGCATAGGGCTTGATTCGTACATCGCTGCATGCCCCTAATGTACACTGACTATGACAAAACGCTATAGTTAGTGCCCTTAGTGCTTGCAGGCGCATGGAACAGGGCTGCATTCACAGACATTTCGGCTGAGTCTGGGCATGCGCAGTGATTGTTGCGTACGATACACACAAAGTGGGCAGATACATGCCTTGATGAATCAATTCCTCTGTGTTTTACTCTGGAAAACTATTTTATATTTCCTATTCCCATGTTTGTTTTGTTTTTATTGCATGTACTGTTGGCTGGTCCCTCAAATTTCACAGGGCCACCCAGACTTGAGACCCTTTTCCTGACTTCTATAACAATCATCTCTGGTTCAAACAATATCAATACCCTAAAGCATGGTTGTCCAACCCGCGCCCCGCGGGCCGCATGCGGCCCAGCGCGCCTGTACATGTAGCCCAGAAGGAGTTTTGGTTGTGGCAAGGGGGCAGCACTGTTAATGGAAAAATAAAATCCTGCAAAAAAAAGAAAAGAAAATACTTACCTTGCGGTCCCTCGGTCACGTCAGCTGGTACTCCGGCTCCCTCCCTTGTCTCCTCCTCCATGCGGTGCTCGCAGTGAATGTCGGGCGTGATGTTATCACGCCCAACATCCATTGCGGAACGCAGCAGAGGAGTCACCCGCGCGAGAAGAACAATCAGCAGCACAGAATTGGAGAAAAGAAGAGGACAGGAGAACAAGCCGATTAAAAGGTAAGTTAAGGGGGATTATTTTTATTATTTCAAGGGACGCTGACCAGTGAATAAAAGTCACCTGGTCCTGGAGCATCATGGACCTTATCTCCTTGCTACATACTTCTACTTGTAATACTAATGGGGCATTATATATTATTCTCTTTGGCCCATTATAAGTTGTTATCCCTTAACTAACATAGTGGTGTAATTACCAAAACAGGTCACAATTTGGGGTCACAGTGATGTATATGTCAGGTACCGCAGGCCTGGTCAGGGCACCCTGATATACAATGCCTAGCTTAAATGCACTTTATTGATATTGCACTGAAACAATACAAAAAGGGATTATAATATAATAACTAGAGAGGATTTTTTTGAACAGGGCGATTGAAAGGTTGGTATAGGGGGATTTGAAAAAAAAGTGATATATATATATATATATATATATATATATATATATATATATATAACTTTTTTTTCTCATATATATATATATATATATATATATATATATATATATATATATATATATATATATATATATATATGTTAACTATGTTTTCTATGGTTTTTTGGATGATCAGCTATCGTTATTGTTAGTATATCTTATGTGCGGCCCAATCCAACTCGTCGTCTTCAAATGTGGCCCAGGGAAGCTAAAAGGTTGGACACCCCTGCCCTAAAGCTTAATTTCCAGACACATGTAAGAATGATAACAATCCAGAATAATAACATGTTTATCAATTTTGACTGAAATCACTATTTTGGATTACTGAACCTTAAAATAGTGAAACGTTTCAGTTACATGTGACTAAGGCCAGATAATATATTGCTTCATTCTTCAAAGTTGCTTACGTATGGAAGACATGAAATGAGCGATAGAAGCAGAAAAAGAGAAGTATATGCACCCAGGGCTGTAACTAGGGCTGTGTGAGAGGCGCAACTGGCCTGGGTGCCAAGCTGAGAGGGACACAGAGACATGAATATTTTAGGCTAATTGGGTCACAGTTTAGAACTAGGAGCCTCAATTCTCCCTCTTGCCCCAGGCACTGTCATTTCTAGTTACGGCTCTGCACTGCCCACACCTTGGGTATGATGCTGATTTGGCCACATAGCTTTTTGCGTAGTGTTAAATCTTAAAATTTGCATTGTGCAAAGAGAGCATACGCCTATGGAAACATGCAGAGTTTCACACCTCTGACATTTGCGACTCTTTATGAGTAGAGAGGAGAAACGGGGGAAGGGAATGAATGGTCTAACATAGGCCGAGTACAGTAAAGATATGTTCATGCTAATGCTGTTGAGGCAGGCCAACATGGAGATACATAAGTGGCCTAGTGGTTAGCACTTCTGACTCACAGCACTGGGGTCATGAGTTCGATTCCCAACCATGGCCTTATCTGTGTGGAGTTTGTATGTTCTCCCTGTGTTTGCGTGGGTTTCCTCCGGGTGCTCCGGTTTCCTCCCACACTAGAAAAACATACTGGTAGGGTAATTGGCTGCTATTTAAATTGACTCTAGTCTTTCTCTATGTCTGTCTGTCTGTGTTTAGTGTATAAGAGAATTTATACTGTAAGTTCCAATGGGGCAGGGACTGATGTAAGTGAGTTCTCTGTACAGCGCTGCGGAATTAGTGGCGCTACATAAATAACTGATAATGATAATGATGCTTGTCAGGAGCCATATCTTTTGCAACCGTTAACAGGCAAGTGCAAGTACATGGTAATGAAGATGATGGTTGCCAGCATTAGCTACCAACACATGCACCACCTGCCGCCCTAAAAAAATATGAAGACTGTATTTGACATTATCTTCTGGGACGTACTGCAAAAAATTGAAACAGCAGACTTTACAGTGTGAATAAAGTTGCAGGTGATTGGATGTGACCCATAGAAAATGTCACATGGTGGGTTAACATTTCAATTCAAATTTTTCAACAAGCGCTTAAATGAGTTTTGTAGGTCATACATTTGCTACGCCAAGCCTTATTGGATCAACATTATTTAAAACCTTTATTCCTGTTCCTAATAACAACTTACAATGTATTGTATATGTCTTCAGCATTGACTGGGTAAAGAGCTTAAATCAATATGGCCAAGTCAGACAGAGGCCAAATGCAGTTTTTGGATAGTTTCTTGGCAAGCAGTAGGAGTGTAAAGGCCAACATTTAAGCAATCTTTCCCACTGCATTAATGATTCATCAGGCGATTGATGTACTTGCATACAGGGGGTCATTTGCAACCATTAAGGCTCTTCATTATAAACATTAGTAATTTAAACATTTTCTGTTCTAGAGGACCTAAACAATATTTCTAAGCAAACTGACTCCTAGGGCAAAGCTTGAAAATTACACCCCCTTCATTATATTCTATAAAGCAAATATAAGATGACATCTGATATAATTGAACTTAATATTTAATTTATTTTTTTCAATAAGTTAACACTGATTTTACAAAAATGAAAAGTGTTTATACTCTAATTTGAATCCTCTCCTTCCATCTTCAGTTTCCCCAATCTATATGATTGAAACTCACTAAAATATACTTTAAATAAAAATCTCATTCTAAATAGCCGGTTGTTTGATTGAGGTTTTTTAGCTGTGTTAGACTAAGTTATATACTTATATATTCTTAGTCCAAATCACCATTATATTTCTGAAGTCTTCTTGTGTTTCTTCAAAAATCATAACTATGTCATATATAGTAGATTAGCATATTGGCTGGGCCCATCCTGATCAAAATCATGTATCACAGTAACTGAGGCTGAACAATAGGCGGCAGTAATAGCAATCCATTATAATTAACCTTATTATTAACGTTTATTTATATAGCGCTGACATAATACACAGTGCTTTACAGAGAATATATCAGCCCCAGTGGAGTTTAAAATTTATATTCCCTACCCCATGAACACACTAGGGTTAACTTGTTAAGAAGCCAATTCAGTTGTGTGTTTTTAGAGTGTGAGAGTAATCTGGAACACTGGGAGGCAACCCATGTAAATACGAGGGGAACATACAAACTTCACACAGATACGGCCCTGGTCAGTATCAAACCCATGTGCCACCTTTGACCTTTATATGTTACCATAGCTTACCAATCAGTGAACAAAGTCTTTTGTTTTTGTCATCATCATTGGGCAGCATGGTGGCTTAGTGGTTGGCACTTCTGCCTCACAGTACTGAGGTCATGAGTTCAATTCTCGACCATGACCTTACCTTTGTGGAGTTTGTATGTTCTTCCGTGTTTGCGTGGGTTTCCTTGAGGTGTTCTTGTTTCCTCCCACACTCCAAAAACATACTAGTAGGTTAATTGGCTGCAATCAAATTGACCCTAATCTGTGTATGTGTACAGTCATGGTCAAAAGTTTTGAGAATGACACAAATATTGGTTTTCACAAAGCTTGCTGCTTCAGTGTTTTTAGACCTTTATGTCAGATGTTGCTATGGTATAATGAAGTAAAATTACAAGCATTTCATAAATGTCAAAGGTGTTTATTGACAATTACATTAAGTTTATGCAAAGAGTCAATATTTGCAGTGTTGACCCTTCTTTTTTAAGACCTCTGCAATTCGCCCTGGCATGCTGTCAATCAACTTCTGGGCCACATACTGACTGAGGGCCACCCATTCTTGCCTAATCAATGCTTGGAGTTTGTCAGAATTTGTGGGTTTTTGTTTGTCCACCCGCCTCTTGAGGATTGACCACAAGCTCTCAATGGGATTAAGGTTTGGGGAGCTTCCTGGCCATGGACCCAAAATGTCTGTGTTTTGATTGCCAAGCCACCTAGTTATCACTTTGCCTTATGGCAAGGTACTCCATCATGCTGGAAAAGGAATTGTTCATCACTAAGCTGTTCTTGGATGGTTAGTTTCTCTTGGAGGATGTTCTGGTACCATTCTTTATTCATGGCTGTGTTCTTAGGCAAAACTGTGAGTGAGCCCACTCCCTTGGCTGAGAAGCAACCCCACACATGAATGGTCTCAGGATGCTTTACTGTTGGCATGACACAGGACTGATGGCAGCGATCACCTTTCCTTCTCCGGACAAGCGTTTTTCCAGATGCCCCAAACAATCTGAAAGGGGATTCATCAGAGAATATGACTTAACTCCAGTCCTCAGCAGTCCAATCTCTGTACCTTTTGCAGAATATCAGTCTGTCCCTGATGTTTTTCCTGAAGAGAAGTGGCTTCTTTGCTGCTCTTCTTGACACCAGGCCATCCCCCAAAAAGTCTTCACCTCACTGCGTGTGCAGATGCACTCACACCTGCCTGCTGCCATTCTTTAGCAAGCTCTGCATTGGTGGTACCCTGATTCCCGCAGCTGAATCAACTTTAGGAAATGGTCCTGGTGCTTGCTGGATGTTCTTGGGTGCTCTGAAGCCTCCTACACAACTATTGAACCTCTCTCCTTGAAGCTCTTGATGATCCGAAAAATAATTAATTTAGGTGCAATCTTACTAGCAGCAATATCCTTGCTTATGAAGCCCTTTTTGTGCAAAGCAATGATCACTGCACATGTTTGCTTGCAGCTAACCATGGTTAACAGAGGATGAACAATTATTTTAAGCACCATCCTACATTGAAAGCTTCCAGTCTGTTATTCTAACTTAATCAGCATGACAAAGTGATCTCCAGCTTTGTCCTCGTCAACACTCTCACCTGTGTTAACGAGAGAATCACTGACCTGATGTCAGCTGATCCATTTGTGGCAGGGCTGACATGCAGTGGAAATGTTGTTTTTGGGATAAAGTTCATTGTCATGGCAAAGAGGGACTTTGAAATTAATTGCATTCATCTGATCACTCTTCATGACATTCTGGAGTATATGCAAATTGGCATCATAAAATATGAGGCAGCAGACTTTGTGAAAAACAATATTTATCTAATTCTCAATATTTTGGCACCCTGGCATGGCTGGGACTTGTAGTTCCACAAAACAAAATGGCATTAGTTTTTTTTTTTCTTACTTTAATCGTCGTTATTACCCTACTCCCACCGCCCAGGGGTGTAGGAAGGGCCCTAGTGCTTTCAGCACTGGGCTGGTTATTCTTACAGGGGAGCTTGCACGTTTTTGTTTTTTTTGCAAACCTCAATCCCTAGGGAATCCAGCCCAGTGCTGAACAGCCTGGGGTTGGTATGTCATTATGGCAGGAGGACCCCTGCCTAGTGTCCCCCTGCTACAGTAACAACCACCTCAGCTGGTTTGCCTAGAGTTTGTTGCTTGAAAATCCGGGGGACCCCACGCAAGTAGGCTGGCAGCACTAGGGTTAATAGTGGTCGGACGGGGGGACCCCACTCATTTTGTTTTTTTAACATTTATCTATTTTAAACTTTGACAGCCGCTGGGACCTGCAGCTCTATAGGCAGGCAGTGTAACAGTGATGTGTTTACAAATCTCACTGCTAGGAAGCAGTGTGTTGTCTATGGAAATCGTAACACACGAGAGTTAGCTAAACACAGGAGATTTGGCTAAACATGGGCGTGTTTGAAATCCCAGAAAATCGCGATAGTTGACCAGCGATTTTGAAGACCAGAGTAAAAAATGCAGCTTAATACATTTCGCGACTTTGGGAATAAAATTGCGTGTTATCACCCATGATTTGCCACGAGTTTTAATCTCTGAAAGATCTGAGATTGTTATATTTACCCCCAGAAGTTTTATTAGTATAGCTTGAAGGTCTTTAAACTCATTAGGCTTTTACAAACTCTAGGAAATCAAATTGTACTTTTCCATGATGCTCAGTTCCAGGCCTAAAAAGTCATATTCCCTGGAGCTGCAGGATTGTCCCCTTCACTACCATGAATGGTTTTTGTTCTGGACTCAAATAAAGTCAGTCTTTTATCAGGTAACAATATAAATTGGTCTCAAAATCAGTCCTAGCTGTGGTATAAAAGCTCTCAAGGAGTACACCACTATCCTCCGCTGTGCATGTGTAAAATGCCAATGCTGGGTCACACATGTGCAATGGAACCCTGGACTGTCTGGCAAAGCGGTAAAAATACTTTACCACTGCCAACCAGTATTGCCCTTGCACCATTTCTTCTGAAATTGGAGTGAAAGTAGATTTTTTATTGCTTCAATAAGCAGTAATAGGACATCTAGGTTATCGTCATGGCATAGCAAATAGGCCCCTCTCTCTTATCTACTTAAAATATCTTCAGGTCAGCACCAATTACATATAATTGCATGGTATAAAATTGATACAAGAATCATGATAATCCAGCCATTTGCAAGTAAGCATGGACTGCTAGCGTCCATTAACTATATTGTGATGTGGTTTATTCTATGAAGGTGTCACAGAAGCACTAAAATCAGCAACTAGTCTTACAGATGGTAATGTATTGACTGATTATTTACCTATATAGCTAATATATATGGTAAAATATATACTGCTGAGATGACAATTTACACAGACATTTCTTTTAATATAGTCCAGGAAGAATGAGTCACAGAAGGACTGTAAGTCCTTCTAAAAAGCTGTAGACATGTGATATTTGTAGCTTGCTGATTGGCTTCTTTATGTTCCATGCACTGCTACTGGCCTGATTCTCCAGTGGGCATAAACTATTATCAGTTAAATTGATAAGTCTATATTTACTGTTGACCTGTGTACAGATTTATTATTAAGGGACAGTGACCTTCTTCTAATATTTACAGTCATATGTTCCCTCTATTCAATTTTGCAAAGTAATTCATTATTTTCTGGTAGTAAAGATTAAATAATATTATCAGAAATGACAAGTAAGGAATACAAGGTAAAAATGACTGTTTAAATTACATGGCATTAATTTTGACAACACCAGAGCTTACTTTTTCCATTGTTGTATCAGACCGTTTTGGGCCATGACCTCTGCTTGCAGCGAGTGTCCTTGAGATATGAAGTCATTTAGACGTTCCATTCGCAGTCTGCAGTAATTCAGTCAAGTTTGATTCGCTCCACACTCTTGGGCTCCTAGTAACATTTATCCTTGTTACAGCTGACAGTGCCGTGGTTTCTTCATCTGTGCCCAGCATACCAAGGATCTCAAGTGAAAGACCTACAAAAATTGAGCCCATTGATTTTTTCACTATATGAAAGATATGTTTTGTTAGGTTGGTTTGCCAGCTGAGTGTATAGTACTATATTTCCCGTTTTGTAGCATGTGACACATTTGTATTTCTACAGTGCTTTCATTGACAAATTCAGATGCCTTGTATTCTACATAGAACTAATGATAACAGTAGTTACATGTGGTAAATTTACACTGTGGCATTTGAAACCGCAGATGGGCACTTGTGGCACGTTCAATAATCCGTTCACTATTTGTGTATCAAGATAGTGTTCATCTATGATGCATTTTGTAAATAATAAAAAAAAAAACAACCCACAAAAACGTGACCATAATCTAAATATGCAAAATGCCACCACAGTGAAATCTTCACATTTGATTAGCAGGAATGTTCTTTTGATCATTATAAATGAGCTAATTATATAGCCTTAATGAATAAAAAAAATATTGATTGAAATGTTTAGCTAGCAATGTCCAATGCGATCCTACTGAGTCTCTGCTTTGCCACATGTCTGGTGCCAGTTAAAAAAAAAAAAAAGAAGCAACCGAATGTTGAAAAAGAGAAAGTGATTTTTAGTAATGATGGCTGAATATAGGCAAAATTGTTCCTTAATACAATGTTAGTGCTTTATAAATTCTTAATATTAACAATAGTGGAGATTATGTATGTATATAATATTTTACAGGTAGAAATAGGAAGAATACTCCAAAGTCAGTCCTAGAGGTATCATATACACTTATGACCAAATTACGGACAAAAAACACTAAGCATTACAATTATAAACATCTTTATAGAACTGATCAAGAAATGTTTTGAAAGTTCTTAAACAGATGGTAGATTTAAGTGAATCAGGTCGTTTGCGCCAACAAATGAGTTCACTGGTAGGAGAAAGCAAAGCGTCTAAGATGCTTATTGAACTTCGGAACCAAAAACAGGCTTTTTGGTAAGTGCTGTTAACTACAGGTTACCATGTTTGTTCAGGAAACTGGGTACTTGTTCAGAAAGTATTTAAAGGACAAGTTGGTAAAGGGAACTCTACATCTAGACTCTAGGGACAGCCAGCCTAGATGCAGGGGTGAGGTTTGTAGTTATATCGCAAAACAACATATAGCAGACTGAGCTGAAAAGAGCATCAAGCTTACTGAGTGGAAATAGATTGCTATTTCCATAGTGTATAACTGCCATTAGTATATGTTTTCTGTCCATTGGAGTTAGGCAGGAGTTTTTTCTGCATTGCAAGCCCAGTTTGGATTACATGTTTGGATGTCAGGACGTGTATAGACAAAGCTAATTAAAAGTTAGAATCAAGCTATAGTCCCAAATATTTAAATTTGAGTACTGATGTCAGATAAGTGTTGGAGTTTGCTCTAATTAGTAGACACAGATATAGTAAGTCACACAGCGCATCATGATTTTAATGTGCAGTTCATGTGTTACCATGTTGCATTTCATAATGATAACTTAATTGTCGAAATCATCATAACTGTTTTGCATGTGGTAATAAAAGGGACATAAAAGATTACAAACAAATCAACAGAGGACGGTCTCAGAGTAAGGGGTATGAAAGGAAGAAAAAACATACAAAAGATGTTAATTACACAGTTTACAACAAACTCAATTTGACTTATCAGCAGAACATGAAAATCATTCACAAACTTGAACATGATATAGGAGATCCCATGAATGGGGAGTTCATGGGATCTTTTCCATCCCTTGAACTCCCCGCATACAAAAAATGTGGTAGAATCATTTAACAAGGGGAGAGCAGAAAATAGTGATATCCAGCTCAGCTGCATTACAGTACATGACAGTGAGTGTCAAAACAAAGAAGTAGTCAAAGAGAATCATTCACCCATGAAACATTTTTTAAAAGTAAGCCATATCCCAAATACATCACCAAGATCAAAAAACAACACCCTAAAGGAATTCTCAGGTCATCTAATCCCCTCAGTGGGAAAAGCAAATGTAAAAAGAAGGAAAAGCGAAAGGTCAGAAGGGGAGAAGGAGGAAGAGGAAGCAACAAATGCAAAAATATTAAAAAGAGCCCCAATAACGACAATAAAAAACAGGACCTCAATAAGGGCATCTTTAACTTAAGTATATACCCATTAAAGAACACACACAAATACCTACTCCAAAAAGGCCTGAAGTTTGCCCCTAAAAACAAATTGAACAAGTTCCAAACTTATGTAAACATTCAAAAAATCACTTGGAATCTTACCCTACAAAAATTCTTTATAAAAACCAGTACAGAAAGAGAGGGCATGGGATTGGATGACAAATATATACATACGTCATTAGGACCACAATCAACCTTTCACCCGGCCCACATAAAGGGAAACTTCATTTCAACTTTTCAGAAAATGATTGAAGATTACCTTAAAACCTTAGAATTAAAGCAGACAAGAAACTTAACCAAACAAGAACTGAGAGGAAATCAAGAGATCATAATCAAACCCATAGACAAGGGTGGGGGAATAGTCATTCAAAATATAGAGGATTATATGGAGGCGGCATATGCACTACTAAATTATCCTTCCACTTACAATATCCTCCTTAGAGATCCACAATAAAGTTTAATAATGCATTAAACAGACTGCTAAATAAAGGACTAGACTTGCGGAATCCTAAACAAAAAAGAACACGATTTTTTAGTCTCAGAACGTCTTAGGTCCCAGTCTTTTACCACCTCCCGAAAATACATAAAAATCAACAAAAACCGTCAGGGAGGTCGGAGATAGACTCATTGACAATTCATAGATCAGATTTTGCAAAGTAAGGTCAAGGAACAAGCATCCTACTTAAAATATACAACCCATGTCTTAAAAACACTGAAGGGTTTAAAATGGGAAGAAGACTACTACAGAGTCTCAAGTGACGTAAAAGCACTCTACACGTGCATCAACCACCAACTTGGTAGTGAAAGTGAGGTACTATTTTGAAAGGCCACGTCTCATGGAGCAAGACAAATTGGACTTCATTGTACAAAGCATAGAATTCATACTGACTAACAATTACTTTTGTTTTAATGATGTATACTATATACAACAACAAGGGACTGCGATTGGGACTATGTCACAATATACATGGGGGGTACCTGCTACGTTAACGCAGCTCAAGTAGAAGGTATGGAGTCTAACGCGCCACCTGGCCTTCTCCAGGAATCCCCGCAAGGAGGTATGGGTTTTACTGAGCCGTATAGCGAGGTACAAGAGAATTCAGGTGAGAGTTCAGTAAAGTGCTAGCAATGGAGGTACACAGGGAGGAATCCAGAAGAATAGTAAGGCAAGCTGGGTTGGTAACTTCCAAAGGTAATCAATGCACAGGGAGACCTCTCCAAATAGAGAGGTCAGGCAAGCAGGGTCAGCAGGGAACACAGGAGAGCAGGAGTAGTCAGGACTAGCCAAGAAACAAACAAGGACGCTGGAGCTGGATAGACCTAATACTCTGGCATCAAGTCAGACTTAAATAGGACAAGTAGCCAATAGAGATGCCAGCAGCGTGATGTCATCCGCCGTAAGTATTGCGTCTGGTTGAAAGGCGACCAAACACGGTGTGGGCAGTAACAGGCAGCTGTCCCGAAGGAGCGGAGGGACGGCACCTGACAGAATAAATTTGCGCTAAGTTACGCAACGTTGCTCATGAGGTGGTGGGAGGACAATTTAATTTGGAACATTGCGGAATTTGGCACAAATTTAGTCCACTGGAGGAGGTTAATAGACAACGTAATATCTGTATGGAAAGGAACCCAAAAAAACCTCAATGAGTTCCTAAAATACATCAACAACAACACCAGAAACTTAGAGCTAGATTTACTAAACTGCAGGTTTGAAAAAGTGGAGATGTTGCCTGTAGCAACCAATCAGATTCGAGCTGTCAATTATTTAGTACATTCTACAAAATGACAGCTAGAGTCTGATTGGTTGCTATAGGCAACATCTCCACTTTTTCAAACCTGCAGTTTAGTAAATATACCCCTTAGAGTTTACATCCACTAGCAGTAAAAACCATGCCATCTTCCTGGATCTGGAAATTACAATTAGGGACAATAAAATTCACATAACCGCCCACTTTAAACCAGTGGACTGTAACAGCCATATACTGGCCATCAGCAGCCATCATTCACAAGAAATAGTTATTGTATGATTTTTATTTTTATGAAGGTTTCTGAGTATTGTGTTATGAATGGTATATTTTATCTGTGCTCCTCACTTTACTGTTTTTTTAGTTCTGTATTCAAGTTTTTTCTTTGCTTTTCAACTCCTCGTAAGCACTTTTCACTCTCTCCTTATTGTATTTCTTCTCTATAAATTGTTATTAATTAGAATCTTTTCCTGTTCTTCATATGCTCCTAACTCTGAACAGTTCTTTCTAATTCTTGTGTATTGCACCTTTTCCAGTGACCCTGACTTCAGCTTCTTTTGATTTAGCACCTGTTTATCCCCTGATACTGTTGTGGATCTTCCAACATCTGACCCTGGCTTGCCTATCCTTCCTCCAATCTGATTCTTCCCTGGATCATTCAGCGTCTCCTGCTATCACAGCTAAACCTGGTTATTCTGGTATCCTGTACCTGCAGCTATCCTTTTGTGCTTGTTATCCAGTAACTCCTGCTTCCAGGGGCTGATTGGCCATGTAACCTACCGGTAAAAGTCCCAGTAGGCCAACTGGTGTATTTTTAGAGGGGTTTTTTTAAAAAAAAATTTGTAAGGATGTGTTAGTAGGCAACTAAACAAGTTTGAGCACATAAACCAGTCACAGATAATGTAAAAGGATTCATGTATTTTTATAGCACAGGACTGGCAGCTTTTTCCTGCTTTGCTTTAGAAATGACCCACTGTGTCTTAAGTCATCACATCTAGGTTTTCCTAAATGTTACTACAACTGGTTCTAAATCCAGCCTACTTTTGTGTTGGCCCTACCCATAGTTGATTTGGACCCGCCCAAATGAGGCCACTTCAAGAATTTTTTCCAGGGCCACTTTAAGTTCTCAATCCGCCCCTGCCTGCTTATCAGCTAAACCTGGAATTCCTGTTATCCTGTTCCTGCTGTCCCTATGAATTTATTCTAGCTACTTACTATTGACTGCATCTAGTTTAAACCTGTGTGACTTGTGTTCAAATTAAAGACACTCTGTTTCATTCACAACTACTGTCTGTGATCTTCATACTGGGAACCCTAACACAGGTGAATGCCCAATGAGATAGGGAAAGGAGGAACTGTTACCTTGCAATTCAAATCTGCTTCACAATATAATTAACATTTATACAATAGACCAGGGAAGCACAGTAGATGTGGTCTACTTAGATTTTGCAAAGGCCTTTGATACAGTGCCACACAAGAGGTTGGTTTACAAAATAAGGGAACTGGGTCTAGGAATCAACATTTGTACTTGCATCGAAAACTGGTTAGAGAATAGGGAACAGAGAGTTGTGATAAATGGAACATTTTCTAATTGGTCAAAAGTCTTAAGTGGAGTACCTCAAGGTTCCGTGCTGGGGCCACTCCTTTTTAATATATTCATTAATGACCTTGGTGATGGTTTAGAGAGTAAAGTTTCTATTTTTGCAGATGACACTAAACTCTGTAAGGTAATAAAATCAGAGCAAGATGTAGCTTCTCTACAGAGGGACTTAAATAAACTGAAGGATTGGGCGGCCAAATGGAATGTGAGGCTCAACACAGATAAACGTAAGGTTATGCATTCAGGGATCAAAAACAAGAACGCAATCTATAAATTAAATGGAATTAATTTAGGAGAATCTATAATGGAAAAGGATTCGGGAGTGCTCGTAGACAGTAGACTTAGCAATAGTGCTCAATGTCAAGCAGCAGCTGCAAGGGCAAACAAAGTATTGGCATGCATAAAAAGGGGCATAGATGCAAGGGAAGACAGTGTAATTTTGCCACTGTATAAATCGTTGGTAAGACCTCATCTTGAATATGCAGTACAGTTCTGGGCACCTCTCTATAAAAAAGATAATTTGGAACTAGAAAGGGTTCAGAGAAGGGCGACAAAAATGATAAAGGGTATGGAGTCATTAAGTTATGAGGAAAGGTTAGCCAGTTTAGGCATGTTTACTTTATAAAAGAGGCGTCTAAGGGGAGATATGATTACTATGTACAAATACATTAGGGGTCAATACAGAGAACTTTCATGGGAACTTTTTACCCCAAGGACTTTACAAAGGACATGTGGTCACCCTCTAAGGTTAGAGGAGAGGAAATTTCACAACCAGCAAAGGAAGGGGTTCTTTACAGTAAGGGCAGTCAAGATATAGAATTAATTGCCAGGGAAGGTTGTGATGGCAGATTCAATAGATATGTTTAAGAAAGGGTTAGACAAATTTTTAGCGGAAAGGTGTATCCAGGGATACGACCATTAATTAAAATGTAAGATGGTAGTGGAAATAGGGTAAAAATAGGACTGCAATATTGAGTCTGGGGGGATTTTCACAATTGAAACAGATTGGCGGTTGCTTACTCTGGATCAATTTCAAATATAAGTGCAGGATCGCAGGAGATCCAAAATAGGTTGAACTTGATGGACTGGTGTCTTTTTTCAACCTCATCAACTATGTTACTATGTTACAATTAGGGATGTGCACCGGCGACTTTTGGTGTCTCATGTTTTGTGTTTTGGATTCGGATTTTCTTGAGGTTTTGAGTTCGGATTTGTTTCGCAAAACACCTGCCGAAAGGTTTTGGTTCGAATTTAAGGTTTTGGATTTGGATTTTTTTTGAAAAAAGCATAAAAAGTTCAAAAATCAAGTTTTTGGGCTTATTTTCACTCCTACGCTATTACTAACCTCAATAACATTCAATAACAATCATTTCCACTAATTTACAGTGTATTCTGAACACCTCACAATATTGTTATTAGTCCAAAACATTGCAACGAGGTATCTTTCTGGACTGCGTAGTGGAGTGGTCCCCACAATATAATAAGAAAACCATCAACTGGTCTGAATCGCACCAAAAAATGTACCTGGACTGCGTAGAGGAGTGGTCACCACAATATAATTTAAAAACCCTGAACTGGTCTGAATCGCACCAAAAAATGTATCTGGACTGCGTAGAGGAGTGGTCACCACAATATAATTTAAAAACCCTGAACTGGTCTTAATCGCACCAAAAAATGTACCTGGACTGCGTAGAGGAGTGGTCACCACAATATAATAAGAAAACCATCAACTGGTCTGAATCGCACCAAAAAATGTACCTGGACTGCGTAGAGGAGTGGTCACCACAATATAATTTAAAAACCCTGAACTGGTCTGAATCGCACCAAAAAATGTACCTGGACTGCGTAGAGGAGTGGTCACCACAATATAATAAAAAAACCCTCAACTGGTCTCAATTCCATCAAACAAGTATCTGGACTGCGTTGTGGAGTGGTCCCCACAATATAATAAAAAAAAACCTCAACTGGTCTGAATTCCACCAAACAAGTATCTGGACTGCGTAGTGGAGTGGTCCCCACAATATAAAAAAAAAAACCTCAACTGGTCTGAATTCCACCAAACAAGTATCTGGACTGCGTAGTGGAGTGGCCCCAGTACCCAATTTGATACCGGGGCCACAATATAATAAAAAAAAACCTCAACTGGTCTGAATTCCAGGGAACAGATGGCGGACACCGGATGGACGTCTAAAACCAACATAGCAGTTAAGGGCGCAGTTCCTCTTTTTTGTGACTGCACAAACAATTAATGTAGTAATAGAAATGACAGGTTTTTTTTTTAAATAGAGAAAGAAAGAAGGTAGTACTAGAAATGGCAGGTTTTTTTTTTTTAAATAGAGAAAAAAAGAAGATAGTACTAGAAATGGCAGGTTTTTTTTGTTTTAAATATAGAAAGAAAGAAGGTAGTAATAAAAATGGCAGTTTTTTGTTTTTTTTTAACATATAGAAAGAAAGAAGGTAGTACTAGAAATTGCAGTTCCTCTTTTTTGGAACTGCACAAACAGTGATGAAAATGAAGGTGGAGCTGGTGGCATGTCACGATCCTCTTCAGAGGACAATCTCCTGACCAGCAGGTCTTTGCACCGCTGTAGACTTGTGTCCGCCGGAAACAGAGACACAACATGCGCTTTAAACCGAGGATCGAGAACGGTGGGCAGAATGTATTCCTCTGACTTTAAAAGACTGACCACCCTCGGATCCTGGCAAAGCGTACGAAGGGCTTCATCCACAAGAGCTACATGCTTGGTGGAATCGCAATGGTGTACCAGCTCCTCCCTCACTTTCTCCAGCTGCTTCTGCAAAAGCCTGAACAGGGGAATCACCTGACTCAAGCTGGCAGTGTTGGAACTGACTTCTCGTGTGGCAAGTTCAAATGGCTGCAGAACCTTGCACAACACGGAAATCATTCTCCAGTGCGCTTGACTCAGGCGCATCCCCACTCCTTTTCCTATGTCGTAGGTGGCTGTGTAGGCTTGAATGGCCTTTTGATGCTCCTCCATCCTCTGCAGCATATAGAGGGTGGAGTTCTAGCACGTCACTACCTCTAGTTAATTTAGATTGGAAGGCTTGTAAATACTTTGAAGATAAAAAAAGCAGGCTGCACAGACTGTGGAGCTAGAAAGTAAAATTAAATGGACCACGTTACTTTGGTGGCTATCTATGTTCCCCCCCCCCCCCCTCAGCCCTACACTTGTAGTTGAATATAAAAAAAGCAGCCTGCATAGACTGTAGAACTAGAAATTCAAATATACAAAGAAATGGACAAAGGCAGTTTGGTATCTGTCTGCATCAGATCCCTTCTCCACTAGGAGTAAAATAGAAAACTATTCAGCCGTTATATAATCTAGAATATAAATAGAAATTGAGAAAGGCAATTTGGTATCTGTCTGCATCATAATCATCAACATCCTCCTCAGCGCCAGCTACATCAATATCCTCCTTCCGGTGTACAACATTCACACCTTCATTAGCCAAATCTGTAACTGGACTGTGGGTGATCCTTCCAGCATATGCAGAGGGCGTGCTGCAAATGCTGGATGGAGTCAACTCTTCCCGTACAGTGATGGGAAGGTCAGGCTTCACAACCACCAACACCCTTGGACTCGCCTTGGGGATTTGTGATGTCATCTGTTTAGAAGGCAGAGTTCTTTGCTGTTTTGTTGTTGTTGCTGACAGCATAACTCTCTTAAATTTTTTGTAGGGGGGGGAGGAGGAGGGCTTAGATCCTTGGGTAAAGCTGGACCACTAGTCATGAACACGGGCCAGGGCCTAAGCCGTTCCTTGCCACTACGTGTCATAAATGGCATATTGCCAACTTTACGTTTCTCCTCAAATGATTTTAAGTTTCTCTTTTTGCTATTTTTTGAGAACTTGGGCTTTTTGGATTTTACATGCCCGGTACTAGGAGATTGGGCATCGGGCTTGCCAGACGACGTTGATGGCATTTCATCGTCTATGTCATGACTAGTGGCAGCAGCTTCAGCATTAGGAGGAAGTGGGTCTTGATCTTTCCCTACTTTATCCTCCAAATTTTGGTTTTCCATTATATGTAGCACAAGAGAGCTTACCCCTAAGCCACACACACTCGGCAAAGCCTTTAAAAATTATATGCTGCACAGGAGAGTACCACTGGACTTATACTGCTGAATCAGTGAACTTTGTAATAGCAGTACCACTGGACTTATACTGCTGAATCAGTGAACTTTGTAATATACCAGTACCACTGGACTTATACTGCTGAATCAGTGAACTTTGTAATATATCAGTACTACTGGACTTATACTGCTGAATCAGTGAACTTAGTAATATATCAGTACCACTGGACTTATACTGCTGAATCAGTGAACTTTGTAATAGCAGTACCACTGGACTTATACTGCTGAATCAGTGAACTTTGTAATAGCAGTACCAATGGACTTATACTGCAGGATTTGTTTTGCAAATTTTGTTGTAATTAATTTTTTTTTTAATAATTTTTTTGTATTTTTTTTTAGAGCTTTTTTTCATTTTTTAAACACTTGCGAATAATGGGGAAATAACTATGCACTTAGAAGCACAGAGTACAGGACACAACACCACTGGACTGAACAGGACACAGCTCAGGACCCAGCAGCACCACTGAACTCAAAATTGACAGAGCACAGGACACAGCACCACTGGACTGATACTGCAAAACACAGCACAGCACAGCACAGAACTAAACAGCACAGCACGAGATCTACCAGGACAGAGGACCACCTAACACACCCTCCCTCTACCCTGATCAATGCCCGAGTGAAGATGGCGGCGACTAGCGGGGAATTTATAGGATCCGAGTATCGCGAGATCCGACAGCAGGATTATGACTCAGAGCCTCGGTTTCAGGTTTTCATTTGGCGCCAATACCCGGATCTGTCTCGGATCTGACTCGGATCGGAAACGTTCGGGTGGGCTCGGATTCATGAAATCCGAGTGCGCTCATCTCTATTTACAATTGGTTTGTTTTTTTGGGGTTGTGTTGTCAAAACAGTGCCATGTTTTTTTGACCCCTTGCTAGTATAGATATGATACTGTCCCTTACACAATATCCTTAAGATTCAAATACTGGTATTTTCAAAATGAGAAATTGTTTAATTTTTTTAGGTATACTGCTCAGAGTCAAACATCACCGCTTTTTTGTAACTTACTAGTACAGATGTGATCCTGCCCCACAAACACTTGCTTTTAAATTCAAACACTTGGGGATATATTTACTAAACTAGAGGTTTAAAAAGTGGAGATGATGCCTATAACAACCAGTCAGTTTCTAGCTGTCATTGTGCGGAATGTACTAAATTAATGCTAACTAGAATTGATTGGTTGCTATAGGCAACATCTACACTTCTTCAAACCCAACGTTTAGTAAATATACTCCTTGGATTTTAAATGCAAGAAGTTAGGTTTTTAGGAGGGGGTGCTGCTCCGAGTCAAACAGCACACTGTTTTTTGATTTCTCTTAATTAGTTTACTAATATATTAGTATTACTACCAGTAGTCACTGATCTACTCTTCACTCTTTCATACCCACATTTACAAACAATTCCAGTAAACTGTGATTTGTAAATAAACTGTAAAGATTTCTGTGGATGAATCACAACTAGTCCAGTACACATTGGTTGCATTTTTCACCCTCTACAACTCACTTTATTAGCACACAAGAGCAGCAATTGACCTTCCCACATGCCATCAATTCTAAAATGGCAGCTGAGAACAGGAGGGAGAGCTACATATAGAATATCTTGATTCCGGAAATAACACCTTGCTTTGTTTTCAGATATGAATTTGGCAAGAGTCACGAACCACTTATGTCTACTTTGAATTCTCACTTTCTTAATATGTAAATAGGTTTTCATATATTTATTTCTTCTTATTTTTTTTGCTTGTTTAATTGCAAAAATCATTTATACCTATACCAAACCAGAAAGTGAAATATTTATTGAAAAATGCAATTAGCCAGGGTTGTTGGTCAGACAGTGGAGTGCGAAAATGGAAGACAAAAGAAGCATCAGCACATGCTGGGTCAGAAACAAACAAGAACCAATCTCAGTACAGAATCTGAAGGGAAAGAAGAATAACAACAGTCTGGGTGTGGGACACAAGAAACAGCCATAGAGTCTCAAGGAGTGCTGGAGTAAAGGTACAAGGTGAGCCTAATACTCTGACACTGCACTGTGTACAGAAGAGTTCTTAAATAGACTCTGTGAGATTTGCAATAGTCGGACTTGTGACATCAGAGGTTGCATGAGCATATGTACAAGTTCTCTACTGTGCCACCCACTCGCTGCTATAGGAAAGCAGGGCAGCACTGGGGAGAGAAAGCACAACTGCTGGGCACCGGATCCTGCCAGGAGGACGGAGGGAGTGTGCCAGCCCCAGATCCAAAAAGTGCCAGAAATACTCCTGGTATAGTGCATGACAAATATATGCTTGTAATGTTAGTGTGAAAGGATGGACCTACTATGCTGCCCTTTATTTGCTGGGGACTGGTTGGGCCAGCTTTACCACCATCCCCTTTCTTTATCCCAATTGTGCCCCCCTCTAAATGCTATAAGGGGCACTCTGCTGCTGGCACCACTAGACTCCTTCAACGGCACCTATAACCGCTTCCATCTGGGTACACACTTGCTATTAGGGAATCCTCTTACTGTGCCCTTGGGCTGGAACCCTTGACCTCTACCTTCAGATTAGGTTTGCTGTGGGTGGTTCCCGGATATCTGCAGTGGCCAGAGCTGCAGAGTAGGGGGCAGAGCATTGTTACTTGATGCTGGGTCCCCAAACATCAGAACAGCCGAGTAACGGAATACAGTGGTCTAATTTGTAGGTCACAGAAATTACAGCAGGTACACATAGGCATCAAAGCAGGATTTTGAAGCAGTAATGTTTACTGCTCAGAAAGGGTCCTATTGAGTACTGCTACACACTGTCAGGCGCCTTCCCGCTATCTCCCCGGGACGGCCGTCTGTGTCTGTGCCCGGTGCGCCTGGTTGCTAGGCAACCAGGCGCGGAAGTTCCGGCCACACGGCGCGGCCTTCTGCGCGTGCGCGTCCCGTTGCTAGGCAATGGGACACTACTCTCAAGTCCCGGCGGTAGCCAGGATTAGCGCTGCCGCCCATCAAGTTTCCTATTGGCCCCTGCTACTTTAAAAGGCACTTCCTGTGATCTCATCAGTGCCAGAGTATCAGGTCTTCTTGCCTCCAGCGTATTGTGTGTGTACCAGTATCCTACTTTGTTCCTGACTATCCCTGACCTGCCTGTGACCTTTTGACCTGGACCGTTTGACCACCCCTATTTGGATTCTCCCTTTGTACTGCGCTACCTGAATGTTTTTGACCCGGCTTGTCTCACCATTCTTCTAGATATCCTTGTGTACCGTGTACTACCAGAACATTACTTACCCGGCCTGTCTGACACCTCCTTGTATCTCGCTGTTGACTCGTGGAAGGACCGCGACCTGCGTGTCCCTGCAGCGGAGTCCATACTTCCTTGCGGGGGTTCCTGGTGAATACCAGGGGCACGTTAGACTCCGCACCTTCCTCCAAGTTGCGCCAACAATAGCAGGTACGCATATAGTTGTGACAGTATACTCTGGCCATGACAACTGAAGGGTCTGGTGAACCGTTGGCTCGAGACCTACTCCTGCACCTGGCTCAGCGAGTGGAACACCAGGAAGCAGCCCAGGCGCATCTTCTGCAATGTGTTCAAGGCATTGCAACCCGTTTTGATGCATTACAGGGGTCCTTACCTACTACACCAGCCATAACCTCTTCTACTTTTGCATCTTCCAGAGTGGTTATGGTCTCTACAGTGGCCTCCTGTCTACGCATCCCGGCACCCAAAAAATTTGACGGAGATCCCAAAAAATGCAGGGGTTTTTTGAACCAATGCGCCATTCAATTTGAGTGTAACCCAGAAGCCTTTCCATCAGAATGCATCAAAGTGGCTTTTCTTATCTCCCTCCTCAGTGGTCAAGCTCTTGCCTGGGCCTCACCTTTATGGGAACATGGGGATCCCCTCCTCAGCAGCTCAGACTCTTTCAGAGGCTTTTAGAAGAGTCTTTGACGATCCGGGGAGAGTCGCCTCGCTACTGGTCTGTTAAACCTCCATCAAGGGCACCTGTCTGTGGGGCAATACGTGGTTCAATTCCGGACCCTGGCTTCTGAGTTAAAATGGAACAATGAAGCACTGGTGGCAACCTTCTGGCAGGGTCTGGTTGACCGAATTAAAGATGAGCTGATTTCCAGAGAACTTCAGGCTGATCTAGATTCCCTCATCTCAATGTGCATCAAGGTGGACTTCGCTACCAGGAGCGCATGCAAGAACACCCCTCTGGCAAACGGTTCATACCACAGCTAGAGCCTCAGTTTCAAAACCCCATCTTACCAGTAGATGAACCTATGCAAGTAGGACGTTCTAAATAGTCCCCGGAGGAAAGAGAGAGACACTTCAAACAACGTCTGTGTCTTTATTGTGGAGATCCGGGACATCTTCTAAGAGTTTGCCCCAAGAGACCGGGAAACTCTTCCTCCTAAACATTGGCGGGGAGGCCGCTTTAGGAGAGTCCACTGTTGCTCCCTACTCCAGAGATTCTCCAGAATTCCTTATGGCTGTCATTCTGAGCACCCTTAAAGGTACCTTCTCCACCACGGCCTTTGTGGACTCCGGCTCCTCCGGGAACTTCATTTTCAGTGGATCTTGCCTCGCAGCTCCAAATACCCTTAAAGACCTTGCCTCAACCGTTATCCTTGACGGCAGTCGACGGTAGTTGTGTCACTCACGGCTCCATCTCCTCCGTGACATCTCCTGTTCGGTTGATGGTAGGAGCAGTTCATAGCGAGATGATCCAACTTTTGGTGTTACCTAAGTCCATTAACCCCCTCATCTTGGGGTTACCGTGGTTAAGGATGCATTCTCCCCAAATGGATTGGGGCCGCGCTCAAGTTATTGCGTGGGGTTCAGTATGTCGTCTTAAATGTTTATCCAAAGTCTTGCCTCCGAAATCCCAAGTTATGGCTCATTCCAAGTTAACCAGTACCCCTGCTGCTTATATCGAATTCCAAGATGTATTCAGCAAGACTGAAGCAGAGACCCTGCCTCCTCATCGTCCCTGGGATTGCGCTATTGTATTGTCCCCTAACCAAACGATTCCCAAAGGGCGGACCTATCCGTTACCTCGTCCTGAAACGTCAGCCATGTCCCAATACATCGCAGAGAACTTAAAACGGGGATTTATTGGTAAGTCCACTTCCCCAGCTGGTGCAGGCTTCTTCTTCGTCAAGAAGAAGGATGGGTCGCTTCGGCCTTGTATTGATTATCGTCCTCTCAATCGCATCACCGTCAAAAATCGATATCCACTACCTCTCATCTCTGACCTCTTTGATAGACTCAGTGGATCCTCCGTGGGGCCTACAATTTGATTAGCATCAAGAAAGGTGATGAATGGAAGACGGCCTTTAACAGCGGAGATGGGCACTTTGAGTACCTGGTGATGCCCTTCGGTCTCTGCAATGCCTTAGCTATCTTCCAAACATACGTCAATGACATCTTTCATGACCTTTTATACACTTCTGTGGTGGTGTATTTAGACTATATTTTAATATTTTCTAAAGATTTGAAATCCCATCAGGAACAAGTAAAGGAGGTTCTACGTAGACTCCGAAAGCACCACCTCTTTTGCAAGTTGGAGAAATGCGTGTTTGATGTCACTCAGGTACCTTTTCTCGGTTTCATTGTGTCAGGACAAGGTCTATGTATGGATCCCACTAAGGTGGCAGCCATCCTGGATTGGCCCTAAGCCACAAGGCCTTAAAGCAATCAAAAGGTTCATTGGCTTTGCGAACTACTATCGCCAATTTATTCGAGGATTCTCCTCCATCATTGCTCCCATCACAGCTTTAACAGGAATACTGCCAATCCTAGGGTCTGGTCGCCGGAGGCCATGTCTGCCTTCACAACACTAAAAAAGGCATTCTCTTCAGCTTCAGTCCTTTCCCAGCCGGACCAGGAATGACCCTTCTTCCTAGAAGTGGATGCATCTTCTGTAGGCATTGGAGCAGTGCTATTTCAAAAATCTCTTTCTGGTTCGCACAACCCATGTGGTTTCTTCTCCAGACGATTCCTTACTAGTGAATTTAATTATGGAATTGGGGATAAGGAGTTACTGGCCATCAAGGCTGCCCTGGAAGAATGGCGACATCTGTTGGAGGGGGCTGTATACCCGGTTACCGTGTTTACTGATCATCGGAATCTAGTATTCATTCAAGAAGCTCGTTGCCTTAACCCTCGGCAAGCCCGATGGGCATCCTTCTTTGCCCGATTCAATTTGATACTCACATTTTGTCCTGGTGCCAAGAACGGCCGAGCAGACGCATTACCCGCTCATTCAATGATTCGGGCCACCTTAAACCGTTGGTACCTCAACACATTATTGATCATTTGAACATTGTGGCTCTCACCAGAACCAAGTCCTCCTCTCCTCCCCCAGGCCGTTCATTTGTGCAACCTCACCTACGGCTTAAGACCCTACAGTGGGCTCATTCATCCCGCATTGCCGGTCATGCTGGAATAAAGAAGACTACAGCATTGCTTTGCCGACGCTTTTGGTGGCCTTCTGTACGGGCTGATATATACAAATTCATTTCTTACTGTACTACCTGTGCCCAACACAAGACTTCTAGAAAAGTTCCGGCAGGACTACTTCGACCACTTCCTATCCCCAAGGCTTCCTGGGAGAGTGTGGCTATGGATTTCATCACAGATATACCTCCCAGCACAAGGTTTACCACCATCTGGGTGGTCATCGATCGCTTTTCCAAAATGGCACACTTTACTCCTCTCCCTGGATTACCCTCTGCTGGTCGTCTTGCAGACATCTTTATTAAAGAGATCTTTAAGTTACATGGCTCTCCTAAGGAGATTATTTCGGACTGTGGAGTCCAGTTCACCTCCCGATTGTGGAGAACCTTTTGCCAGAAACTAAGTGTACAACTAGAGTTTTCCTCGGGGTATCATCCCCAGACCAATGGACAGACTGAACGAATTAATCAGGACCTGGAGACTTTTCTTCGATGTTTCACTTCTGACAACCAAAATAAGTGGTCTCATTTCCTTCCTTGGGCAGAATTCTCCCACAATCAACATGTTCATGAATCCACAGGATTTTCTCCGTTCTTCATTGTCTATGGAAACAATCCTGTCTTTCCAGATCCCTTCCCAGTATCCTCCTCGTTAGTTCCAGCCGTGGATACCCTCTATCGAGAGTTTGCTTTTATCTAGGCCAAGACTAAAACGGTGCTACTCAAGGCCACACAGCATCACAAGATCTTTGCAGACCGTCATCATAGGGTCACTCCCCTCCTGAAAGAAGGGGACCAGGTATGCCTTTCCACCAGGGACTTGAAACTAAAAGTACCCTCAATGAAGATGGCCCCACAATTTATCGGTCCTTACACCATTCTGCAAGTCATCAACCCTGTGTGCATTAAGATGAAATTGCCTCCTTTCCTAAAATGTCATAATACCTTCCATGTATCATTATTACGTCCACTGGTACTCAACGAATTCTTTCGGGCTCCCTGCCGACCTCCACCAGTACAAACTTCTATTGGAACTGAATTCGAAATCAATCGCAACTTGGCCTCTCGCACTCTTCATGGTAAAAAGCAATTTCTAGTCAATTGGAAGGGATACAGCCCAGAAGAGAGATGATGGGTGGACGAGCAAGATCTTCACGCCCCTAGAATTCTCAAGAAATTCCTTCAAACAGGAGGAGGAGGAAGAAAAGGAGGGTATACTGTCAGGCGCCGTCCCGCTGTCTCCCCGGGACGGCCGCCTGTGTCTGTGCTAGGCAACCAGACGTGGAAGTTCCGGGCGCTCGACGCGGCCTTCTGCGCATGCGTGTCCCGTTGCTAGGCAACGGGACACTACTCTCAAGTCCCGGCGGTAGCCAGGATTAGCGCTGCCGCCCATCAAGTTTCCTATTGGCCCCTGCTACTTTAAAAGGTACTTCCTGTGATCTCATCAGTGCCAGAGTATCAGGTCTTCCTGCCTCCAGCGTATTGTGTGTGTACCAGTATCCTACTTTGTTCCTGACTATCCCTGTGCTGCCTGTGACCTTTTGACCACCCCTATTTGGACTCTCCCTTTGTACTGCGCTACCTGAACGTTTTCGACCCGGTTTGTCTCACCATTCTTCTGGATATCCTTGTGTACCGTGTACTACCAGAACATTACTGACCCGGCCTGTCTGACACCTCCTTGTATCTCGCTGTTGACTCGTGGAAGGACCGCGACCTGCGTGTCCCTGCAGCGGAGTCCATACTTCCTTGCGGGGGTTCCTGGTGAATACCAGGGGCACGTTAGACTCCGCACCTTCCTCCAAGTTGCGCCAATAATAGCAGGTGCACATATAGTTGTGACACACACTAGTAAGAGCTACTAGTGCACAGATGGTATATACTCAGTTGAAATACAAAATACAGCTCTTTTTATATAGTTTCTGACACACATGTTGCCAGTGGGAAATCTAGCCTCCTCTCCATAGCTGGCACCAAGTCTGAGATATCACATTCAATGTTTAGCATCAGGATACAATGCAATATTATCTAAACTTGGATTTAACTTAATTTAAACTTAACAAAATTTACAAAAATCTGTGATTTCCCAAATTACTCAGATAGTTCCCCTATATTACTTAACAGGACACACAGATTAACAGGAAAATGCCCCCCCTGCTGTGCAGTTCGGCTAAAAAGATGTGTTGGTCACACTCAGTTGAAAATGCTTAATTAGCATGAGATATCCTTTCTGCGAAAAAGTTACAGTACCAAGTTGCCTTCAGAATTTAAATCAGTACATGGACAAAATGAAAATAAATACATTTACACTCCCAGTGCCAGGACTTCACCCTTTTTGGCACTGCGTGCCAGTTATGAACCTGTGCCACAGAGCGCATATATTACATATATACATTTAAATCAATAAATATTCCCTTTAATACAGTTTTATATCCCCTATTACTGGGATTTGAAACATTAGGCACAGCAGCATCGGGTATTAACCCATTTGATGCTGCAGCAGCCATCTTTGGCCAGAGTCAGCTGTTCCATTCCCCAGACAAAAATGGAAATTAGTGAGCCATGCAGCAAAATTACTCAAATTATTAATATATATAATTAAATAGACCTAGATCAAAAGTAGAAAGCTCAGTATGTTAGCAAGATGCGGACTGAACATTACAGTTCTATATATTTCTACAGTATATATTAGCTGACACCACTAAAAAACTTCTGGTACTCAAGAAAATATTTTTGCCAAAATGCCTAAATGAGTACTAAGTGAACCCCTGCCATTTTTCTCTTCTACCAGCCAATTTATTTTAGTGTAACCCTGCAATGTGTCAGATGCTGTTACATAAGGCTTTTCAATTTTACTATATACAGTAACATTTTGATTGAAAGTGGATCCTCTAACAGAGACCTCGCAAAGGAACACTCTGCATCTATTATCCCTGTAAACTGCATCTGGGATGTTCACAGTATGAATGATTAGTGAAGGCTCTAAGGAACAGATATGCTTGGCTGGTATACAACTAGAAATTGAGCCACCAGAAAGACAATACAAATAGACTATGGTGCTGTTTCTTCAGATTTAAGATGGTTACATTAGGGATAAGGTAGGAAAAAACTTTATACTGGATAAAATCACTAAAAGTAACTGCAACAACACTACCCGGGTAGGGGAGGTAAACAGACTTATCTGTCACACTATTTCTACTAGAATCATAACATTTTATGTATATTCGCTCAATTTTGGTTTATTTTATTATTATTTTAGATGAAAACACAAACATAAATCAAAGTAGATAGTTTACAATTGATGAACATTACTATTGAATACATGATATTGTGTAGCCATTTGAGCATAGATTGACAAATAAGAAAGCCACAAGTATGGGTGTATACATTTACCCAGTAACTTTTAGGAATATCTAGGAGAATGTTTGTATATGGTGTTTAAACTATTATTGTTTCTATTGATATTGTATGTTGTATGTTTTAAAAATGAGATCATATTAGCTGATCTCCTATAGATTTTTATATGCAATAAAAGGTTGATAATTATCCACCTTTATTTGTGGCTCTAGTATGATATTTGCATATTTTTTAATTTTAAGATCGTGACTAGGCTATAGAATATATGTCATAAAAAAAGCACTTCATCCCAAAGACAAAAATAATGTTTATTGTAACAGTTTCTGTAGACTTTATTAGGTTTCTTGGCCATAAACAAAGAAGAAAACATTAAAATGGAAAATCCCAGACTTTTGTTTACATTAAAAATGATCTAATAAAATATTAGAGCCTAGTGGAGTTACCCTTTAACATGGCTTCCACAGATGTTAGATTTATATCTGCAGTAAAGCCCATGGTAAAATTTATCTATTAATCTAAGAACATGCAGATTTACAGCACATTTAGATTTCCATAGCCATGGTGGAAAGAATAAAACATCATTAAACAGTCCTGGCTACTATCACTTTATAACCAGCCCTTCATTAATATTACCTGTTCCTTTTTGCTTCTAAATTGCTATTCTGTCAAGCTTCAAGTTTGTCTTAAATAAGTGATGAGAGCAAGGGAATATCAGGACTGTCTACAATGTCACTATGGTGCGCTTGAATTGGCAACAATTAGCTCACATTGGTAGAATTATGCCTATAAAAGCACTTTCTCGTATAAAGTTCACTTGATAGTTGAACTAGGAATGTCATTAAAAGCATAGGCAGAATCCCATACCTGTAAGTGCCAATAATGTGTGTGGCAGGACGGGAAACTGCCACATCTGAAGAAAGGGTTAACCTCGTCTGAGTCAGGAGGAAGTCCACTCATTTCTCATAGGGAAGGAGTTTTGGCCTATTTAAGGGCTTAAATACAGTCTAGTCTTAGCTGTTGTCTGGGGAGAGTGGAAGTCTTACACCTATCCACTGAAGGAGCCAATATACACTCTACTCTTTGAAAAGTTTGCTTTGCTGTTCATGTGTGTCTCTGTGCTGTGCTGTGCTCTGCTGTGCTGTGGATCCTCACAATACAGCTCCTGTATGAACCTGACACAAGACTTTGGCTGGTGGCTTGATGTTAACCCACTACAATGAGGAACACTCTGCTTTGTTACAGAATCTAAAATATCCAGTTTAAAAAAAAATACACTCAGTGGCAGCTGTATTAGTTATGGTAGGTACACCTGCTTGTTAATGCAAGTATATAATCAGCCAATCATGTGGCAGCAGCCCAATGCATAAAAGCATGCAGACATGGACAGGAGGTTCAGTTGTTGTTCAGAATGGAGAATAAATGTGATATACGTGACCTTGACTATGTAATGATTGTTGGTGTCAGACAGGGCATTTTGTGTATCTCAGAAGCTGCTACTCTCCTGAAGTTTTTACGCACAGCAGTCACTAGCAGTTATAGAGAATGGTGCACACCATTGCCTGGTCTGACAAATTTTGTCTTCTTCGTTGACATGTTGACAATAGGGTCAAAATTTGGTGTTAACAGCACAAATCCATAGATTTATGCAAACCTTGCAGGGAGATAATGGGTAACTATTGGGGAGGATGCTTTCTTGGCGCATATTATATTCCTGAATTAAAATTGAGTGTAATTTAAATGCTACAACCCACGTGAGTATTGTTGCTGACAATGAGAGGGCGTATTAAAAGAAAATGTACTATATTGCTAAAAAGTAATTAGAGATCAGTCTCATTTCAACCAATATACAAATAAATTGCAATATGTATATGTTGCAGTAAATACCTTGAATTATATATATGCCGAATAAAATGTCAGTGAAATAATAAATAAATAAGACAGGCGCAAAGTAAATTCTCACGAGACACACTAAATCACATAAGCACAATGGTGTAATATAATAACTCTCTTTTGAATATTCTAAGCATTGATGGTATCGCAGTCACAAACGGGAACAGATCACCAAAATCTTACCTTACATGTCCATATTAGTTATTCCTGGGCCATGTTCTACAGTTTGTTGTATCCAGACAGTTGGACCACAATCTTCAGTGAAATACTGATGTATGGTAGCTGTGATGTCTCAAAAACTCACCAACGCGTTTCATCCGTACAATGAACTTTCTCAAGGCTAAAGTTCCATGTGTAATTGGAACTGTAAGAACCCCGTGGGGGAGAGTGCCACACAGGCGACAAACCCCTTTCTAATGCTTCAGGAACTTACCCAATTCACGTGGATGACTATGAAACACCATGCTGCTTCCTTTCCCAGCAGTAGGACCTCTGTTGGCTCATCAGTCTTGAGGAAACAAAGATTAGATCCATGTCTACCAGAAAAGAACTGTCCGAGAATACGGCAAAGAGCAGAGACACTCAGTCAATTTCCATGCCGCCACATCGTTTTGATCTAGCCAAGGGCGCAGGACTACAAGTAAGTGGGACCGGGAACAGTCCCGCCCCAAATACTCTACTCACTCCTTTGGTGAGGACCTAACCGGAAGTAAAGAATCAAGAGCTATACTCACCCAGGCACTCCAACTTCCAGTCCCTGCTCTCCTGCTTCTTTCCGTCACCTGTGAAAGACAGAAAACAACACAGCCTCCCTCTACTCTACAGGTGAGGCTAGTATGTAAAACCCACACAACAGGCGCCCTGACCCTAACAAACAACTAACTAATGGTCGGGTAACACAACTTCACTACAAACTGGATGTAGTGTGCTCCCTAAAACTCCTCTCTCTTTCTACGGGGAACACCAGCCGGTGTTCACGTTCAACTCCGGAGGGCTGATCCTAAACCCTCACCCAGGTTGTACCGAGATGACTATCTTCTCACTATGGGGTCACTCATGGAATCCCAAGGACCAGCCGCCACCAGCACAATCGGGGCTCACAGAAGCATCGTACAACCGGAGTGGCAGCTTCCGCTCGGAACCGCCAGTGATCACTACTGGAACTCGAGATGGTCGCCTTCACCCAAGTGTAACACCACACAATCTGGATCTGGCAGGGACCCTGTCAGAAATCAGACTGGACACCCAATTAGAACCACGGGACTTACTGCTGAAATTCAAAAGGGCTGTGCTGCACTGCCAGTGAGGTACCCAATCACTGCCTCAGGTAACCCAGGGACCTACTTGACGGGGAAAACTACTGTGTGTTCTACCTTAGCTGGGTGCCCGACAGTAGGGTGGTGTGCGGGCGGGGGCCTGGTAGAGGTGGTGCCCGAACAGGCCCTACCTGCTTTCCTGGTCCTCTGGGATCTTCTCCCGGAGCTTCCCCAACTGCCGCCGCTTCCAGGCTTGGCCGCGGTCTTCTGGACTTGATCCCACAGATCTTCAGGTGGCAGAATCGCTCTCAGCCCTGACAAGGGCTCTCTGCCGCCGCTCGTGTTTTCCGCCGTCTTCTTCTCTGCTGTGCTTGATCGCCGCTCTCCAGTCCACGTCCATCTTCTTCTCTCTCCGACGGACTAAAGATGGCGGCGCAATGTCACGCGGCATCGATGCGTCGCTGTATGATGATGCGGCGAGCCTAGATTGGCTCCCCGCCGCGCCAAGGAATCAAATGGCCGGGAGGTGAGCCCTGATTGGCTCTCGTTCCGCAGGTGAGTCCCCCACAGAGCTATAAATACCTAGACTCCACCTTTGATTGGGCAATATATGCTTTATTCATAAAAATAATCTGTGATTAGATTAAAAACAATTAATATAAAATAAACTGATTATTAGAACCAAGAGCCAGTGCTATGCATAACTCTTTACTTTAATAAAGATAGAGAATGAGATAATGAATATCGATTTGATTCTAAGATTCCGGGAGCTGTCTAGCAGATACGAGCTTCCTCATTCAACCCCACAGAGAAAGCACTGGGTGCTGGAAGACATGTAAGTATTGTACATTGACTATGGTTATATATTGACTATGGTCATGCGTCCTTTCCCCATCCCTCCCTGAAATCGCAGACTGTAGTAAGTGCCCATCACGCTCGAAGATTAATTGAACGTTGCTGTGTTCTGTGGTTCGGTTCTGGGCAGCATACTCAGTCTGGGCAGTTTACTTGCCTTAATGTATCTGTCCCCAGGTGTCTGCATTATTTTGTATGCACTGAAACGTTAATAGAGAATTATTATAGGACCCTACAGTCTATTTTCTGCTGCAGTTAGTGGATAAATGTATGGATTTTCAAACAGCAGCATGAGGGTAAGGCATCATTCTTTGTTGAAACTCAGCACAGTTATATTTGTCCACTCAGGACCCCTCCCCTTTCACAGCCACTAATGGTTTACTTACTTTTTTTTGTTATATCGTGATGCACCTGCATTCTTGCACACTATTTTGAGTTGCATGCAGGGCCGGATTAAGGGAATGGAGGCCCCTGAGCTAAGGGGGCCTCCATTCCCCCGTGAGGGCCCCCCCCCCAGTGATTCGAGCCGCCCCCCCCCCCCCCCCCCGAGATCTCCTCAGTAAGGAGACTGCAGCGCACCGGGGAAGGACCGCAGTGAATCTGCTCAGCAGCACTGATCGCGCCGGGGGCGCCCCCGCCCCTGACCAATCAATACTGCTGCTGAGCAATTTCAAGGGCCCTCTGGATGCCCGAGGCCCCTGGGCTGTAGCCCAGTTAGCCCTATGGTTAATCCAGCACTGGTTGCATGTATCAATTCAAAATAACTGCACTTTCAGTGCAAAATTGTACTCATCTCTAAATGGGGCTCATAGAGTACCAAATTTCACCCCCACATAACTTAAAATCCTTAATCCATGTTTAAGGTGGTCATTCCAAATTAAAGACTTCTCGCGAACACAAACAGGAACTATGCTGGGTACACTAGAACATAAGTCTTTTAGATATATTAGTTTTGTTGCCTTCACAGGCTACTAAGAAAAAAAAGGGGCAAGAAAGATGCAGGGAAGTGAAGGTAATTTCCTTGCCCGCATTTATATTAGCACACAGCAGATTTATTATTCATATGCTTGAAATATAATTCTTTTCATGAAATATATTTTCATTAGATAAAATAAAATCTTTTTTTTATTCTTGGATTTCAGTATGTCTAGTCTTGCGTATAAGTTTGGTATGCAAGAAACAGACAGCACAGATGTAGCCTTTCATACACAGACTGTAAGTTATTCAGACAGCAAACCTTCAGTTTTACTTGTTAATGGTGCTAGAGTGATTTACTTTGTTTTTGCAAGTGTAATTTTAGGGTGGAACAGATGGTGCAAGTATTGTTTAAACTGGTATTATGGTTTTAATGAATATTGGCTATTACTTGCTCAGTGGACCTTTTGTTCTTTATTTAATAAGTTTCATCTCTTTTATTCTTTTTTTTTTTTTTAATAAAAGTGACATTGTGTTGGACTTAAATAATTTAGAGGAGATGTATGCCAAGGGGCTGCTTTGTCAATGCGTTACACTGTATGCTTTTGACACTAGAAAAGAGTCATGAAAAAGGTCAAATAAAAACATAAAGGGGACACACCAACTTGAAAGTCATTAACCATTATTAAAAAAAAAAAAGTATACATCTGCAATATATTTGATATTATCTCAGTATTATTAAGTTTTTCTGCAAACTTATTTATCCCCCTATAGCCACTTTATTTTGTGGGTAACCCCTGGAACCTTCTCTGTCTCTGGGCTCATGATAAGTGTCTCTAGGTGGGTCAGAGTGTAAAGGTCTCACCCTAATCTCTTGGCATGGTGCCTTAACCCGAATCTTGAGTAGAGACCTTGGTGCCGTATTTGTCTTCTACCATGGGTCAACTCGGGAACCACTGCCCTACTCCCTACAAGCACTCTTACAGAAAAGGAGAGGCACGCTTAGATTGAGGGAAAAGCCATCTGGCACAATTATCAATACCAGAGCAATGGTTTAAGTCTGCAAGATGGCACAGAGAAAGGCGGGAGGCAGGGCCATTTTTATAATGGTTATTTAGCACTGATATATTGAGATATTGAAATATACAGTTATATCTATTTTGCTTTACTTTATAAGTCAGAATAAACTTGTTATTGATATTGATTATTATGAAGTTATTGGTCTCCAGTATCTAAAGCTATATATGATCTGTATAATCCGTCAGGGTTGTATGTAAGTAAGGGTTAGTGATAGTCTTAAAATGTTGGTTTTAGAGCTGCACTACCACCCAGGGTTGCTATATGTATATTTTTGTTTCTGGGGCTCTGCCAGTTCTGTAAAACACACTAGCTGCTCAAGGCCCAATCAGTCAGGGTGACCGCATAGGTGGCACCAGCAGGACCACCTCTATTCCTCTGCCCAAAGGATTGCACAATGCCATATATAGACAGTGCACGGCCTTATTGTATACATACGATGTGCACCCTCTAATCCCACCTCTATACCCTTTGTGTTTGTGTCTCTTTGTCTTCGCATTGTGGGTGTCTGTCCTTTCCTTCACCCCCTTTATGTGTCTGTCTCTCTTTGTCCCTATTATCACATGTATCTCCTCACCTTTTTCTACCATTTCCCAGTATCTATTTTCCCCTGTGCAACCATGTCCAATGCCACCTCTCACTCCCGCCTACAAGGCTTCTCTTGTGCTGCTCCCCACTTATGGAATTCCTTACTACGCTCAATCCAGCTTTCCCACAGTCTTCAAATCTTTAGACACTCTCTGAAAACCTATCTTTTTTTTTAGAGGTGACCTTATCCTCGAAAACACTATTCACACTAATGCACCCTCACAACTGTCATAATCTCCAATCTGAACAACACTCGCTCCTCTTGTTCCTCTCGAATGAGCAGGGTCCTCCATACCCTTTGTTTTCAAGTCTTCATTTATTTAGTCTACCTAGTATGTCCCTGTTTTATGAATGTACTATTTTCCCTACTATATGGCTCTGTGGAGCACTGTGATGCCTTAGAAATCTATGATAATAAATAATAATATTGATGCCACCTAACTGAACCTGAACCTCAAAACTCTGATTTTAATCATTTTTGATAAGCAACTGAATGGTAAATTTTTTCTACATTGTGTATTATTTAGTAACTCTCTCTTTTGTGAATTATGATACTATGCTCTTAATTTTAGACCATAGTGCCCACTGTCTTAAGTGCCCCAAGCCCCCCAAAGCCATAACCCAACTCTGGGGGGAGCTGTACATGGACAGTGTGTGGTGACAGCGTATGTCATCATATACTGTCCAGCAGCCTGCAGAGCAGGCCTGGAGCTCCAATTCTCATGAGACTAAGAGCTTACCTGCTCACTCTGCAAGGCGTTCTTTTAAACTCTGATGTCAGCTCCATAGGTAAATACAGCAGGCTGGGGGGGGGTGTCATAATGTGTCTCGGGGGGGTTATAATATGTCTTGTGTGGCATGATAATGTGCCTTGGGGGTGGCATGATAATGTGACTGGGTGGTAGCCTGATTTGTCTGCAGGGTGGCATGGTGTGATTTGTCTGGGTGTGTATTGTGGTGTGATGGGTGATGTGGCAGGGGGTAGCGTGATGCAGGATGTGGCGTGATGTGTCTGAGAGGTGGCGTTATGTAGCTGGTGATAAATGTAATATTTTATTATAATGTATGTATTTTATACTGTGTGATCTGTGTCATGTACGATGTTCACCTATTGCTCGGTTTTCCATATATACATTTTCCAACGGGTCCCAACATTCCAGGATCTATGCAAGAATCCAGTACCAGGTTGTGAAAGCTGCAATAACTGGTAGGTGAGAGCAACACCATTTTAATACATAATGTGGGAATTCAATTAGCTGCAAAGTGAACATCCGCGAGACACTTTACGGCTGAAATTTGACAGAAATCACTGTTCATTTTTCCTCTCAAGGAAAAATAAGCAGAGATTTCTACCGTAATTGCCAGCAATGTGGGCTGCGCGATACCCATGTATCACATCACCAGCAATTGAGTCTCCCCAATTTGTTATGCCACGCCACATATTGACCACGTCACCAACATTATGCGACCACACCCCTTCACCGATGCATCGGTATACATCTCTCTTCCTGTGCACCTGTGGGGGTGGGGGAGGGCAAAATTTCACTGTACCCCAGCCCCAAATTTCTCTTGCCAGTCCTGTGCATACCATTATCTGATACTGGTGCGCCCTATGCTGCAAATAGAGAGTCAAGCTGCACGTAATACATTAATATCTCACGGGACACCATATAACAATGAGCTTTGCAAAATGTACTGTAATTATTATTAATCTGGAACAGAGCTGGGCCTATATGCTTTAAATGCCAGGGCTGATTTTTAGTCCCAGTCCGGCCCTGGCGGGAGGTATACAGTGAAACTATGTGGAGTAAGTCTGTGGCTAGATATATGACTACACATTTGTAACCTCTTCTAAATAAGCAAGCAGGAGGAACACATTAAATATAATACAGATAAACAGCAGATCATTACTGAGCTCGTAAGACTATGGTATAGTGGGCGCGCTGGAACTGTAGGTGACCGCTTATTTAAACAGCAAGTCAGTTGTATTATCCCTTGTCATTATACACTGTTACTGATGAAACTGCTCCTCACAAGCATTTAGGTAAAAGATTCTACACCGTCTGGGCAGGGGAGGTCATAGCCATGGCAAACGCAGGAATTATAGAGAGCAATTTCCAAATACCTGCAATGGGAACCCTATTTAACACATTTCGCATGAGACTTGTACAATCCTAGTACTACAGTAACACATTAATATGATTAAATAGATGCTATTATTATTTGAATAACATATTTTATTGATGAATGAAGGTTTAAATATTTTTAAAAAACACAAGTGATAGTGCAATGCTGCAGATAGATACTCAAATCTGGCGATTCTGCTTAATAAAATGTAGCAATTTTTTATTTTTTGGAAAATATAAATATTGAAACAAGTAATATTAACCTGAACATGAAAACCTTATGTAAAGATTTACAAAAAGTTGAAGTGTTATGATGGAGGGAGCAGGGGCTTTGGGATTTGCATAATTTTGGCCCCGCCACTGTGATGCAATGATGCGAATGCCTCATTTTATCATGGGAGCGGGACAAAAAAGTCACGATTCAGAGAGAATCGCGTCATGGAAGCAGGGGCGTATTGGGAGCTCAAATTGGCACTGGAAAAAAGTCTGAAAGTGGCCTCATGTAAGTGGGGCCAAATACATGTTAGGCGGGGCCCAGTATGTGTGTGTACCCACTGTGTCTGTCCTTGTATGTGTGTGCGCTCACTGTGTCTGTGCGCCCACTGTATGTACCTGAGTATGTGTGTCCTGTTCTTGACGCTTTCCCTTCCTGTGACTGCTGATGTCTTTGACTCAGTTGCTGCTTGTCTGGATCCTGGAATGTTGAGAGTCATATCTGAAAAAAAATGGGTACATGAAACAATGAGCCCTGGTGTTAAATCAATAGCACTGCCGTTTAATAATTAGGTCTCCCTCCAGCCCTATTAAAAAAATAGAAGTCACAATTGATAAATAGAGCTAATCCCTACATCCAACCCCAAAATTAAATTAATAGTATTCCCATTGAATAAATAAACCTATTTCCCTACCTCCAGACAGGCCCGGCAATAAATAGCATTTAAGTTTAATAAATATAACCATTTCCCACAACCATCCCTTGCATTAAATAATTCGTATTCACATTTAATAATTAGCCCTCCTCCCCAAACTCAGCCCCACAATCAATGAATAGCCCCAAACCAACATTAAATTAAAATCCTGCCCCCTCATCTTACCTTTCAATCTCCTTGTTCTCCAAGTGCGATCCCCTTCTCTTCTTTTTTTCTGAGTCCTCGCTGAGTCTCCATTCTGCTTTCCTCTGTGCTGTGCTTGCGATGAATGTCACAGCACGGAAGAGGGGACCAGGGAGGGAGCCGGATTGCCACCTGACCTGACCACCTGATCTGAACGATCAGGTGTCCACAAAAGGTAAGATTTTTGTTTTGTTTTGTTTTTTTTTTACAGGATTTCCTGCCTTGGGCCTCCATTCCCCCTGGGCCCCGGGCACCTGCCCATCAAGCCCAGTCGGAAAGATGGCCCTGGTCCCTGCCCTCTCCCCCATTTCATCGCCATAAGATCCCCTGCCATCACCACCATTTCATTGCCATATGGCCCCTGCCCTCACCCCCATTTCATTGCCATAGGCCCCCTACCCTCATCTGATTGCATTACCATAAGTCCACCTGCCCAAACTGCATTTCATTGCCATAAGCCCTCCTGCTGTCATCCCCATTCCATTGCCATAAGCCCCCCTGCCCTCAACTCCATTTCATTGCCATAAGCCCCCTGCCCTCACCCCATTTCATTGCCATAAGCCCTCCTGCCTGACCCCATTTCAATGCCATAAGCTCCCCTACCATCAACCACATTTCATTGCCATAAGCCCCCCTGCCTGAGCCCATTTCATTGCCATAAGCTCTCCTGCCGTCATCCCCATTCCATTGCCATAAGCCCCCCTGCCCTCAACCCCATTTCATTGCTATAAGCCCCCCTGCCCTCACCCCATTTCATTGCCATAAGCCCTCCTGCCTGACCCCATTTCAATGCCATAAGCTCCCCTACCCTCAACCATATTTCATTGCCATAAATCCCCCTGCCTGACCCCATTTCATTGCCATAAGCCCCCCTGCCCTCACCTCATTTTATTGCCATAAGCCCTCCTGCCCTTAATCCCATTTAATTGCCATAAGTCCTTCTGCCCTCAGCCCCATTTCATTGTGAAAACACACATAACACACCCACACAGTATATTAACACACACACACCACACTGACATAAGACCCCTTGCCCTCACCCCCATTACAGTGACATAAGCCCCCCTGCCCGCACACACTATACTGATATAAGCCTCCCTGCCCACACACACTATACTGACATAAGCCCTGCTGCCCACACACACACACACACACATTACATTGCCATAACACACACTGCATTAACACACTACACTGATATAAGACCCTCTGCCCTCACCACATTATAGTGACATAAGCCCCCCTGCCCACACACACTATACTGACATAAGCCCTCCACACACACTACATTAAAACACACTACATTGACATAAGGTCCCCCTATCCTCATCCACATTACATTGCCATAACACTGACACACACTACATTGACATAAAACACCCTCACACTTACCTTATTCCAGCCGCGCTTCCTGCACTGTACACATGGAATGGCACATGGTGTGCGTCCTATGTGACCTTTGTTTATTATTGGCTAGAATAAGGCCATGTATGGGGAGGTGGGGCACTCCTGATCCCCCCGCCCCCCAATCCAGCTGGCCCTGATTGTCAGCCATTGCCCAATGACAAAAAAAAAAGCAAGCAGCCTACAGTCTGCCTCATTAGCCCCCCTGGCATACAGGGGAAACCCAGTAAGGCCTATGGACAATCCACCCTGCATGGAAGCTCCCATCCTGCAAAAGAATGCGGGTAATAAAAAAAAAAATACATCTTTCTCCAAGTGGCCAGCATTAGGAGCTGGTGATTTGAAATGGCTTTCGTAACTGCAGGAACTGTAGAGTCAGAGGGTTTTATAGGCAGACTCCTAGTTCAGATAAGCAAGGCAATCTCTATACTCAACTGCCTACCTGACTACCTAATGGGGAACAATAGATTAGCACCCAGAATTCAGTTAATAACAGTGTCTAGCTGCAGGGCCCTGGTTGGCAATAATAATGTACACAGGTAGTCACACAGTCACTAAGAGTGTGACATCACCTGACTCCTAGGGCAGTCTGGGTTTGGCTGGATCCTCTATAGAATTGCTGGTTCCTAGGCACTCTGGATCGTGTATATACTATGGACCCTGGATACTCTGAACTCTGGATAAACGTAAGAGGCTTGCCACTCCAGCCCCTGTATACACAATAGGACACTGGATATACTCACTGGAGAATGGATTGTTTGAGCTGCTACAAATCATTCTCCTCTGGAGTGGGTCCAGCCAATCCATCTCCAGCAGTCCGCTACCCAGCCAAATTGCTCTCATTTCTTATACTCCTACACTTCTTCCTCTTCTATGTGGTCAATTTAGTCCCTGCCAGATATCTCCTTTTGGTTACTTGTTCATTCTGTTTCCTTCCCAGAAACCATTACTGAGGTTAGATAATCAATTATATGTTAATTACCACTTATGTATGTTTCTATGCTTCAGCTCATGTATATGGGGGCAAAGTAAAAGCACATTGCTGCATTTACACAAGTTACATAAATAAGCTAAGGAAACTAAATGCTTAATAGAACATAAAGACAAGTGCACACACTTGAGTACAGTAAGGGCATGTATAAATAAATGCAGCATGCCCCTAGTCACAACCTAATTAGATTTGGACAAATACCCAGATACAGTCTTAGAAACATATCTTTTGCATATACCTGAGGCCTGGCGTAATACCAGCAGCACTATCTAGCCACTTCTGATTGGATGTTTGCATATTGACCTATCCTGATAGTGTGATACCCCACTCAGGACTAGTGACTCCCTACAAAAGGACTATATATCTGGAATGGTGGTATCACTTAAGCAAAAAGAGGAACCCTATACCTGAAAGTACATGGAAAACTGTGTTTGTGGGATGTAACCATTAAGGATGTGCGGGCTCGGATGTCTGGAATCCGAGCCCACCCGAACAGTGTGATTCCGAGTCAGATCCGAGCGATGTCCGGGTATTCCCGCCGATTCCGAAACTTAAAAAGAGGCTCTGACTCATAATCCCGCTGTCGGATCTCGCTATACCCGGATCCTTTAAATTCCCCGCTTGCCGCCGCCATCTTCACTCGGGCATTGATCAGGGAAGAGTGAGGGTGTGTTAGGTGGTCCTCTGTCCTGTGATTTCTCGTGCTGTGCTGTGCTGTGTTCTGCTCAGTCCAGTCCAGTGATGCTGTGTCCTGCTGAGTCCAGTGGTGCTGTGTCCTGTGCTCTGTTCTGCTAAGGGCATTGTTATTTCTAAATTATTCCAAAGTTATAAAAAATGTATTAAAAAGTTATAAAAAAAAATATTAAAAAAATAAAAAAATTATAAAAAAATTATACGGAAAAAAAAAAAATAGGTTGAAAAAAATAGGTAGTACTATTTCAATTCAAAGTCACACTACGTTCACTCTTGCAGCTGTCACAAAAAATAGGTAGTACTTTTTCAATTCACAGTCACATTATGTTCACTCTTCCAGCTGTCACAAAAATTAGGTAGTACTATTTCAATTCAAATTCACACTACGTTCACTCTTGCAGCTGTCACTAAAAATAGGTACTGCTGTATAACTACAGTCCAGTGGTACTCTCCTGTGCCGCAGATAATTTGTAAAGGCTTTGCCCAGTGTGTGTGGTTTAGGGGTACACTCTCTTGTGCTGCATATAATGGAGAACCAAAATTTGGAGGATAAAGTAGGGAAAGATCAAGAACCACTTCCTCCTAATGCTGAAGCTACTGCCACTAGTCATGACATAGACGATGAAATACCATCAACGTCGTCTGCCAAGGCTGATGCCCAATCTCCTAGTACAGGGCATGTAAAATCCAAAAACCCAAAGTTGACTTAAATTTCCAAAAAAAGAAAATTAAAAATATCTGAGGAGAAACGAAAACTTGCCAATTTGCCATTTACGACACAGAGTGGCAAGGAACGGCTTAGGCCCTGGCCCGTGTTCAGGACTAGTGGTTCAGCTTCACCCAAGGATCTAAGCCCTCCTCCTCCCCTCTCTCAAAAAAATTGTAGAGACTTATGCTGTCAGCAACAACAACAAAACAGCAAACAACTCTCTCTTCTAAACAGATGACATCACAAATCCCCAAGGCGAGTCCAAGGGTGTTGGTGGTTGATAAGCCTGACCTTCCCATCACTGTACGGGAAGAGGTGACTCCATCCACCATTTGCAGCACACCCTCTGCATATGCTGGAAGGATCACCCACAGTGTAGATCCAGATTTGGATAATCAAGGTGTCAATGTTGTACACCGGGAGGAGGCTATTGATGTAGCTGGCGCTGTGGAGGAACTTGATGATGAGGATGCTGATGTGGTTATTGTAAATGAGGCACCAGGGGGGGAAACAGCTGTTGTCCATGGGATGAAAAAGCCCATCGTCATGCCTGGTCAGAAGACCAAAAAATGCACCTCTTCGGTCTGGAGTTATTTTTATCCAAATCCTGACAACAAATGTATGGCCATATGTAGCTTATGTGAAGCTCAAACAAGCAGGGGTAAGGATCTTGGCCACCTAGGGACATCCTCCCTTATACATCACCTGAATAACCTTCATAGTTCAGTGGTTAGTTCAGGAACTGGGGCTAGGACCGTCATCAGTCCAGGGACACCTAAATCCCTTGGTCCTGTTGGATACACACCACCAACACCCTCCTCGTCAACTTCCTCCACGATCTCCATCAGATTTAGTCCTGCAGGCCATGTCACCAGCTAGACTGAGTCCTCTTCAATACGGGATTCATCTGAGGAATCTTGCAGCGGTACGCCTACTACTGCCACTGCTGCTGTTGCTGCTGGTAGTCGGTCATCTTCCCAGAGGGGAATTCGTAAGACCGCTACGTCTTTCACCAAACAATTGACCGTCCAACAGTCATTTGCCATGAGCACCAAGTACGACACTAGACATCCTATGGCAAAGCGGATAACTGCGTGTATAACAGCAATGTTGGTGTTAGCTGTGTGTCTGGTGTCCGCCATCAGTGGAGTGGGATTTAGACGGTTGATGGAGGTATTGTGTCCCCGGTACCAAATCCCGTCGAGATTCCACTTCACTAGGCAGGCGATACCAAAGATGTACAGAGAAGTAAGAACAAGTGTCCTCAGTGCTCTAAAAAATGATGTTGTACCCACTGTCCACTTAACCACGGACATGTGGACAAGTGGTTCAGGGCAAACTAAGGACTATATGACTGTGACAGCCCACTGGGTAGATGTATCGCCTTGCGCAGCAACAGCAGCAGCTGCATCAGTAGCAGCATCTCCACAACGGCTGCTCGTGCCAAGGCAGGCAACGTTGTGTATCACAGGTTTTAGTAAGAGGCACAACGCTGACAACCTCTTAGAAAAACTGCTGACAACCTCTTAGAAAAACTGAGGGAAATAATCTCGGAGTGGCTTACCCCACTTAGACTCTCCAGGGGATTTGTGGTGTCAGACAACGCCAGTAACATTGTGCGGGCATTACATATGGGCAATTTCCAGCACGTCCCATGTTTTGCCCACAACGTTAATTTGGTGGTGCAGCGTTACCTCAAGAGTGACAGGGGTGTGCAGGAGATGCTTGCGGTGGCACGCAAAATTGCTGGACACTTTCGGCATTCTGCCAGTGCCTACCGCAGACTCGAGCAACATCAAAAAAGTCTGAACCTGCCCTGCCATCACCTCAAACAAGAGGTTGTGACGTGCTGGAACTCCACCCTCTATATGCTGCAGAGGATGGAGGAGCAGCAAAAGGCCATTCAAGCCTACACAGCCACCTACGACATAGGAAAAGGAGTGGGGATGCGCCTGAGTCAAGCGCATTGGAGACTGATTTCCGTGTTGTGCAAGGTTCTGCAGCTGTTTGAACTTGCCACACGAGAAGTCAGTTCCGACACTGTCAGCTTGAGTCAGGTGATTCCCCTGATCAGGCTGTTGCAGAAGCAGCTGGAGAAAATGAGGGAGGAGCTGGTAAACCATTGCGATTCCATCAAGCATGTAGCTCTTGTGGATGAAGCCCTTCGTACGCTTTGCCAGGATCCGAGGGTGGTCACTCTTTTAAAGTCAGAGGAATACATTCTGGCCACCGTGCTCGATTCTCGGTTTAAAGCGTATGTTGTGTCTCTGTTTCCGGCGGACACAAGTCTACAGAGGTGCAAAGACCTGCTGGTCAGGAAATTGTCCTCTGAAGAGGACCGTGACATGCCAACAGCTCCACCTTCATATTCTTCACCACCTGTGGCTGCAAAGAAAAAAACTCAGTTTTCCTAAAAGACCCGCTAGCTTGGATGCAGACAACATTTGGTCCGGACTGAAGGACCTGCCAACCATTGCAGACATGTCTAGTGTCGCTGCATTGGATGCTGTCACAATAGAAAAATGGTGGAGGATTATTTTTCTGACACCATCCAGATAGACATGTCAGACAGTCCATATTGTTACTGGCAGGAAAAAAAGGCAGTTTGGAAGCCCCTGTACAAACTGGCTCTATTTTACCTGAATTGTCCCCCCTCCAGTGTGTACTCGGAAAGAGTTTTTAGTGCAGCGGGGAACCTGGTCAGTGAGCGGCAAAGGAGGTTGCTTCCGCAGAACGTTGAAAAAATGATGTTCATTAAAATGAATTATCAATTCCTCAATCAAGTACAGCACTGCCCTCCAGATAGTACAGAGGGACCTGTGGTTGTGGAGTCCAGCGGGGACGAATTGATAATGTGTGAGGAGGAGGAAGTACACACTGAAGGGGGAGAGGAATCAGAGGATGAGGATGAGGACGACATCTTGCCTCAGTAGAGCCTGTTTAGTTTGTACAGGGAGAGATGAATAGCTTATTTGGTGTGGGGGCCCAAACAAACCAATCATTTCAGCCACAGTTGTTTGGTAGGCCCTGTCGCTGAAATGATTGGTTTGTTAAAGTGTGCATGTCCTATTTCAACAACTTAAGGGTGGGTGGGAGGGCCCAAGGACAATTCCATCTTGCAACTCTTTTTTTGTCATTATGTGACCGTTCAACAGTCGTTTGCCATGAGCACAAAGTAAAACCAAATTAAACAAATTAAACCAAAAGTATAATATAACTTATAAGCACTACACTTGAAAGCTTGAGCCTTTAAATCAGTGGTCAGGGAACAGGGGTAAATTACCCCAATTGGGGTAAAAATAAAATTCCTGGGGGTAATGCTGCCGATTGACATGCTGTCAGTTGGATTGTAGACCCCTTTAAATGTGAAATTGCTGTTGTACCAGAAGGGCCTCAGGGGTTGGCAGAGGCACTTCTTGAGCTTCGATGCAATAATGAAGCACGTATTGCATTTGAAAACAAAGCAGATCTGTCATATTTTTGGATGTCAACAGCTGCAAAGGCATCAAAATTGTACATGAGGAGGCAGTCACAAAGTTGCTGCCTTTTGCAACAACCTACCTTTGCCACCAAGGATTTACCACTCTAACGAACATAAAAACAAAGCAGAGAAATCAATTGGACGCTGAAGACTGTATCCAAATTGCTAGGACATCAAAATGCCCCAATATTGATGCTCTCGTATCAAAAATGAAGCAACAACATTTCTCCAAAACCTAAAGTTTTGAAGTTGAAGCTTTCAAAGAAATTTTGAATAGATTCAATAACATTTTGAATTTCAATAATTAATAATATATGATTTCCTTCCTTTCAAATCAAGGGGGTAACGTCGGCGTATCTAAATATATTTGGGGGTAAAAGGTAAAAAAGTTCCCTGACCCCTGCTTTAAATGAAAAAGTCACTCTTCATTGCACGAAGATTTGCAACAGGGACAGTTTTTTTGTTCCCAAAGTCAACAAATAACACTTCAACCCTGTCTGTCTTTAACATACTTGATGGGATCTCAATGATGAATGCTCTGTACCATGGTTGGAGGAGGTATTGTGGCCCCGGTACCAAATTGGGTACCGGGGCCACTCCACTACGCAGTCCAGATAGAGGCGTATCAGATATTAAAAAACGTTGACTGTTGCTGCCAAATCCAAAATTAATCAAAATGACCTGTCATTGTCTAAAACAAGAGGTATTGGCACGCTCGAACTACACCCTGTATATGCTGCAGAGGATGTAGGAGCAGGCAGCTGTGCAGTGGAATTGAGACCATTTGAAGGTGGAGGTATTGTGGCCCCGGTAACAAATTGGGTACCGGGCCCACTCCACTACGCAGTCCAGAAAGCTACCTCGGTGCAACGTTTTGGACTAAAAACAATATTGTGAGGTGTGAGGTGTTCAGAATAGACTGGAAATTAGTGGAAATGATTGTTATTGAATGTTATTGAGGTTAATAATAGCGTAGGAGTGAAAAACAAACAAAAAACTAGATTTTAGCACTTTTTATGCTTTTTTAAAAATAAATCAGAACCCAAAATCCTAAATCAGAACCAAAACCTTTTGTCAGGTGTTTTGGCAAAACAAATCAGAACCCAAAACCTCAAGCTAATCAGAACCCAAAACCCAAAACACTAAAAGTGCCCGGTGCACACCCTTAGTAACCATGTGACCTGCTGAGAGAGGAGGAGAGTACTCCTCTCTCAGGAGAGTACTGAGAGAAACAAGCTGTCACCATTGCCATGCTGTTGTTGGTATGCTGAGGAGAAACCAGAGGTGCGCAATATAGTTGTTCTACAGGGGCTGGGTGTACAGCCTGAAGCAGTCGGACAGGAGTGAATATTCCCTGTACCCAGGAGTCATATGGATAAAGCAAGAGAAGACAATTATTAATAGCTCATCTGTTACTCTCTCACAGACAGCTTTCGCACAGTTAAACTTGCATAGATTTAATTATCATACCCAGAAAGGAGTTTGTCAGAGAACAGCGACAGCTTTCTACAATAGAAAAACTGCAGAATATCGAGAAAAGAGAATAAGAGCTGTAAGACAGAGGAGTTAGAGACAGTCCAGCATTAGTGACATACGGAGTCAGCCATTTTGAGCTGTCATCCAGCAAAATACTTTAAGATAAATACAACTACACAAGAGTTAGTCAGTTGTCTATTCCCAAGTCCAGCAACAAATCAGCAACTACTCCTAACAGGAATGCCTGCTTTAGCTGCCCCTGCAATGTATCAGTAAAACTGTGTCCCATCATAGGGTTGAAGACTGGCAGGTTATACAGTGTTTCCAGTTCAGTATTTAAAAAGCTTGCAAACAATTTTACTCTACATTTATGTGCACCATCAAAAGTCTGGCCAGGGAAGAAACAACTATAATACATACCATATATTTGTGAAGTAATAATAGTTTGGATTGAGTTTTAAAGTTGCAGTTACCTCCAGTACACGTACACGCTGACAGCGCTGCGCCGAGTAATCTAGGCTTAGTTCATAGATAATTGGTGCTGTCTTTATTTATGGAGATTATCACTCTCAAGATAACTACTGTTATTGCATGTTTGCATTTTTCTATTTAATGTGATACTGTGTTTGCTACAATTATCTTGTTAGTTGTGCGGGGTGACATTAACCTTTCTCTTGAAGGAGGCTAGACTGCATGGAAGGGTTCCCGTAAAATAAATATAGGGTTATTTCATTTTATTTGTATCATTATTGTGTATTTGGGGTTTGGGATCACCTGTCTCTCTGCTGTGGCGTGGGAAAAGAAGAAGCTGATGGAAACATCTATCATGGTGAAGAAAACACACGTAGGGTAGATTCGTACAAACATTTACATACCACTTACAGGGTGTTACATAAGTATCTCATGTATTAGCTATTATGTCAATTTGCAGCGATCTATATGGATTTCTTTTTTTGTAATTTCCATTTGGACTACTGAAGGAAACAAGATTCCCATTGACTTTTAATCAGTAAACGTGGGATATTGACCACAAAATGGACAAAATTTATGCTAAAAAATATTTGATGTAAAAATAACATATTTAAGTCCCAATACTGAGAAGTATGTATCTTAAGATCCATGCAGGTTGGCACAAGTAGCATATGCATCCCACTTGTACTCATGGTTTTATGTCCCTATTAGGCATCAATAAAATTTAAAAAACATCTAATAGAGCAAAAACAACTCCCTGTCTCATGTCTGAAAAACTGAAACGGAAGCCTAAGATATGCCCAAGTGACGAATAAAGCACCAATCAGCAGGGCCGGATTTACCGCTAGGCAATCTAAGTGACTGCCTAGGGCCCAGCGATCCCCAGGAGGAGCCCCAATGCCTGGCGGTGGGTGGGGGACACGACCGTCCGCCTACCATAACCTGCTGCCGCTAACCGCCAATATAGGTAAAAAAATTGCGCCCGAATTTTTTTTTTTTAAAAAATATATATATATAAGAAAGGTTAAGCAAAAAATTGAGTACGCTTTCTTACTCAAGTTTTCTGGACAAAACCATGTTTCAATGCAAGGGGTGCAATTAGTTTATTGTTTTGCGCATAAAGAAATTACTGCCTGTTTTTTATGTAGCACACAAATACTTGACAGCTTATTTTTACACTGAAATGTAAAGTTGATCTAGGATATGCCTTACTCCAAATATAAATCTGCCATCACATTTTAAATTTACCTCCCCTCCAATTCAACATGGTTGTAGGTATTGGAAAAAGTGTGTGTTGGGAATGTTCAGTTTTGTTTTTAAGTCATCAAATGAGGGAAAGAAGTGTTTTTGGTGATATCATTGAGGTAGCGAACATCTTTCCACTTCCATAGCTCGAAGGATGGTATCCTACAGCCTGGTGGAAATTTAGGGTTATCAAAGAGTGGAATTATTGGGCTAGGAGCAGAGGCCAGCTTAAATTTTGCGTTTGCTAGGTCCCAAAGAGATAACAAGTGGGCTACAATTGGATGATGAGAAGCGAAATGCGGCCGATTAGTACAAGGGGGCCACAGGAGAGAGGAAGCAGAGGAAATACCCAAGTTCTCGGCTTTGATCGAGACCTAAAGTCTGGAGAAGCTAGGATAGTTTCATAAAATACATTGGGCAAGTTATGCTGCTAAAAAATAACATTTAAAATTAGGGACCCTATATTTCTGTGAAGAAAAAAGTTGGTCCCTGCATTGACTAACATGCCCAGAATTAGATCACAGTGCACAATTGACATCCACTTCCTTTACTCCCAGAATTACTGGAACAATTATGACTTCTAAAATTGTCACCAGTTTAGCCCTTAAGGGGGCCTATAACTTGATCCAGGTGATGAATGGAAGATTCAATTTGGACTTGTTATGGCTATTATGAATACTGTGTCATGCCCTTTGGCCTCTTCCCATTCCCCTACTGTTTCATAGTATGTGTACTACTATATATGGTCCTTTTCTTATTTTCTTTTGCTACTTCACTCATCTAGCTTGGGAAAATGTGTACTACACTTCGAACTGATGGCAACTGGTTGATCATATATGCATCAAAAAGGGAAAAGATAGTGGTACACTCAACTCAATCTGCTCCACCAGTAGCTGCAAATCTACATTTTTAAATAATGAAACGGAAGAGGCCCTTTGAAAACACTTATTAACACTGTTACTGCGACAGCACATTTCGGATGTTTCAGATAGCACAAGTCCAAAACATGTTGCAACAGTAACAAGTTGGGTTTTTTTGCTGCAAATTGTGTCCTCAATTTCTTTCTTTTCCCAGTGAGCACTAATATGCAATATGTACTTTACAGAGCCTATTTTGGATTGGTCACATTCTAACATCAAAATCAGTAATTTGTTTATGCAGTATCCATACAAATTATACTTTGTTTCTTCAGAAGACTTTTTATTTTCAGAAAATACCTTTAGCTTGCTTATACCCTCTGACATGGAAAAGTAAATATACCCAAAATGTCCCTTCCACATCCCTCTCCACTGCTTTTCCTCTCTCCTCTCTTTTTTGCCCACCTCACACTCATCCCTGTTATTCCAACTCACTGCTCTTCTCTCTGCTACGCTCTGTTCCTACTTAACCCCCCTTCTCCCCCCAAAATCAATTTGCTCTCCTCACTCAGTCTCTCTTTCTCCTGCTCCTCTCATCAATGTCCCCACCCCAGATAAGCACCATTTATACTTGTCTCCCAACCCGCAAATTCCCTTGCTATCTTCTCCTGCCAGCTGTGGGGCCCCCCTCTTAGTTCTGTTTATCATTTCATTCCCCCATCTCTCTCCATTAACCCTCCTATTCAAAACCCTGCTCAGCCTTGCAATCCAGCAACCCCCAAACACCTCATCCACATCTCCCTTCTTCCCTCTACACTGGGCTCTCTGGGATGCCAGGAGAGTATAAACAAACTGGCTTCCATCCATGAACTCTTTATGTCTAGCTCCTGCTTGCCATCTCTGAAACCTGGCTATCCTCTGATGACATCACCTATTCCGCTGCTCTTTCTTTTGTGGACTTATCCTTTTCCTACACACTGAGACCTGGGGACCAGCAAGGTGGTGGCATTGGAATCCTGCCTTTTTCTCGTTATTTCCCCTGAACCCTCCCTATTTTTCTCCTACATTAATGCCCACTCCATCAGCCTCTTCCACCTGGCACAACCTCAGTTTAACCATTATCCTCTAGTACCATCTCTCAATTTCTTGTCACTTCGACACCTAACTCCCTCACTTTCACTCCTCTGCCCCCCACCTCCTCCCTCAACTTCGGAGACTTTAATATCCCTATAGACGATCCCTCCAACCCTGCTGCCTCCAAACTTTACTCCCTCTCCTCCTTCAATGGACCTCCTCTCCCTCCCTCAACAGTGGCCACTCCCTTGTTCTGTTTTTTCCCACCTCTGTACTGTCAATGACTTCAACAATTCACTTTTCCATCTCTATGGCCAGCATCTCCTCACTTTTAACATCTCCCCACCCTCTCAGAATCTGGACCCCATTGATCCTAAAATGTTCTCCTCTTCCCTGGTTTCATTCATCTCTCCCATCACCACCCTTTCTTGTCCCGATCAGGTAGTCTCCTTCTACTAACACACCCTTACCACTACCTTTGACTCAACCTTGGCACTCCAAACTTACTATCTAGTGCAGAACAGCTCTGCATTCATTCTGACTTCCCTCATTTCAAGTTCAATCTCTCCCCTTGCAGTGCTGCACTATAGCTCTCTAAACATTCGTACTTCAAGGCTCTCATTTCCTCTCCATCCTACAACCCACATCAGCTCTTTGCTACCCTCTTTCTCCCCCCTCCTCCCTTGTTACCCATTTCACCTTCGAAATTGAGTCCATACATAATGATCTCTCATCCCATCAGTTTCTTCTCGACCCATCCTCTCCCCCTCCCTACCCACTCTATCCCACCTCCTACCCTGTTCTGTGGATACTATCTTCACCCACTGCTCCAGACTGCAACTTTACTTGCTAGCCCACCCACCTTCTCGTGGTATCTGCAGATGAAGTCTGTACACTTCTAGCCTCCTCATCCACCTCCGCCTGCCATTTTGACCCCATCCCCCCTCACAAATTTTCCATCCTTTCTCTCCAGACCTGCTCCCATCTTGCCCACTTCTTCAACTTATCTCTCTACTCTGCTACCTTGACCTCCTGCACCAAACATGCTCTCATCTCCTCCATGCTCAAATAACCAATCCCTTGACCCTGCAGTAGGACTCTGGGATACTGTCCTCTCCTGTTTTTTGTCAGTACCATCACTGGTCTGCCTCCAACACTGGCCTGCCTCCAACATTCAGTAGTCATCTGATTGCTGGCCTTCCCAATTAGAATGTTTAACAGAACCCAGCTGTGCTCAGCCTCAGGCTAGAGCTAACATAACAACTCTCTCAGGTCTTACTATTAACCAGTACTGATGACACTGATCGCAAATCAAGCCGTGCACGTGCTCAGTGCATTCCTCAGTGTCTGAGTATCAATTGTGTCCAACATCGATGCATATTTAGCATTTTACCTACAGTGCCAAATGTCTCAGTGTATTCGGTGGAACAACCTCTCTTTGTATAAACATTTTTATAAGACGCATATGCACATCTATATTCAACAACAAATTGAAGAAACATCTCTTGTTGAATGTAGGTATAGATACGCTCTGTACTGCTCTGACAGAAACAATACACTGCATGATATACATATGTGGAATATAAGGTCCCTGCAGATCGACACAGAAAAAAAAATTCAATTATCATCACCAAAATCAATGATGAAAAAAATTTCAATTTTTGTCATCAAATACATTTATCATGATGTTAATGTATTGTCTACTGTACATAAAATGTATTTTTACAGTTGCTCTTTATTGAAAACACACATTCTAGCATAGAAAAAACGTTATCCCATTATACATGGTACCGGTTGCATGGCAATAAGCCCGCGCTCAGTATATCCCATATTGTATATGGTACCAGCTGCGTGGCAATATAAATGCCCATATATGTAGACAAAACAAAGATAGTTGTCAGCGCTTATCCTTTACACTGTATATCTGTGTGTATCTAGCAAACTGAAAATATGAGGCATTAGTTCATATTTGGTTCAAAATATTTAAGCCTGCATCCCAGCATCAAGGGCACCTCATTATATGAAGGTCCTACACTGATCTATATGCTTTAAACAGCATTAAAATGCAGTTAAAATCAGATGCACTCAACTCCCAGACTCCACCCATGAAATTGTAGACTGTTGTAAGTGTACTTTGCGCTTGAAGATGAATTAGATGTTCTTGCATATAGTCCATTTTTGGGCATGTGCAGTGTGATTTAATTTCTGATATTTGTATTATTTTGTTTTTTAATTATTATGTAATGTGTTATGGATCATTGCTGTTTGTCTATTGTATACTCCTGCAAATTTCATGTACAGCGCTACAGACCTTTTGTTTTATAAATAAAAGATAAAAATAATCCCATATCCCTTGACTTCTTAATGATTCCTTAAGTACAGGGATGTTTATTGATACTATTTTCACAGCTCACAAACTTCTCTTGGCCGGGGTCCTTTTTATTTGTTACTAGACACCATATTTTCACAGAGAAGACTGTTTTGTTTCTGATGACCAGTTTGATATTGGTCAGCTGTTATTAAAGCATCCTATACACTTCTTTTAAAAGTCGTGGATCTTTCATAGATTTTGATGTAATAACCATACATGAAGACATTATATTCTCTATAGCGACAGTGTTGTTTTGGTGGGATATGCTTATTTGAGAAACAGTGACTCGGTTCTGAAACATAGTTGATGTCACTAGGATATCAGAACGTTGATTTGTAACTGTAAAAGGAATAGCCTGTTTTTCTATTTCTGAGCCGTTGTTCTGGGAAGATTCTTTCTTAGAAGGTCTCAGCAATGTTGAACGAACACTTTTAAAGATAATTGTGGCTTCTTGGCCTTTTCCCATTCGTTGCGCCACTGTAAAGCTTGCAAATGTATAATTTGCTGATGAAATGGACTTGGATGGCAGGCATACTGGTCCTGACATTTTAACAGTTTTTGGTCTACAAATGTTGCATATACTGAAGCAATCAGAAGACATTGTGTTGGTGCTGTCACAGGCTTAAATCTGCTATTATATTTCACATACATATCAAGGAATTTGCAACCTGCTCATCAATCGAGTCATTCCAAAATGGTGTATTTTTTGATACATGACTGTCAAAATTTAGGGTTGGGTCCAAGGCTACTTTCATTGCAGATCTTGTATTAATTTTCTTAACTTTGCCACACAGCACTAATAATGACCACTATGTTTGAAACTCTACTTCTCCAATGAGTAAAATTCAGTACAACATCAACATGTAGAAAAAATAAACTCCCACGTAAAATTATCTTTTTCAACTTAGTTTGGTACCACCAGGAGCACAATTATTCCTCTAGCTCTCTGCAATGTCTTCCAAGTTATTTCATCTGTATTCTCTTTTCAAAAAAGTTTTACTCTAAAAAAATTCCCCAACAATTTCAGTTCGCAGCCCATATTTAATCTTTCCTTATTGAAAGTATCCAGGATGTCATTGAATTCTCTTCAGTTTGGCACACAACTAGCAAAACAGTTTTTTTCAGTATTTTTTTGTATCTTAGGGATGGTAATGTTATGCAGAGGTTTATTTTCCACATTTCACTCCAAAGGGAGACTTTGTTTGATCGTCAATGTTATTGTGCTTCTGTGAAAACATTTGTGACGCCATCAAGCTGTAAAAAATCTGCTAGATTCATCACACTGGCTCTTACCGATCATGTAAGATTAGTGGCACAGGATATTTAACATCTAAACAGTCTTCACTGTACTGAGATTACAGGATGGATATTGACTCACAACTATTTTGAACATGTCAGACACAGAAACTGCCGCTGTATTCCTGCAAGCTGTTTTATTTTTACTTTAGTTCACGTTAAGACAAAGTACCAAGCACACCGGGCTCTCCCTATGTACAGCGTGGATCTTGGGTTCAGGGCCAATATCAGGGGGGTACAGGCAACTCATTGCAGCTTTTGCCAAAACTAGTGACAAACAGCTATAACGAGTGTGTGAAGGGGGGAGCCGCGGTGTGTGTGCGAACACGCGCACACATACATAGTGCAACTAAACACGCGCGACATAGCAGAACTCCACACTGTAGGTGCCGACTCAAGTCGGCACGTACACAGTGGGGAGAACCGCCAGGGGTGCCCCTGGACACACACAGCATCCACGTGTGTGTGGTGAATCACAACTGCATAAAAGTGCGAGTTTTCTAACAAGTGTATCTGAGAACAGAATAAGAGGATAGTGTACATGTAAGGCGCTACCAGAGGTCCTTTTACAGAGAGCATTAGAAAATAGACTGAAAATGATTGGAAATGAATGTTAATTCTATAAATAGTAATACAGGAGCAAAAACAGCTCACAAGCACATCGTTTTACCGATTTTCACAATTTTGAATTAAATCCTGACCAAAATCTATTTTTAGGACAAAACCAGATCACAAAGATGTTTTAGAGCCAAAACATAACCAACACACAAGGGTCTACTCACATTTCTGCTCACATGTAGCAAATAAGTGTTCTGTGCTATGCAATAACTTTTATAGCCAAGCTGACTGACATCACAAAAGCTACTATGATGTAAGTCAATCGGTCAGTCAGTCACATGTTCAGCCTAGTGAAACCTATCTGCCTATCTGTACTGAATGAAGAGAATTACTGCTTATTACATTTTAATAGAAAATAACTCATTTTCCGAATTTAGTGGCCAAACTTTTGTTCACAGCAATGAAAGCCAATTAGCTTTTTTAGAAATCTTATGCTTTAGTATATGGATTATCTTTAAGACTAACAATTATTTCAGTTGATAGAAATAACTATTACGTTAAAATGATTATATTAGGAGTGATACCTAAAGATATATATGTTTGGATGTATTAATACACTGGAATTTATCCATTGCTGAGCACAAATGGAATATTCTTAGCAACGATGGCAAAACGGTGCACAGTGGATGATCACATGGAGAAACTGTGCAGTCTGATTTTACTCATTGTGAGATCAACATTGCACCATTTATCACAAGTAAACTAGCTCTACCTGTATTTGCATATAAATTCATATAGTTTACATACGTGCTTATGCTACATTTTATTTATAGTTTCCATATTTTGTTGTTATTGTGATTATATTTTTACTAGTGACGAAAGTGATTGTTTATTGGAATTCCTTAGTATATATAACTGTAATTTCTGTTTTGCTTTACTTTTATTTACAAATACTATTGATTTGGGAGAAAACAATTGCAACATTACATATTGTACTGACTGCATCACCCACGCGGAACTAATGTTCTGACTGTATTGATTGCATACAGAAAAAAGAAACACATAGAATATTCCCTCCTGATATTACTGCTCTCATTATTTTTAGTGACTATTTGAAAGAATAAAGCTACCATTTACCGGAATTGTGCTCATTGTTTCAGCATTTAGCAATGAATGGTAACAAGTAAGGTAATTAGTATGAACAAAGCACAGCAGATTCTAATTAAAGAAAATTTTCTACTGCAGGATTTCCGCTGTTTGCAATTGGTTGACTTTACAGCTTAAAGGCAAAGTCCATTGATCGCAAAATCAAGGTTGACAATAGCATTCATGTGTTTTGCTTGGGGGTTTCCTAGATTTATCTCCAATGAAATCATTATTTTCATTATGTTAAATATGACAATATACCACAGTGCAGGACAGCTATGTCAAATGAGATATTTCTTATTGACCATGGGTCGCTCAATATCTCTGTTGCCTATGGAGGGATTTAATTAAATCCTGGCCATTTATTGACAAATGAACAGAAAATATACTCAACGTTTAGTGTTTGCTTTTATTTTCCCTTTATTTATTTCAACAAATGTCATTTAAGATGTGGAAAAATGCTGAGCCTGGTGACATATGTATGGGTCTTTTAGAATATCTTAAGACACCCACAGACTTTGGCTTAACTACTAAAAATGTATACTCTCCATCCCTTTCAGTTACTTAATATAACCTATCTCTGAAAATAAAATCTCATTTTGCATTTATGTCCCCATCCTTCATTTAGGTGTTGATGCGGAGTTGGATGTATGGAAGTTTACGTAGCCTAAAGTACTTAAATTTGAACTGTTCATGGCCATAAAACAGGCTGCATGCTTATGAGCATATTATTTGCTCGAATTAGATACTTGCGTCTTCTTGCGACAGGAGAGACGGGACGTGGGAGTGAAGAGGTGGTTTAACATAGGCCGAATAAAGTAAAGGCGTGTTCACATAACTGCACAGATGCAAACCACACAGAGATGCATATACACCTATCAAAGCCATATTTATTGTGGGTGCCTTAGGGCAAGTGGAATTACTCGAAATTGATGACAGTCGCCATAACAAAGGTTTTAAAAAATTGAGTGCATGTGTATCTGATGTGTGCCTGACAAGAATCTGGCGTATATGCTACTGGTATAGACCTGCATGCATCTTGCAATTTGTCCAACTTTGCACATGCATGCAATTGTGATTTTATATTGAACACATTTTATGCTTGTGAATTTGGATACAAATACATTCAAACTCAGCATGAGCCCCTTATTATTATTATTATTATTATTATTATTATTATCATCTTTTGTTTATATGGCAACACAAAGGGTTCATAGAGGATTAACAAAACAGAAACAGCATACAGAGCAGTACAAAAAAAACAAAGTGCAATAAACCAACTCAGGTAAGAACAGGTACACAGGGCAAAGAGGTATAAGTGAATACAAGAACACTTAGAAGCTAGGAAAGGGAAGGTGAAGAGGTGGGGAGTGAGCTAAAGCAAGCTGAACCTGTGCCAAGCAGTGTGAGCGGACACATAAACATAGCAGTAATGGAGATGCAAAAGCAAGGGAGAAGAGGAGAACCAAGGGCAGGGGACTAGCCTAGAGTTGTATAATTAGGCTGGGGAGCGCAAGCATTAGAGGGCCCTGATTGCAGGTGCTTAAAATTTTAAAGGAAAGGGGCAGACTGACAGGAGACACAAAAAAGGGAGTCAGGGTGAGGGGACTAGAATCTGAAGGGAGAGATGAACAACAGTGTGTAGTATGAGGTACGGAGGGAGAATGAGGGTGAGGTATACTACGATAGTGAAGAAGGATTATGAAGAGAGGATGAGGAGAGCAGGGGAGAGGTTAGACAAAGGAAGAGAAGGCTATCCTGAACAGGTGGAGTTTAAGGGATTGTTTGAAGTTATGCATGTTAGTGGAAAGCCTGATAGAATGAGGGAGATTGTTACAGAGAAGGGGAGCAGCACAGGAGAAATCTTGAATGCGGGAGTGAGGCGTGGTAACAAGATGAGAGGTGAGGCGGAGATTGTTAGCTGGAGATGAGATCAGATTGGAGCAGTGGACTTGGAGAGGGCTTAGTAGGTGAAGGTGAGGTGTTTATTGTAGATGAGGACAAGTATTGAGTCCCCATGTAACGTTACTGGTGGTATTACCTGAAGCCCAATAGCCGAGTAGATATCCAGAGAGTAGTCAGACGTTAGCCGGGTCGGTACACAAGCGGGTAGTCAGACGTTTTGCCGGGTCGGTACACAAGCGGGTAGTCACAGATGCAAGGTAGAGTAGCAGGTAGCAGGAGCTGAGCAAGCAGAATACTCAAGCATATGTCTGAACCAGCAAGTGCCATTTATAGGCCCAAACAGGAAACAGGATCCAAGATGGTTTCTCTTTGATTCCAAACTGGCCATCTTGGATAAGGGCAAATCTAAGGGCATGTTTGCAAATACAGAGACCTCTAGTGGTCGGCGGTGCAAATGTCAAGGTAATTCCTTACACCCCATTTCAAATGTAACACCCATTATATGGAACATAAAAATCTTCCATTTCCATCTCTTGAGATGGAATCATTGTGCGTTTCCATAAAACACGTGCAGTTATTTTCTGTAGAAAGCCTAATGCCCTTCACCAGCTACAGGAGAATTGTAATATTCCTCATAGAGATTTTCTTAAATTTATGCAACATAGACACTGGGTTACTCAGGTTATAAGAACATACCAAGATTTTAGACTCCACCCTGCACTCAATATTGTCTAGGCTTTTAAAAAGTAACAAGAAGGGGGAGATCACATTTTGGTACCAGTACTTGTCAACACAGGAATCCCCTTACTAATTGCCATGGGAAGTAAATCTACAAAAGATGCTTACTCCTGAGCATTGGGAACAGATATCTATTACTTCTCACCTCATGTCCAAATGCCTAAATCACACTGAAATGCATGTAAACTGCAAAATAGGCTATACTTCTGCCACATTGCATAAATTGGGATCTAATCAATCAAAATATTGTTGTATGTTCTCCCCATGTTTGCGTGAGTTTCCTCCGGGTGCTCCGGTTTCCTTCCACAATCCAAAAACATTCTGGTAGGTTACTTGGCTATCATCAAATTGACCCTATTCTGTCACTGTGGGTGTTAGGGAATTTAGACTGTAAGGTGTATTGGGACTAGTAGCGCTATATAAATAAATGATGGTGATGATGATGAATAGCAGTCACATTTAATAAACAAACATTTTTTTACAGACCCCACTCCCCGCCTGATGGGGTACATTTTAACGATTACCGGATCCCTGACAGGAATACACCTTCGGTGTAGTCCTGATGGGGTATCCATTGTCGGGGATTCAGTAATCATTTTAATGAGTACCACCACTTCCCCCATACTGTTCCACCACCCCTGTTTTTACAGCCTCCTATCACCCATCCATGTTTTGCTCAGCACTCTCTCCCCCCTTCTCTATATCCTTAAAGCAATTAAATTACCTTAGGGCTTCAGCTTCTCTTATCTCTGCATCTGCTTCCTGCTTCTTCTTGCTCTGCCTTCTCCTTGCTCTGACAATATCTTGTTTCCATGCTGGCACCGCTATGTAGCATTCTGACATCACATCTGCAAGTTAGCTACAGACCGGGCTGGATAAATAATGGGCCAGTTGGGACTACAGCCCCAGGCCTTCCCACAGAATTAGGCCCATGAAGATCAGTGGTTAATATGATTTATCTGAGCCTCTGTATAACTGCTTCACAACTGGCTAGAAATGAACACTCTCTGGCAGACACTATAAGTTATAAGTCATTATTGTACTCATAACTTATGCAATGGTTGCTGGCCGCCTAACTTCACACAGGACCAGGCACCTGTCCAGAAACAGAAGAACAGAAGCCTGACTCCTTGTTCCCGGCGGTGTGGTGATGTCATGATGCTGTCAGTATAGAGCTGAGAGGAGCCAGAAAGGCAAGAAGAATGCAAAGAAGTGAGAATAAAGGAAAAGCAGAGAAACAGGCAAGAAGAGAAAAGAAGAAGGGAAGGTAATTATATTACTTCAAAGAGAACAGGTAGAGATGTGGCTGAAGAGAACAGTTGAGGGAGGGAAGAGGTGGCTTGAGAGAACAGTTAAGGGGGGAGGAGTTGGCTGAAGAGAACAAAGCTGGAGGGAGGAAGTGGCTAAAGAGAACAGAGAGAACAGAGCTGGGGGGAGGAGGTGGCTGAAGAGAACAGAGCTGGGGGGAGGAGGTGGCTGAAGAGAACAGAGCTGGGGGGAGGAGGTGGCTGAAGAGAACAGAGCTGGGGGGAGGAAGTGGCTAAAGAAAACAGAGCTGGGGGGAGGAGGTGGCTGGAGAGAACAGAGCTGGGGGAGGTGGTGGCTGGAGAGAACAAAGCTGAGGGAGAAGGTGGCTGGAGAGAACAGAGCTGGGGGAGGAGGTGGCTGGAGAGAACAGAGCTGGGGGAGGAGGTGGCTAGAGAGAACAGAGCATCATGTCCAAACATAAGGCAGAGTTGGGATGTATTTTCCACGTTTCACTTTACATACAAGCTGTGTGAACCAATTAGTGGTTCACACCCTTAGATTGTACGCTCCTCTGAGCAGGGCCATCTCTCCTCCTGTTTCCACCACTTCTAACTCTGCTCTCCAGCTACTTAGCCCTCCTCCTCGAGGGTCCTCCACCCCACGTCCACTCTCGCTCCCTCCTCCCCCCTGGGGGTCTCCCTGTCTTCCGCGCCCTCCTTCTTGGGCCCCGTCGTTTGCGGATCCTCCCTCCCCCTTCCCCGCCCTCTCTAGCTGTGCATTGAGCGTACTAAATTGCTGTGTTTACTGTACTGTGCTGTCTCCCATTGTATTGTGATTTTGTTTGTCTCTGTACGGCGCTGCGGATGCCTTGTGGCGCCTTATAAATAAATATTAATAGTGGGGCACTCTTCATATAAGTGAAGATGCGAGGAAGATGTTGGTAGTTGAAGGAAAGAGTTTGCTATGCCCTACATCAGTGATGGCTAACCTTTTCAGCTTGGTGTGTCAAAAATCGGAAAAAAATGTAGCCTTCCTCGGGTCGCGTGTCATTTAAAGAAAAAAAAAGAAAGTGTGTATATATGTGTGTGTGTGTATATATATATATATATATATATATATATATATATATATATATTTTATATTATTATTTTTTTTTTAAATATATTTTAATAATAATATAAATATAAAACACTACATAAGATTGCTTGTGGCCAGTATCTGGTTTCACCCTGTAGCCCAATGACACTATATATACACACACACATATATATATATATATATATATATATATATATATATATATATATATATATATATATATATTTGTCACTGGGCTACAGGGTGAAACCAGATACTGGCCACAATCAATCTTATGTAGTGTTTTTATTATTAGACAAAAGACTCCATTTCTGGTGAGCCTGCAGGGTATGCAGAGATGTGTGTGTGATTATATATAAATATTGTATTATAGGATTAAAAAAGTAGAGGAATCCTCTACTTTTTTTTAACCCATAATACAATATATATAATCACACAACTCTGCATACCCTGCAGGCTCACCAGAAATGGAGTCTTTTGTCTAATAATAAAAACACTACAGAAGATTGATTGTGGCAGGATCTAAAGATAATATATCAAATATTAAATTGTAAAATAAGTGCAAGTCCTACTGTGCTCCAGGTAATCCAGCCAGTGATGCCGGGAGATATGAAAGGGAGGAGCTGCTGCTGCGACCGCGCATGCGCAGCAGCTCCATTTCGCCGACGGGGAGATGTACAGCAGCCGCGGCGCTGTCAAAGAAGCGTCCGTGGCTGCTGTACAGAAAAAATATTTGGTATGTTTAAATCAAGCAGTTTGACTGAATCGCCTGGTGTGTCAGTCAAACTGCCTCCGCGTGTCACGCGTGACACGCGTGTCATAGGTTAGCCATCACGGCCCTACATGATCCTGGCCATGCCCACACATCACTGGCCACACCTCCATTAGGACAGCACTTCTCACAATAGGCCTTTAATAATTTTAAGCTTCAGGCCCATGTGGCCCTTATTTTGGACCTGACTACACTGCAGGAGCAGGAACCCAGGTGACTTTCTCATTGTACACCCTATCACTAATAAATAGCAACCCTGTGGTTAGTCACATGATGCCATCCGGGGGCTGCATATAGCGGGCGTGCATTGCGCTCCCTCGGCCTTTCTCCCCGGACTGCCTCACTACCTGCACCACCCTCGATATGGCCCAGATTACACATTAATTTACTTCTATGTCAAATAGCCCACCATTATGTGTTAGTAGCTTAATATATAGCAATCATCACTATACTGCATTATTAACATAAAGAAACAAGTCATTCATACTTTCCTCAGTTATCTAAACAAACAAACGCAAGGTCCAAAATCTTTTAACACAAAGATAACTTTGAGATCATATACACAGTAAAATAAATTATGAACATACTGCTGACACCTTCACAACTGCACACTGCCAGAAGTGATTATTCATTCCTAGATGTTGCTACGTGGCTTTCTTTGTATGAGCTGGTTTCCAGCCTCCTCATACATTACTCTTTGCCAGCTCATACCTTCATCTGCACATTGGTGGCAATGTGTATGCACCATCTGCAGCATGCATGCCGCAATAAAGTGTAGAAACAGCCATTATGGTAAACCCCTCCATGGGATTCCCTTGGCATAAGCTCCGCCACTTGTGATGATATAATCTCGGGTGTGAGCTCCGGAAACGGAGTTCCTTCATATATATTTAGCTCTGTAACCTAGAGTTATTACCCTGTTACTGTATCCATTTTCCCCCTTATCCACTCTTTTGTGGTTCTTTTGTTCCATTCTTGTTTTGCTTTCTGATACCCAAAGTTAAAAAGTTTACAGGTCAAAATAAAGTAACTACTCTGTAACTCCACACTTCTTTGCTTTATTAAATGACTCCCTCTGACATATATTAAGCTGGCCATGCACATTGTAATATCACCAGTGATATCTAGCAAATGGCCTCATACTACAGCAGATGAGACCTCCAAACAAGTACATTGCGAATAATGATCCAATCAAAATTTAGCAGATAATGATTGGACATGCTGGAAAGACGGCTGTGTCTGCAGTCAGTACGATTGCACTAACATGTCGCAGCCTGGACAAGCATCAGTCACCTTTATTATATAGGGATTGTTATGTTTCAGTATAATTACATTTTTTAACCAGTGGCAGCTGCATACAACTTGCTCGCTTAGGATACATTCCTCTGATAATTTTCTTTATGAAAATATTTTGAACTCTGATTATATAGTTAATGGCATCCAGGAAGCTATCAGACAGCATGTCGGTGAAATATACAGAGATCGAACTGCTGAATGTACTTATTGCAGCTGTGAAAGAAGACCTTTCAATATATTTGTGCCAGCTCTCATCTGTAAAAACTAGTGTGGCCTGGGGGCAATTGCTTTCATGCCATCCTTGCCAATACAGCCATAACATGATGATAGATTGTTTACCAGCGTAACATGTGTTTCATAGATAACTGGGAAGTGTCAAGGTTTGACTTTACTTCAGGACTTCAATCTCAACATTTCGAAGTTTATGAAAATCTCATCAGCCCTTAGTTTCTTATGCCATGTTTTTACTCATATAGATGTTATTAGTGTCACTATTAGAGGAATTTGTTATTTCCTCATTGGTGGTTTGGTTTCTATAAACCCAATAGGGAGGTATATACCACTATACTATAAATAAGGACTTTACAAATCCACTTTTTAGGATTTGGCTGAACCTCAAACTGAATACAAATAAAAACAGACTTGCCTCATTTTTTTAAAATGTCAAAAGACATGTACATTCATTGGACAGTATACTACAGCCCATTGTACTTCATAATGATCCCATGTTTTACACAGTGAATAACTACCACAGCAAATGCCATTCTCCAGCAAATAGGCCATCATCACCAGGCTTATACTGCATAAGAATAAACAATCCTTATGCAGTATGATTTTACACATAGTAGTAGCAGTAATTGCACAGATGATAGATCAAACAAACAGGAAAGCTCCTATTTCTTTACACCATCAAGGTTTTTTGTGAGGAGCTGACACTCTTACAGAGGAAGCCTTCGGTTCTCCCTTTAAACTAATCTATCACAACTTACTTGTATCAGAGTTATCATAAACCACAATACTTAAGAAGAAAAACAATGAACAGAATTACATACAGCGATATAATATAATAGTTCTTTGTAAAATAAAAATCAATAAAAGAACAGAAACGGTACACTTACAAATGATCAGTTTCTGTTTGCTGGGAGAAACAGAAATAAAGGGGACACTTCTCAATATGAAACTGACCCCCAAAAGTGAACAACTGTACTAGATTTTACTGGAGATTTTAACACGATTCATGTGCCTACAGCCCCCTTCATGTTATGTCAGAATTAGAAAGTCTGTGTAAATGCAAATTAGTTGTTTATGACCTCTGTTCAAACACCTTTCAAGTCAGGCCTTTCTTTTACACTGGGCACTGGCCTAACATCTTACCCGAATGTCCTACAAAGATTATGTTACGTCCACACAGCAGGTTATAAGCTCCCCCTTATTTGCATTGCCAAACATAACGCCTATATGTATGATATTTGAGAAAATATGGCATTTTCCAGTGTCCTTATTTCCCTTCCTTCACACTTATCCCAGCTATTCTGTTGCCCCCAGTTGAGATGTTCTGAGATATCACAGATATCACCAAAAATGTGAGTGGTCTGTTTTTTAGAGATCACTGATGTTATTGCTATAACCTTAAAGAGATCTTTCAAGAGCTTTTACGACCTGTGCCATAAATTGGTATTGGGCACTCATCTGTAACCAGTGTCTGAAGCTCCTTATCCATGAATATCTTATGCGTAGAGCAGAAGAGTTTAGAAACTAAATCAAAGAAATAAAGTCATTTAGCATCCCTCTTTCAGGTTTTACCCTATGGTTCATCTTGAGTCAACCATTTCTCCTTGTCACACATGACTGCCTTTCATTTGTGACATATGGTATGTGATAATGGGATGTAGTGGTTAAATTGCATTAGTTGATACAGCTGGTTAGTGCAAGCTCTATTTAACAGAAGGTGGTAAGTGATTTCCTTGAGCTTGTGATTTTCACTGCATTTTGATTTCAAGGCTTTTTGTCTGAAGTATGGAGTTAGATCCATTAATGAGTTGAATCCAGGAGGGTGTTTAATCTGGTATGGGGCTAGCAAAGGTTAGTACTTTCAAGTTCACTGTAGGCTACAAGAAGTTAAGTTGGTCATAATAAGATGAGTAGTAGCAGGCTTGATGATCTCACTTAATGCATATCTTGTCATATGTATGCACACTTGGAGCAATTGTTCCAAGGTTTATATCATTCCATCTCAGCAACTCAGAGTGCTGCTTCTGCCCATCTGACCGCAGTCTCCAATAAGGAATCATCAACTACTATAAAAGGACTTGCTGGAGACCTTACCTGTTGCTGGTGCAATGTTGTATTTTCAAACGCTATCCTGGTTCCCAGCAGTCTGCAGTCTTTTCTATTTGTTCCAGTTCAGACAGTGCAGTCTGCATTCCGGCTCTAGTCTGGTTCCAGCATTCCGGTTCCAGCATTCTGGTTCCCTTCCAGTTCCATGATTCAGTATTCTGGTTCAAGCATTCTGATTCCGTCATCCAGCATTCCGGTTCTGTTCCAGTTCCATCATCCAGCATTCCGGTTCCAGCAATCCAGTTCCTGTCTGGTCTCCTCTGCTAGTCTATCACCAGCCTAACTCCAGAGACACCACCCAGTCTGGGGACAGACAGATCCTCAGGAGTGACAGTTTGCACTGGCCTAATGAATTCCACTGGTGATCTGTCCCAAGGAGCGGGCTCAATGCAAAGCATGGTGAATCGGCTTGTGAGTCAGGAAACCGAACAGGGACAAATCATGCACTCCGTACCAACTGGCTCTGGAGGAATGCACCTCCGAAGTACCATCCATCTCCTTTATAGACATTATTTCTGGTACTGACTTACAGATGGACCCAGAGAAGCTCAAGGTGATCCTCAACTGGCCTTTTCCAACTACTCTCAAGGCGGTTCAACGCTTTCTGGGTTTTGCGAACAGCAAATTCATTAGAAATCTCTCCACTCATCTGGCTCCCATCACAGCCCTTACCAAAAAGGGGTCTGATTTCTCCAATTGGTTCGAAGAAACTAAAGCAGCATTCCATTGCATTTCTGCTCCAGTTCTTCGACAGCCTGTTTTATCACGGCCATTTATTCTGGGAGTGAATGCTTCTGCAGTAGGTGTAGGTGCTGTTTTATTCCAGCATTACGAAGATGGATATCTTCATCCCTGTGGCTATTTTTCTCGCAAATTTCTGCTGCCAGAGAAAAAGTACTCTTTAGGAGATCAAGAATTATTAGCCACTAAGTTGGCTTTGGATAAATGGAGAAATTTGTTAAAATGTGCCAAATATCCCATCTCTGTTGTTACAGATCATAAAACCTTCTGTATCTAATGTTAGCCCAGTGTCTCAATCCCAGACAAGCTAGATAGGCCTTGTTCTTTTCCAGGTTTGACTTCAATGTATCCTACCGGCCAGGATCCTAGAATTTTAAGGCCTTTTTCGTTTCATGGTTCAAGATGAGGATCTTTGCCTCACCCAAAAAAGTCCAATCATCGATCATGTGTCCTCCACTTCAGGTTTCGCTCCAAAACCAGTTCCTGGGAGCTGCCATCTTGTCTATGAACAACTGATCCATATCAGCAACTCAGAGTGCTGATTCTGGTCAGCTGACCGCAGTCTCCAATAAGGAATCATCAACTACTATAAAAGGAGTTCCTGGAGACCTTACCTGTTGCCGGTGCAACATTGTATTTTCAAACACCAACCTGGTTCCCAGCAGTCTGCAGTCTTTTCTATTTGTTCCAGTTCAAACAGTGCAGTCTGCATTCCGGCTCCAGTCCAGTTCTAGCATTATTAGTTGCATTCTGGTTACATTTCTGTTCCATCATCCAGCAATCTGGTTCCAGCAATCCAGTTCCTGCTTGGTCTCCTCTGCTAGTCTATCACCAGCCTAACTCCAGAGACAGCACCCAGTCTGGTTACAGACAGATCCTCATGCGTGACACCTTCCTGCCATCATATCACACTCCTCTCCTCCTGCTGCAGGGACTTCTGGGGAATTTAGTCCTCTCCAGCCACACCCCACAGCCCTGGCAACAGAGCATAGGTTACAATTAAGAAAACATATTAATACACCAGTTTTCATCGTCAAATAGAATATGATGACTTCTATCTCTCTACGTACATTGTACGGAGAGTTGCCTATATATTAAGTTCAATTCTACATGAGGACCTTGGTGTGGCTTAAATAAAGGTGAGGCTAGCACAAATTACAAAGCCATTATAAGTATAGTGTGTTTTTTTTAAAGTAATTCTATAGTTTTCAAATAAGCATTGCATAGGCGATTGTATTGTGTTTCTAACGCACAAAGTGATTTATTTTAGCAGATGTAAATAGTCAACAATTTAATACATTATTATATTATGATACAGTACAGTACAGCCAATACCAAAAGATACATACATACTGCTACTATCGCATGCGCTCGCTGCGTACCCATGGGACCCAGTGGACAGTATATCTGTTAGAATACTATGATCAGTGAAGACTGAGAGCTGGGTGCACAGCTATGATCATATATACACAGTCAGTGTTAAAGAGAACAATGCAAATGACGTGGCTTGCTTCTATAGGTCCAGACATCAGATGGGTCCAGGCTAAACAGGTCATAGGCTGATTCAATCTAAGGAATCCAAAGGTGGGGGCTGTCTCTCCAGGGGATAAGCTCCTTTCTTCCCGCCAATGCTCCAGTTACAATTAGCATTTCATAGCCAACATCATACAAAGGTTTATTCCCTAATATGAATAACTAAAGTATGCAATGTGCGATCTCTTTGCCGACTGCACCGGACAGCTGCTGATGAATAGGGTTTTAATAGGATACTAGGCATGATACCTTTCCTATAACCTGAACCTTGAATATCACTGAAGTGTACATATAATCATTATATATATATATATATATATATATATATATATATATATATATAGACTAATAATAAACCAAATACTATCTGCTCATAAATTACAGTGTAACGGAACCAATATGAATATGAATTATATAAATAACTAAATGTTGTAATGCGAGTGTGTGCGTGCGTATTTTACCGTGCGATCGCACCATGCCACGTGTTACGTGGCGTGCGGATCTTCGTTACATGGCGTACGGATCGCAATCGCACGGCAAAACAATATTAACCAATATACTTTCGTTCATCCAATTATACGACTTCGACAGTGGCATCACGCAGCATACAGACATGGTTTCATGCATTAATCAATAAACAAAATGTATGCGCCCCATCAGCTAAAAAAGTACCAGAACTTTTCTCTGACTTAGCCTGGGTCTATTAATCCACTGGTGCCAAATATAGTAAAATCTTTACAGAGATCTCTTCTCAGTTATTCTTTTAGTTTGGGTGAATTTGAATCCTGATTTATGGGAAAATAAGTAAGCGCATGATTTAAAGAAACCATGAACACATGGGAGACCAGTGTCCTCTCACCTTGTACTAAAATGAGCAGTATTTTAGTAAAAAATGAATGATAGTCAGGGACCTAACAAGATAGAAGGTAATACTGTGTGATGATGTTTTCAATTCTTCATAACATGCACATAGAAAAGTACATATGCTGTATTCTTACAGCATTGAACAACAATTCCATACATCTATTGGTAATTGCCCAAACAAATATCAGTATCAATTTGATTGTACGGCCATTGCATGTTTCAATGTTTGTTAACATACATTTTTTTCAGATGTTTGGAAAGCTTATGCTACTAAAAATCCAGCAAATGCACAGCTTCAATTCATTATTCTTAAAAACAGGATATTGATGTTACTATGAATATTTGAAATAAAACAATTAATGTGTAGACAAATGTAATCCACAGTGAATACTAATGGAACAAAGCAGAATAATCTACACCTTAATATTGTAGAGGCCAAGTAGCTCTCTTTATACCTGCCATGGACAATCTCCCTTGAAACTGATAGCATTTACTGAAAGCTTTCTACTTTAATGAAAATGGTCTATAAATCTCCCATTAATGTAATAAATATGCTTGGTGATGCATAATTACGTTTTATCAGTAATGGGAAACAATTACAAGAAATATAATTTCCATCATCAAGATAATGAAATGTGTTTAAAGACTTTAGGCTCATTTCAGTTATCTCCTTTACGTGATTAATTACATCTTATCTTTGTATACAAATATATGTACTTTTTGGTAATTGCTTATTTGACTTGGGTGACAGTAGGATCACGTTTAAGTGATTGTAATTAGATAGACATGATCTGGTGACTTAATTCTAAGTCACCCACATTTTGCTTATTCCACACAACCTATTCCCGGTACGTCTAACCCCTGCTGGCTCTGCAGAATCCTTTATCTCCAAAGGGATTAATGTTTGCAGTTTTTGCAAAAAATGGATTATAAACTGTTATCGGTACCAAAGTTGTATCTATCTACTTTTTTATTTTTGGAAAATTATCCAGAGAAATGATTTGATACATGAAAGATAACAGAAAATGTTCAATCACACAGCATCAAACACTGCACTTCGCCCCGTGGGCACAACTTTGTGATTAGACATTAATGGCAAAATGCGCAGTTTGTGTAGACTTATTATTGCCTCTCTAGATATATTTACCCTTTCATTATGCCATTAACACATTTGTTTTTTTCTACATTTTGCTCTTAGCCTGAGACCTACATCCAATGGTTAAACCGGTACATATTTGCTGTCAAGATAGTTAATCCATCACAAATATGGCAATCCAATATTGTTTTCTCAACAGTGGCTGGCAGTGTTAATGATGATCAGAGCATTTAAAATGTATTTGCAGCAGAGATGTGTGGAGACTTCACCTTGGAAAGATTGTAGCAAGGTAAGATGATGTCTTGCAGCAATGATCATTTTAAACACTTCACAGCCTTAAGAAGCAGCTCTCTGCCAGCCACTTGAGTGCACATTGCCTGTGCTCACACAATACTTTCCTAAACTGCTCTGTTTATTACTCCTCAAGAGGACCAATCAGCCCTATATCACAATAGATCTGAGCTGCAGTCAGTAGTAATGGAATAAACTCCTTCCCAGACTGTCATTGTCTGTACCCAGCTGAGATTTGCCCACATGTTGCAATATTGCAGGGATATATGACAATTGGCCAAATATGGCAGTGTGTGTGGGCTCAATAAAACTGAAATCACCAAAAATTAACCTCTCAAATGTTAGAGGGGACGAATAGCTGGTTCTCATCTAATTTGACCCCTCAACTGTAACAAAATTGATCAACCTAGTTGAATGACAGGATTGACCTGTGGGTGATAAACTTAAGATTGTTCTTACTGCAAAAATCTATATCTTTGGTTCTACAGGACAAAGAATACTGTGTGGAATATTTCATAGCAATGGCTTTGATGATGGAACCAGACTGTAACCTCTACAGATCCCTTCTGATTTGGTCAGTGCTGGAGAATTGATCAGTCACACAGAAGTCTGCCAAACCAACTCTGTTTATTGAAGCTTTAAGCACTAGTATTTATACAAATAATATTGCATACTCAACTTATTTTTATGCTTACATTGTATAATAGTTAGCACATATCTTTTCTGTATACTATGTCTTGTAAACATCTCTGCAAAACTTCTGCTCATGACCACCCGTCTTATCTTGTAGCCCGTAGTATGGACAACCTGTTATCTCAGTTCTACAATTCTTCTCTCAGTTCAGGGAAGATATTGCCATTCTAATCACAATTACTGCAACTGTGCACTTCTGCATGTAAGCTATTCTAACAAATTTCATTCTGATACCAAATATGTCTATACAAGTTTCATTACTTAATTAAAGGCATCATTATTTCTTTCACATTTTGTTGGATCGTGATGTCTCTAAATCCATCATCCATTCAAATTAACTAATTTTAATCTACTTTAGCTAAACATAAACAACATTGAAGGCCTTAACTGTAACCAGCCTACCTCTGTGCCTTGATCTTTGATTAAATGTACAACTTTGTAATGTAGCAAGTACCTATAATGGACTTTAGTCCATTATAGCTTCTTGCTTTGTTACAAATAATCATACAAATGTAAAACAAATAGCTATGTCATTTTTCAAATAAAACATACATGCTAGGACAGAGCCATGGAGAGAAGATTCAGGGGCACAAATTTAAAAACCTTGACTTGTCCTTAATAACATTTAGAAACTAAGAAACCAGCGATGTAGCTAGATGCTACTGGACACAAGTGCATAAAAATGACAGGTGCCATCCTTAACCAATCCACTTATTTGCCCAGTAAATAATGTAATGTAATATATACTGGGCAATGAAAGCTACAGTACCCCCCTTCATTGCAGCATTACACAAAAGCATACTTTGCTCATAGCTGCACCAATTGCACAAAGACCCTCCTTAGGCAGCCAACTCCACTGCTACAGGTAGACTGATGGCTTAATATCCTCATTATTTTCCAAACCATATAACTGTCTGGGTAAATTTGCTATAAAGCCATATTGAGTTTGCACTTTAAGGCACATTTTTCCTCTGGCACAAGCCCTCTGTCCTGTTGGGGCCCATAGCAATCATATGGACTGTGATGGCTATAATTACACTCTTGCCACCAGCCCTGATAGATTAAAATCAGAAGCAGACAACTGCATCTGCTAATGTTTGTCATAAACAGTTTAATGAAACATTACAAATGCTTTTAGTCCTGCCAGTGTAGGTTTGTGGTTAAAAATCCCCCCAGAGAATGCTGGGGAAAGTTATATAGAACAAATAAATGTCCTGCTTTGTATTTTGACCACATACAGCTGCAGACACATAAAGCTCTAATTTACAAATGAAAAGCCATTTGTTGAATGTTTTATGGGCACAATCAAACCACAATGAACCAGTTATGGAACTGACTGTCCGTAAGTAACGTTTTCTGGTTTCTTACAAGACAAAGAATTAGGAATGAAATCTTTGACAGATCATCATATATTTTATAAGAGATGTAATGAACCTTTCAGTATTTTGTACTATTTTTATAAGTTAATTTCAAAGCACTTCTATTGACACTTTTTTTTCATTAAATACAAGCAAAGGTCTATATGTTCAGATTTGTGATCTGTGATATAGCTGTTTTCATTACTGAAATACTATTGCACTTTTTAAGGCAATGAACTGGAAAATATCAGCAAAGAACTTGCATTATAGTATATCTACATCAATCAGCCAAAACATCAAACCACCTGCCTAATATTGTGTAGGCCCCCCTCGTGCCACCAAAACAGCTCTAACCTGTCGAGACATGGGCTCCACAAGACCTCTGAAGGTGTCCTGTTGTATCTGACACCAAGACATTTAGTAGCAGATCCATTAAGACCCGTAAGTTGCGAGGTGGAGCCTCCATGGCTCTGAATTGTTTTTCCAGCACATCCCACAGATGCTCAACCAGATTGAGATCTGTGGAATTTGGAAGCCAAGTGAACACGTTCAACTCTTTGTCATATTCCTCAAACCATTACTGAACATTTTTTGCAGTGTGGCAGGGAGCAATATTCTGCTGAAAGAGGCCACTGCCATCAGGGAATACTGTTGTCATGAAGGTTGTTACAAAGTAACAACAAAGTAACAGCCACATGAATGCCAGGACCCAAGGTTTCCCAGCTGAACATTGCCCAGAGCATCACACGGCCTTCTTGCCATAGTGCATCCTGGTGCAATCTCTTCCCAAGTTAAATGATGCACACGCACCCGGAGCCCACATGATGTAAAAGATTCCTCAGAGCACATCACCTTCTTCCATTACTGCATGGCTTTGTTCTGGCACTCACGTGCCCATTTTAGAAGCTTTAGGCAGTCAAAAGGGGCATGGGCATTCTGACCAGTCTTTGACTACATATTATTATTATTATCATTTATTTGTTGGGCGCCACAGGGTTTTCGCAGCGCCTTACATAGTACGAACAGTAGACCATACAGGGTAAAACATTACAGAACAATAAACACTAAGTACCAATGCTTCAGAAACTCCGGGCAGACAAATGGAGAGAGGGCGGAGCAGAAGAGTCGGTATGGAGACGGGCCCCATAAGCAGCTATCTGTGCAGAGTTTGTATGTTCTCTGCATGTTTGTGTGGGTATCCTCTGGGCACTCCATTTTCCTTCTACAGTTCAAAAACATACTGGTTACTTGGCTTCTTACAAAAAGGACTATAGCGTGTGTGAGTGGTTAAGGAATTTAGACTGTAAGCTCCAAAGGGACAGAGACTGATGTGAATGACTGCATATCTTCTGTACAGCACTGCATAATATGATTGTCACAATATAAAAATACAATCCCAAATAAATAGTCAATGTAGTTCTCTCATCACATAGATATTTTAGGATCCGTCCTTTTTATTACATGCTGGAAGAAATACCAAGTCAGCAATAGATCAGTGGGTAAAACTTTTCAATTGCAGTTAGAAAGACAGGGCGTATACATTTACAATTTTGCCAAATTGCTGTATCAGCTAAATCAAATCTAATAGCGAATGTTTTTTTCCGTATCAAAACAAATGTTATCAAACGTTTCTTACGACCTTGTGTGTATGTGTATGTGTTTGCATGTACACCTAATGTACGCTTGGCATAAAGCTGGCGTATATGCTACTGGTGCAGAGCTGAATGAATTGTAAGATGCCTACAACTCGGCATATGTGTGTAAATGCACAATTTTTATGGGTGGGTTTTTTTTGTGTGTAAATTACGCCTAACATGTGTCCAACTCAGCATTAGGCCCTTAGTGGTTAAGATCTATTTAAAATAAAATTGTAATCAAAAGTCAAATTAAGAAAATTAAACCTTAAATCTTAGTGTAGAGGCACCTATAGCCTTTAAGGAGCTGTATGTTTTAATATATAGCTGGCCAGGGGGACAGGCTTGCTTATACTTATTTGCTCAAGCACTTGTATCCTCATTTGATAACATATAGTAAGGGTAATTTACAAATCATACCACTATCTTACACAGTTTTTCTATATGTGCAAATGTTCAACATACGTGTCAGGTTTGTACACAAAGCTGTCTCAGCTGGTATTGGCTAGACTTCCCCAGTGGCACGGAGTCTAACAGAGTGGAAGGTATTCACCAGCGACCCCCGCAAGCAGATTTGGGCTTCAGCAGCTTCCATCCTGCAGGTCGCGGCCCTCTAGGGGAGTTCCCAGTGAGACAGATAGAGAAATGGCTTTGAGAGGTAACGTTCATAGATATACAGTCTAATAGCAGACGATGATCACAGCAATTACCACCAAGGACAGGAACATGAATGCAAAGTTCAATGGAGTACAGGGTATGCAGCAGACAGTGAGCCACAGCTATTACCACAAGGATGTGGAACGGATCAGCGGAGGTCAGCGGTGCATGCAGAGTAGGTAGTGGGCGTTGATCACAGAGATTACCACTAACGAGTGGAACAGGTTAGCAGAGATCAGCGGTACACAGGATATGCAGCAGACACTGAGCCACAGCTATTACACAAGGGTGTGAAACGGATCAGCGGAGGTCAGCGGTGCATGCAAAATAGATAGTAGGCGATGATCACAGCTATTACAACTAACGAGTGGACAAGGAGAGCAGAGATCAGCAGTGTCCAGGTATGCAGCAGACGTTAAGCCACAGCTATTACACAAGGGTGTGGAACGAATCAGCAGAGGTCAGCGGTGCATGCAGAGTAGATAGCAGAGGTAGATACAACGGAGAATAAGAAACTGATACAGGCCAGGTGTAGACCTGAAGAACAAGCAGTGAAAAGGTGAGGGGAGGAGCCTTATAAGGAGAACTGACCAATGGCTAGACAGGCCATAACACAGGTGACGCATAGCACAGGTGCAAACTGCTGCTGACAGCCTGCACAAAGAGGAGAATTTATGTGAGAGTCGGTGTGCTGAGACTTGGGTGGAGATACCCGGAGAGCGGAGTGTGACAATACGTCCAAGATGGGCTTGAAAAATTGCCTTTGTGATTTTAAACTATATGGCATGCATGTTACTATGGCTATTTTCCTAATTTTATATATGCAGACCGGGATGGGTCATAGGTATAACGTACACCTACCCTTACCAGACTTTGATCTACGTGGAGTGCCATTTGCTATATCATTTTACAAATAAGTCAAAGTTAAATTTGCATTAACAAGCAAACTCAAGAGACTCTGAAGAATATCAGCATATGAGATACAAAAAAAAACATCTTTCCAATCCCATTGAATATAAAAGTGCTGAATAAATAGAAGGTATGGTTTGTGGTAATTTTTGTGGCAGACCATTTACTGATTAAATTTATCTTGTCGTTATAACAGTACTGAGCTGAAATCATCATTATTCATGCAAGGCAGTCAGATTAGATCTGTCACATCCTTCTTCACCAAACCTTTATTACAAAGTTAGCAGAAGGAATTAAGATTCTTGGAGAATAAAGTAATGTTACAAGAAAGGTAGAATATTGATGAGAGGACTCCGTGGAATTGAGATCTAAGTATGACCTTTTGCTAACTCGAACAATAAAAGTATCCTATTGATCAACAAAAACACTTCTCCAGTGAGCATTAGTCCTGCTCACCATGCATAATACTAATGAAAACTAGTGTATTAAAGGGATTGATGAAAATATCCCTGTTCAGTAACTTCCCCCATAAACCAATTCAGTGTGGGTCGCTCTCTTTAGCCTCCACAATTTACTGCACATCAACATGTCACTTTAGCAGACTAATATTTGTTCTAATACTGACCTCAACTCATTAGGGCCCAAGATAATGAAGTATATCTTTATGTATAGTATAGTTTTGATAATTATGCTACTGTCGCTTTTAATTTTGTCAATCTCAGAGAATAAATGTGACAGGGTTCTCTGTCTCAATGGATGATTTTGCAAGGACCATATTTTGCAGCATGTTTACAAACAAAATAGGAGTATATTTTGCATGAGGAAGGGCACTAGCTTGACACCAAGCAATGGTGCTTTAGCCAATAAAAAAAAAGTATGTTCATAACCAGTTTGTGAGATTCACATCTATTGCTATTTACTTTCTACTTTTGTTGTTGAACTATTATTAGCCATGTGTAGCCCAACTCCCAATTACACAGGGACTTTCAATAGAATCATATTAAAGCAAACTCTAATCTCAAAATAATGGCAATCAGTTAGGATTCCTAATATGAACTCCAGAGAGATTGATAATGTAAAAGTACAGTGTCTTTACTAGGAAGAGATTCACAGGCAGAGAATGTTGTAGTAATTGATAACAGCAAAACAGTTCAAGCAGCAGATACAAACAGCAGGACTGTCAATATAGCTGAATAACTCAGAAAGTTACAATGGTAAACAGTTTGCAGAGGCAGTACAGAGTAGCCAGAAGCCAGACCTTGTTCAGAGCCTGGAGAAGCAAAGAAAGCTAAAGACACATGAAGTCAGGGCCTGATCAACCACTAGGCTGACCAGGCTGCAGCCTGGGGCGCTGGGTCCCGGGGGGCGCTGCCCTGTGGGTATTTTTTTAAAAAAAAATAATTATTTTTTTTTACATTTTTTTTTTTTTTTTTTCTTCATTCATTTTTTTTCGGGGTGGGGGAGGGGTGGTCGCCGCGGTGGGGTGGAGGGCTCGACAATCAAAAGCAATGGTGGCCAGGCTGCCTGTTGCTGTGCAGCAGACAGGAAGCAGGACGTCTTCACTTCCTATCTGCTGATCTGAGGAGAGGAGCGACGCTGGCACAACTACAGGTAATTGAAGGGGGGAACTGCCCTGCATATCTATAGGGAGGGGGGGGGAACTGCCCTGCATATCTATAGGGAGGGGGGGAACTGCCCTGCATATCTATAGGGAGGGGGGGGAACTGCCCTGCATATCTATAGGGAGGGGGGGGAACTGCCCTGCATATCTATAGGGAGGGGGGGGGAACTGCCCTGCATATCTATAGGGAGGGGGGGAACTACCCTGCATATCTATAGGGAGGGGGGGAACTACCCTGCATATCTATAGGGAGGGGGGGAACTACACTGCATATCTATAGAGAGGGGGGGGGGAACTACCCTGCATATCTATAGGGAGGGGGGGAACTACCCTGCATATCTATAGGGAGGGGGGGGGACTACCCTGCATATCTATAGGGAGGGAGAGGGGGGACTGTCATGCATATGTATAGGGAGGGAGAGGGGGACTGTCATACAAATCTATAGGGTGGAAGGGGGGGGGCTGCCATGAAAATCTATAGGGAGGGAGAGAGGTTGATATGTATGAAGGAGGGCAGAGGAGGGGGGCTGATATATGTGACTGGGGGAGTTTTGATGTGACTGGGGGGATAGCTAGCTAGCAGAGTGGAGGTAAGGAAAATAGCTGCAAGGGGGATGGATGCAGGATGGGAGGTAAAGAAAATGGCTGCAGCAGGGGTTAAGGAAAATGGCTGTGGGGGGGTTGTGGTTAAGGAAAATGGCTGCAGGGGGTATTTAAAAAATACAGCAGCTTTGGGGGGGCAGAATCTCATGATTGTGTGGTGGTCACATGGGTGGTCTCAGCAATCACTAGAATACTAAATATTAGTGAGATGGGGCTGGTAGAGGTTTGTATTTGATTGACAACAAATATTCAGATATTGCTTATATATGCCTGTCCAATGGGGTACTTTTAGCTGGCCATAATGGAGTGTTTTGTTTTAACTAAAGGGCCTAATCATTCAGGGTTTGCATTATAATACATTTTTGCATTTTCAAAACAGGACGCCAACTTTCCAGAAGCCAGCGAGAGGATAATAAAGTTGCAAGAGAGAAGAGCAAGAACAGGTAAGAGACAATGGCACAATCTGTCTAAATTTGAATGCTGGAGAATACACCTGAACATTCATATTCAGGAGTGTTCCTATACACCTATATATTCGGAGGAGGGGGGGGCGCTGCGGCCGTATTAGCCTAGGGCGGCCAGAACCCTTAATCAGGCCCTGCATGAAGTACTATGGTATCAGGATACCTGGTAGACTCAGGAGGGATGAGGTACTGGATGAATCACAGATGGCAGGATACCTGGTTTACACAGGAGGTACAAGGTACTGGATGAATCACAGATGGCTAGATATCTGGTTTAATCAAGAGGCATGTGGCAGGAGGCACGGTAGTCAGGACTCAAGGTTTTGCCAGCAGGCACGAGGCACTGGATTAGTCTGTGAGTGTCAGAATAATCAGGCCCTGCAAGAAGTACTATGGTATCAGGATACCTGGTAGACTCAGGAGGGATGAGGTACTGGATGAATCACAGATGGCAGGATACCTGGTTTACACAGGAGGTACAAGGTACTGGATGAATCACAGATGGCTAGATATCTGGTTTAATCAAGAGGCATGTGGCAGGAGGCACGGTAGTCAGGACTCAAGGTTTTGCCAGCAGGCACGAGGCACTGGATTAGTCTGTGAGTGTCAGAATAGAGGAGGGTCAAATAAGCCAAAGGGTCAAAAGCCAGGAGCGCCACGAAGGTACCAGGAAATGAGCAGGAGCGTAGTCAAGAAAGAGGCCTGGGTGTTGGTCAGAAGGTAGCAGTGAAACAAGCCGGGGTCAATATGAGGAGGTCCAACTGGAACAGGACACAGGATACTCTGGGTTATTAGCAGCAGCAGGCGATTCAACAATGAACTGCCACAGATTACTGGGAGAGGCAGTCTTATAAAGGCAGTGAACAGGTGTGCGTGCTAACAGGGAATGAGGTAACTCCTGCTAGTGAGATGGAATGTTTGATAGTGACAGCAGCACCTCTGGTGGTAGAGGGGAACTGCATGTCAGGGATCACATAAAGTCCAGACATAGCTCTAGCAGACAGGAGCTGCAGGAGGCAAGAGGCATCCCTATGGAATATGCTGCAGTGCAGCCTAAGGCAGATCCTAACACAACCTCTTTGTGTTTACAAATTATCAGACTTAAAGGTAAAAAAAACAGTTATTGGTACAGTGCACGGCCATAAACTTACAAATACATTGCACCATGTACAGTGGGTCTTAAACATAAGATTCCTAAATGAAACTTAGTCTATCTTCTCAGATTCCAACAGACTTCAACAAATAAGCGTAAAAAAATTGACATGCCAATTAAACATTTTAACCCCTTCAGCATATGGTATTGCCAGGTACAAATAGAGCCAGACTGGGACTTAAAATCAGCCCTGGCATTTAAAGCATACAGGGCCACCTCTGCTGATGAGTAGGAAAGAAGTCATGTGCCACTGCGCTGCGTCTGCGCCATCTAGGGTGTGGCCAAATTGCATTGGGGGCGTGGCCAACACAGGGAGTTGATACAAACTGTCACAAATCGGGATCTTAGCCGCACTTACCTCATCCGCCGCTGTCATATCACGGCTACCTGGGTCCCTTCTGGTCATCTGCAGCATTCCCGTTCTCCACACCTCCGTTTGTAAACAAACACATACTCATACTTGCCAACTCTCCTGAAATATCCGGGAGACTCCCGCATTTTGCCACTAGCCCTGTGGTTCTCGGGTTTCCATGGCTTCAAACGCATAACCCCCATATTGACTGGTCGACTCCACAAATCCTGGCGTGGGCTCCAACTTGTTTCGGGTCCTGTTTACAACATGTTCTTCCACATTGCTCCACCTCTGATAAGGAAGTTTTGCCAGTTCCTTCTGCCTACCAAGAGTTCACAGACGTTTTCAGTAAGCAGGCCGCTGAAACTCTACCACCTCATCGGGATTGGGACTGTCCCATTGATCTTGTTCCGGGTAAAACCCCCCTCCGCGTGGCATAGTCTACCCTCTTTCTATCCCTGAGACAAAATCTATGTCTGAATATGTAAAAGAGAACTTGGAAAGGGGCTTTATTCGCCCATCCTCTTCACCGGCAGGAGCCGTGTTCTTTTTTGTAAAGAAAAAGGATGGTGGATTAAGTCCCTGCATCGATTACCGAGGTCTCAACGACATTACCATCAAGAACCGGTATCCTCTGCCCCTCATCACAGAGTTATTTGACAGAGTCAATGGTGCCCAAATATTTACGAAGTTGAATCTCCACGGGGCCTACAATTTGATCCGTATCAGACGTGGCGATGAATGGAAAACCACCTTTAACACCAGGGATGGGCACTACGAATATCTTGTCATGCCATTCGGTCTGAGCAATGCCCCAGCAGTTTTTCACAATTTCATAAACGAAATCTTTCGGGACTTACTGTACCATACTTTTGTGGTATATTTGGACGATATCCTCGTTTTCTCCTCTGATATCCAGTCCCATCGCAGACATGTTAAAGAGGTCCTCAGCCATCTCAGAAGGAATAAACTGTATTGCAAGCTTGAAAAATGCACCTTCGAAGTTGAATCCATTCCATTCTTGGGGTATATCATCTCGGGCACTGGTCTCCGTATGGACCCAGAGAAGGTGCAAGCTATTCTTAACTGGCCTCAACCATCTACACTAAAGGCAGTACAGCGATTTCTGGGATTTGCTAACTACTATCGAAAATTTATTCGTGGCTACTCTACTGTAGTAGCACGACTCACCGCCCTCACCAGGAAAGGAGCTAATCCTGCCAAGTGGTCTGAAGAAGCCCAATCTGCTTTTCAACTTCTGAAACAAGCCTTTATTTCTGCTCCCATACTCAGGCAACCAGATTTAACCTGTCCATTCTACTTGGAAGTTGATGCCTCATCTGTCTGAGTAGGGGCAGTTCTCTCCCAAAAACCAGCTGATGAGCGATGGCATCCCTGCGGGTTCTTCTCCCGAAAATTTTTACCAGCTGAACGAAATTATGCCATAGGGGACAAAGAGCTGCTTGCCATCAAATTGACGCTTGAAGAGTGGAGGCATTTACTTGAGGGAGCTCGTTATCCTGTCACAATATACACTGATCACAAGAATCTGCTCTACCTTAAAACTGCACAGTGCATGAATCCACGTCAGGCCCGATGAGCACTATTCTTTTCTCGATTTGATATCCATGTCACCTTCCGTCCCGGTTCCAAAAATCGCAAGGCCGATGCTCTCTCACGTTCTATGGTAAAAGAGGAAGATTCCATCACTGTGGATCCACGGCCTATTATCAGCCCACTCAGCATTGCAGTCAGTAGACCCGACAATACACCTCCCCAGGGGAAAACTTTTGTTCCTGAGAATCTGCGTAAAAAATTGCTCCAATGGGCACATTGTTCCAGATTTGCCGGTCATGCTGGCATTCGCAAAACTCAATCTTTCATATCGAGAAGCTACTGGTGGCCTACGCTTCATCAGGATGTTCAGCAATTTGTTTCCGCATGTGGCAGCTGTGCCCAACATAAAAGTTCAAGACAATCTTCAGCTGGTCAACTTTTGCCCATATTTCTATGGACTTTGTTTCCGATTTGCCCAATTCTAATAATTTCAATACCATCTGGGTCATCGTTGACCGATTCTCTAAAATGGCGCATTTTGTTCCTCCCCGTGGACTCCCATCAGCACCTATCCTGGCTCAGCAATTTATAAAGGAGATCTTCCGTTTGCATGGGTGTCCTGAAGAAATTGTCTCAGATAGAGGAGTTCAGTTTGTGGCGAAATTCTGGAGATCCTTGTGCCGAGCACTACAGATCAAATTAAACTTCTCTTCGGCCTATCATCCCCAATCCAACGGGCAAACGGAAAGAGTTAATCAAGACCTAGAAACATTTCTCCGTTTGTACATATCCTCTTCTCAAGACGACTGGGTAGATCTGCTTCCTTGGGCAGAATTTGCTCATAATAATCATTATCACGAATCCTCTGCTTCCACTCCATTTCATACGGTCTATGGCCTACACCCCAGGGTACCCTTGTTTACTCCACTTCCTACAGCCTCAGTACCTGCCTCTGAAGTTTTCCTAAAGAATTTTTCAGGCCACTGGCGCCAGGTACGGGAATCTCTACTTAAAGCGTCCCAATGCTACAAAATTCAGGCCGACAAAAAGCGACGAGCCATTCCAAGCTTGAAACCTGGAGACAGAGTCTGGCTGTCTACTCGCAATCTACGCCTCAGAGTTCCATCTATGAAATTCGCTCTTCGCTTTATTGGACCGTTTAACATCTCCTGAGTCATCAATCCAGTGTCCTACAAATTACCTCAAGGCACCCAACACCTTCCATATCTCTCTTAAAACCACTGGTGCTAAATCGGTTTTATATACCCAAACTGGTTTCTCCTGAAGTGCAGACTGAACATGGTGACGAATATGAAATTAATGAGATCTTGGACTCTCGGTTTCGACATAAGACCTTACAATATCTAGTCGACTGGAAAGGCTATGGTCCAGAAGAGAGGGCCTGGATCAAAGCTTCTGATGTTCACGCTCCATCTCTCATCAAAAAATTTCACCGCAAGTTTCCAACTAAGCCCCAATCTAAGTGTCCAGTGGCCAGTCGTAAGGGAGGGGGTACTGTCACAAATCGGGATCTTAGCCGCACTTACCTCATCCACCGCTGTCATATCACGGCTACCTGGGTCCCTTCTGGTCATCTGCAGCATTCCCATTCTCCACACCTCCGTTTGTAAACAAACACATACTGTTTGTTCTGCTGCATGGGCGCGGCCATCTTGGATACATTCAGGTGATCATTCCAAACCAACCAAATTCAGAAGCTGTGATCACATGAACTGATCAGCCAATAGTTGTTTGGGACATCCTATTTAAACCTGCTGCTGTGATCTGTTCATTGCCAGAACAACACACTTCTCTCCAGAGGATAGTTCTTGGCTCCTGGTTCCAGTGTTCCTGTTTGAAGAACTAAAGTGCAGTGTTCCTATCTGCATAACTAAAGTGCAGTGTTCCTGTCTGCATAACTAAAGTGCAGTGCTCCTGTCTGCATAACTAAAGTGCAGTGCTCCTGTCAGCATTTCCAGACTGCTCATTCCCCTGCTATATTTTACATTCAGCAAGAACATGAGCAGGAAGATTATCCAGGCTGCTAGTTTCTGTTTCAGTCCTGCTCCAGCTAGGCCCAAGGGTCCCGAATCGGATAGGGAAATACAGACGACCGTGACACAAACATTATAATAAAACATCACATTTATCACGCCCACCCCATCTACATCAGGCCCCCCCCCAGACACATTATGAGTAGAGATGCTCAGGCTCCGTTTCCCAGCGAACTGAACACACTCGAACTTAGCAGATCCGAGTACTGAGCCGAGCCAGGTCAGTACTTTTGCGTGCCCTCGGAATTGAAAACGAGGCATTGTTACGTCATTGTTCCGTCGTCGGATCTCGCAAGCTTTGGACTCTATAAGTACCGCCCTGCACAGCGATCTAGCGCCATTTCATAGAGGGACACAGAAGGGGTAGCACAGTTCTTGGCAGTCTGTAGTGCAGATGGGCAGCGTCATAGGTAGAAAAGAAAGAGGAGGGGTAGTAATATTTTTCAAAGTCTCCAGTGACATTCAGGAGAGCTCCATTGCTAATTGTCATTGCTGAAATAGAAATAATATGTCTGGCAGGCTTAGTCTTCTAAATCTGCAGTCATATTGTACTGTGTTATATAAGTAAAACACAAAGAGGAGAGCTCCATTGCTAATTGTCATTGCTGAAATAGAAATAATAGGTCTGGCAGGCGTGGTCTTCTAAATCTGCAGTCACATTGTACTGTATATAGGTAACATACAAAGAGGAGAGCTCCATTGCTCCATTGTTAATTGTCATTGCTTAAATAGAAATAATAGGGCTGGTAGTCTTGGTCTAAATCTGCAGTTACATTTTACTTTACTATAACTCACTCAGAAACAGGAGAGGTGGCAGGGTTCAGTACTGAAACAGAAATTGTAATAATAGGGCTGTCAGTGTTCTTAAAAGGCTCCAGTGACATTCTACGGTGCCATAGCTCATACAAAAACAGGAGGGTGGCATTGTTCTTGTCACTCTCTGATCTCAGTTATGATAATACTAATCCCTCTGCCTCATGTGCTAAAGTCTATGTTCAAGTGCATAGTGGTTTTAAGTCAGGGGAAAAAAAGTAAATAAAAAGCTTGTACTTTTCTAAAGTAAAAAAAAACACATTTCTAATAAAGATGAAAGTTTACTGTAGAAAAACATAAAATTGCCAACATGCCATTCTACCCAAAATATTACCAAACATACCAGTATCAGCTAGCTGCCTTCTCTCAGCTAGATCTCAGCACCTGCAATCTACACTGTCATCATATTCACCCTCATCAGTGTGTACATCATCCTCAAACAATACTAACTCATCCCCGCTGGAATCCACCATCACAGAAGTCTGTGTACTTTGATGTAATTGCCGGTAATGGCCTTCCTCATGGAATTTCTATTTCATTTTACGGAAGAGCTGTCACAATTTTTGGGCAATTCTTTTAGACTAGACCAAATATCAAAATGTTGTGCAGACTCATCTCCATCACCACTGGGTGTCTTGGGAAAAGTTTTTTCCTAGCAGCAGTTTCCAGAGAAACTGAAGGAAGGAGGAGACGTCATTGTGTCATGTACTACTTGAGCTGTCAGCTCATTGCATCTCTTGAGATCTGGGTCAGTTGGAAGGAAAGAAAAGTCATAGCTCTTAAACCTAGGATCAAGCACAATTGCCAAAATGTAATGATCTGATTTCAAGATGTTGATAACTCTTGGATCCTGGCAAAGCCAATAAAGTACTTAATCTACAAGTCCAACATAATTAGCGGGATTGCTTTGTTTCATTTCCTCCTTCAATTTTTCTAGCTGCTTTTCAAAAAGTCTAAATAGGGGATTCACTTGACTCAAGCCAACTGTCACTCACCGGACCGTGAGTGCCTCTGCGCTGGTGCGTGGTTCTCTAGCCTTCCTGCCGGCGCCTGTCCTGAGCCGCGGCCATCCACCATCTTGATGGACTGCGCATGCGCAGCATCCAAAAACTTATGACCTTTTGCTTTTAACCTAATTGGTGGATCAGGCACCTCTCCCTATTTAAGGCACCTGTGCTCATTACATCGTTGCCTGATCTTGAGTCTCATTCCCTGTGAGTCGTCGAAGGTGTCTCCTGTGTCCTGCTCGTGTCTCCAGCTTCCTGCTGATTACCTGCTCTACTCATCGGTGGATCCCTTACCCGCTACCTACTCCTGTATCCTGCTCGTGTCCTCAGTTGTCTGCTGGATCACCTGCTCCGCTCATCAGCGGTTCTCATACCCGCTACTGACTCCTGCATCCTGCTTGTGTTCTCAGCTGCCTGTTGGATTATCTACTCTGCTCACCTGCAGCTCCCATACCCACTACAGCCGTTCAACGCTCCTGCTGTGTCTTCATATTCTCGTGGACAAGCTTCTCTACTCATCAGCGGTATGCTCACTCGTTATTGACTATCCACTGTTACTTTGCATATCCGCTTAGGACAAGCTCCTCTTCTCAACAGCGGTATCCATACCCGCTATAGACTTTGGCTGATACTCTGCCTATCCGCTTGATACAAGCCTCTCTACTGAGCAGTGGTATACATATCACCATAGACTATTAGCGATAACGCTGCCTACCCGTTTGGAGAAGTTCCTCTGTGCTCTCATTGTCCTCATTCAGTTATTGACTCTTTCCCTGTATTCACTTATCAGCACCAGTACAAGTCCTCACTTACTAGCAGTGGTACAACTTGCTGTACGCAGACCACTGACTACCCGCTACCTACCTGCACCTGGACAAGTCTTCTCACCTCAGCAGTGGTACAACTTGCTATACGCAGACCACTGACTTCCCCGCTACCTACCTGCACCTGGACAAGTCTTCTCATCACAGCAGTGGTACAACTTGCTATACGCAGACCACTGGCTACCCGTTACCTTCCTTCATCTGTGCACGTCCACTCTGATCTCCGTGGTTAAACCTGCCTTTCCACTATAGCTGCAAGTCGCTGACTCATCTACCTATATAGCTGCAAGTCGCTGACTCATCTACCTATATAGCTGCAAGTCGCTGACTCATCTACCTATATCGCTGCAAGTCACTGACTATTCATCTGCTTCATTGGCATCCTCACTCCATCTGCTGTTATATACGTTCCACTATTCACCCTACTGCCAGAGGACCGCTGTGCAAACTCCGCCCCTCTGGTGAGCAAAGTCACCTGGTGAAATCCTGGGCAGAACTCTTAGTGCCCGTGACACCAACAGTGTCTGCACTCTCTTCACAGGTGACTACTTTGAGTGGTTTCAGCACCTTGCACAACACGGAAAGTATTCTCCACTGCGTTGGACTAAAGTACATTCCCCTAAATTCTATTCTTCTTGCAGCTGCTGCATTCTTCTACATTCTGTATTTTTGGGATTCTGTTGCAGAATCCCGAAAATTACCCTAAATATTTCGGGACACAGACAGCATCTCCTGCATGTCATTGTCATTTTTTAAAAAGTTCTGTACCACCAAGTTGATTGTGGAATTCCCCCCAGCTATAATGCTTTAACAAAATTGGTGGCGCTATCAGAAATCACATATCCTCAGGAGAGTCCAAGCAGGATAAGCCATGTTGCAATGACATCCCTTAGTTTTTCAAACAGATTGTCAGCGGTATTACCTCTGACCTGCGCCTTGTCCCGTCTCTGATAACCAGCTCTCACTCCCGCCTTCAAGACTTCTCCCGTGCTGCTTCCCACTTTTGGAATTCCCTAGCACGCTCAATCAGACTTTCCCACAGCCTTCAAATCTTTAGATGCTCTTTGAAAACCCATCTCTTTTTCAGAGGTGACCTTATCATCGATAACACTATTCACACTAATGCACCCTCACAACTATCCCAATCTCCACTCTGAGCCACACTCGCTCATCTTGTTTCAGCTGTGCCCTCGCCCCTTTAGAATGTAAGCTCTCTAATGAGCAGGGTCCTCCATACCCTTTGTTTTCATGTCTCCATTCATTTTGTCTGCCTCGTCTGTTCTTGTTTTACGTATGTCTTGTTTTATGTATGTCCTTGTCTTCCCTACTGTACAGCACTGTAGAGCACTGTGGTGCCTTACAAATCTATGATAATAATATTAATAATAATAATATGCCTCTTAGTGAAGCAGATGATACAAAGAGCAGCCTGCCTCTGAAAAATGTGACGTTCTTGGGTACATGCTGGGTACATCTGCTTCACTATGCCTCTTAGTGAACCAGATGATACACAGAGTAGCATGCCTCTGAAAAATGCAACGTTCTTGGGTACATGCTGCTGCTGGTGAAGGCAAATCACCAAACCAGTGGGCTGTTACAGTCATATAATCTTTAGTTTGCCAGTTCCGCTTGTCCACATATCTGTGGTTAAGTGTACAGTAGGTAGAATAGCATTTTGTAGCCTAATAATTACATTTTTGCGAACCTTCTGGTAGAGGTGAGAAATAGATTTTGTAGTAAAATGGTGTCGTGATGGAATTTGGTAACGGGGACAGAAGACCTCATGTAACTGTCTAAAGCCAGCTGCATTAATAGTGGATATTGGACGCAAATCTAATACTAGCATAGTCGCCAGGGCGTCTGTGATCCACTTTTTGACTGGGTGACATCTTTCATACTTGCTTCCTCTTGCAAAGGATTGTTTAACAGTCAATTGTTGTAAACTATTAGTAGTCTTCTTCTTGGTCTGCTTCTGGGTTGAAGATCCACCCCCAGCAGCAGGAGCAGCAGCGGTGGGCCTAACGCTCAAGGATTCTTTTGAGGAGTCCTGGATAGGGGAGGAGTCATCTCGTCTTTGAAACTTGGATGCAGGACTAACGCCGATCACTTTTGAGGATATTGATGATGAAGATGTTGGGAGTGTAGATTGCAGGTGCTGAGATCTAGATGAGAGAAGGGAGGTAGCTGATGCTGGACTGCTTGTTGTTATTTTTTAGCATAAGATTCTGATTTTCACAAAAGCTTTCCATGAACTCGCTTCAAATGGCGTAACATGGATGAGGTTCCTAGATGGTTAAGGTTCCTACCTCTACTGACTGTGGCTTTAAAGTGCTACAAATGGCTAGACAACTGTTGTCAGGATTTGGGTAAAAATATTTCCACACATAAGAGGTGGGTTTTTTGGTCTTATGCCCAGACATGACAATGGCCTTCTTCTTATCACTGGCAAGAACTGCTGCAGTCTTTGACCCCCAACATTACATTGCTTGCACCTCCATTACATCAATAAATACCATGTCAATACATTATAAGTACCCAAATTACAGCAATAAATACCTCCCTGACACACACACTTATACTACATCAGTACCCACCCACATTACAGCAATCAGTAACCATCATCATCTTTATCAACATTTATTTATATAGCGCCAGCAAATTTCGTAGCGCTTTACAATTGTGTACAAACATTAATAAAACTGGGTAATATATACAGACAGAGAGTTAAGAGGGCCCTGCTCTCAAGCTTACAATCTATGGTACATAGAGTTTGAAACACAAGGGCACGTGCTACATCATATTGCACATTGCACCAGCTAGAATGCAAAGGTAAAAAGTATTCAGTGGGCTGTGTGATCAGTCACAACGCAATGTTGGTCAGAGGATTGATGTCTTGTTTTAGCTGTGTAAAGTCTTCTCTCTGTTTGATCCTGATGCTGGAAACCCGATTAAGGTCTTCTCTGCGATGTCCGGATGTCCTTTCACGACCTTGACAATCCTTTCAGGACCTCCTGAAAGATCCTGAAAAGACCTTGTCAAGGTCCTGAAAGGACATCCGGACATCGCAGAGAGGACCTTAATCGGGTTTCCAGCATCAGGATCAAACAGAGAGAAGACTTTACCGGACAGAGGAGTCATCTGACAGGGTAAGTGCTACTACCCCTGTATAAGACGCACCCAGTTATTAGACCCAAAATTTTGGGGGAAAAGGTGCGTCTTATACATGGGGAAATACGGTAATTATATCTCAAATCTTCTTCAACACTACAGATCACTTTGCCTTTTTGACATCTTTGCCATCATTTTACTTGCAACAGATTCATAAAGAGTATATTTCAGATTTTTTAAATTGACTGCTAACAAAGACCACTTCTATTTCTTTTATATCAAGGTTTCCCCACACCTCTTACAATGTAAGCTCATTTGGGCAGGACCATCTTTACTTTTTGTTTAATGCTACTGTGCGTAATTTGTGTCATGTCATGATCCCCTCAAAGTACACCGATACGTAATGTGTTGGTGCTTTAAAAATTAAAAGATAATAATAATAATAATAATTAATAATAATAATTTAATCCTTGTGAATCATCTTTGGAAATGAAAAAATATTAACCTGGTTGCAAAAACAGATAAAGTATCACACATGATGATGAACACATTACATGATTAGAAATGGGTTTTGTGTCTAAAAAATCTTTTGAAAATTGTATCCCCTGAAGCCTCCATTATCAACACACCTAACATAAGCCGCCTAGCGGTTGATAACTTTTACCTACATTACTACACTTACCAAGAGTTACCTTACCACTATAAAATAAAGACACAAGACACTTGTTTGGCGATTGAAAGGTCATAACTTTTCTTGAAAATTAAATTTAATCAAATTTAATCATCCTGCAGCCATATCCATAAACCATAAACTTGTGTGCCAGTCCTTGCTTGTATTGATCACTCTCTCCCAGATTCTGATTTTGTACTGCACTATTGCCTGTGTACCAGATCCCGGACTTCCCTTCTGCATACTGATTTTATACTTCGCTACCGCCAGTGTACCAGTCCTCAGCTAGCTGACCTGCTTTCGGATTTCCCTTTCTCTCCATTGTGTTACGCCTAGTGGCTGATCAGAGGGCCGCAACCTACGTGTTCCCGGACACAAAAGTCCATCTTGCCTTGCGGCGGTTCTTGGTGAAGACCGGTGGACTTGTTAGACTCCGCACCTCTGTTTGGCCAGGGCTAAACCAGGCTAACATGTGTATCCATCAATCCAGGGCTCTCTTCCTGAGACAATAATTACAGTTTCTCTCGTATCTAACTGGAGCATGGGTATGTCAATTATTGACTTGGAACATTTAATCAATACAAGAATGTTTTGCGGTTATCTTTATGATAATTCAGTAGACCTGGAAAACATGCACTATTATAGTTCCATCAGAACTAGATTTGACAACCATTCATGTACAGAAGCAATTGTAGGTAATGCGCCCAAGAAAAAATACTAAAATAACAATCTCTCTACTTATTGCCTATGTATGCACAGCGAGCAGTTAAATGTCTGAAATATATATATCTGGTCTACCCTTTAAGGCCAGCTGTGCCAAACATCAAGTACCCAAGCTAAGACTTGTGTATTTTTGCATGCTGCATGCAAATATATTATTGTCAATATTTAGCTATTCTACTACAACTACTCTTTGTGAGCGCTTGCCCTCCAAACTTGGAGTAAGCCCTTGGAGGCGCACCTGGTTATGCATGTGTTGACCAGAAAAACCTGCAGTTTGTGACAGAACAAGTGGTGAAGGAGCAGGTGTCTCCTGTGATGCAACCTGAACTGTGGCAGATAGGACACTGTGGGCAAATTGTGTGGCTATACTTTGACCAGTAAATGCGAGCAAAACAGAGAGAACTCTTTTTGTGTCTCCTGTGAAGCCGCTATTTGAGACATAGTACCAGCCTGTTAAGGCAGGAAAAAAAGCAATGTTAGTGTACTATGTAACTTGACCCTCTCCCCCGCTACTGGAGGGCTACTGTTGGTTCTGAATGGACATGAGGCAATCATGTGCTTCTTGTGCTACAGTCAGCCTGATTGGATGCTGGTCTAAACTGGAAATGTATCTGGAGAGCTGTCGATAGATGATGGTGATTTTGGTAATGGTAATGATGGGCTTTCAGGCTCCAGTGTTGCCAATGAGTGAGACTCGGACTGTTGTTCCAATCTATGAAAATCAGACAATCAGTGAATCTTTCTCTAAAGTACTTTTAATGCTTTCACACTTACTACATAGCAATAGATGTGTGGCTTAAGAAAAGGTTCATATATATATATATATATATATATATATATATATAAAACATTTAAAACAACATAAAAACCAAACTGACATTCTTCAAATGGAGCATAGCACAGAAAAGAGAGAGAAACTAATAGTAGGACCACATGATATACATGATTTGTAGCCATTTCTATAACTCAATAGTTAGTAATACTTAAACAACTTTGAATATTATTTTAAGAAAATGCAATTCCTACTAAATGGTTACCTGCATCTGGCTTCCATGAACCATTTATTGTCATTTATTGGAAGCATGTCTCTGTCTAATATATAATGCTTGAAACATAAATATGACACAGAAAACATAGCGATTAACATGTTAAAGTTGACAAGAAGACAGATAAGGCTCTGCTGCTAAGGGGTTAATGGTGTATGTACAAATATTTACCGTTAGCTGTGCCCTAGTGCTGGGCAGAGACTTGTTTATCTGTCTCCACCCCACCCAGTCCTTTTATCTGTATGGACACCATTGTTCTCCAAAGTGGTGAGTTGCAGTTTGACAGCAGGTCCCCAGCGATCCCCCGGGATGCTGATTATGTTCACGCAGTTTATCCATTTGAAATATTGCCACTTTTCTTTTCTTCTTCAACTGCACATAATGGGAAATGTATCTGGAGAGCTGTCGATAGATGATGGTGATTCTGGCAATGGTGATAATGGGCATCACTGCATTGACGCCATGAGTGATAGTTTGCCATATCACCAACTTTGCAGTGGCAGAAAGATTTCTGTCTGTTATTAGCAAAGTATCCTCCACATTGTTGGCCAATATCTCCATTTCTTGATATGAGAACTGTAGCTGTTTTTTTTAGGAACAATTTGTCAAGAAGGGTGTTCTTACCTTACACTGTGAAAGGGATATCTGGTTTTGATGTCCTCGCTTGGCTGCCAGTAGTTGCTTGTTGTGTGGATGGGTGGGGTATGTGTTCCAAAACATGAAAATCCTGATAATGATTACAATCACTGCAAAACAGTGATTGCTTTAAATACAACATATATTAAATATAGACATACCATCATTTAGACCCACAGTGTGTCCGACACCTGTTATAGCCGTCAAGTATAAAATGCGACTGGAGAAAAGGGCGGCGACTCGTTATCTCCTCATTTTCAATGGTCAAGAATTTGTTGTAATCATTGTCGGGATTTTCATGTCTGAAAAATTGACCACCACTAAGATAAACCAAAGCAGCCATTCAGGTCTGTCCACACATGCAAGCCTACTGTCTGAGAAATATTTCCAACATGATGACATGCTCTCTGCTGTACATAGCACGTGAAGAGAAAACTAGTCATAACAATGGTTGGTATGCACCTAGAAACAGTCCTCTGCCCTTAGCCAGCAGCATATATTGTGCTAAGTATAGTTGTCAACTGTCCCTAATTTCCAGAGTGTATCAGGATTTAATGACTTGTGCTTGAAAATTCTTATCCCTGGAATTGTCCCTGTTTTTCAAAATTGACCAAATGCAAAGTGCAATTCCTATTATTCTGTACATTAAATGCTCATTAACTTTTCTTTTTTGCTGTGATTTTAAAGGGAAAGAGGTGTATTTACAATGCATATCAACCCAAGAAAATAATTACATTATAGCCAGGTTCATTATACATGTAATGATAAGGATTGCAGTGCATGTAGGTCCATCTACACATTGCAATATATCATGTGGACTCATCAGAGTCCACATGATATATTGTACAAATATGACCCTGGAAATTATTGTAAATGTAAAATGCTGCCCACTACGTTAGAGAAGTAGAATCACCTTTGTCTTGGGACGTTCCTGCTCTTTTAGAAATTATCAAGGGTTCAATTAGAATATGTATTAAATATAAAAATCTTAAAATGACTTAGGACATGTTGTCCATTTTCTTCTCTTGAACATTCTTGCACTTCAACACACAGGTTAAATCCACAGTGCAGATTTATATCTTAGCGTAAAACTGATTACAGTTCAACTGTCTTCAGTTTCCTCTGCAACACACTACGGCACCTAAGCATGAAACATTGCCTAATGTAGTGTAATCATGTAATCCAGCAAACTATTATTTTCCTCCTCAGTTGAGAAAGGGAAGGAAGGGTTGTAAGTACCGAACTGTCACAGTGAGATAAAAGAAGCGTAAATTGCTTCTCTAACTGAGGTTTTGACTAAATGAACACATATAATATTAAATGCCTTTGGCTTTGTACCAGGACTTCAATATATCTTTATTGTTGGTAGAGAGTGGCTTGGTCTATATATTGTTGAGTTTATGATTTTTAAATAAAATGCATTGTTTTCTAAACCTATTTACATTAAACTAGACCTAATGTAAATGAACTTTCTTTATAAAACTGCAGCAAAAGCAGCTTTGGATGTGGTGTGCACCTGAATGTGCGCAAGTGCACCTAGATTTTCACTAGATGCATAAGTTTACAGAGCAAAATGGCTGCATTTGCGGAGTAGTGGTAGAGGGAAGAAACTGGTGCGTAATGAAAACATACCTAGTGGAGTATGGAGTGGATGCACCAGGGTACCTCAGTTTGTGGAGTAGTGCAGAATGGGATTTCAGTTTGAGATTACTGAAATGAGATAAAGAGTGGAGAGAGTTTATTTTGGGGGGCACCTCTTGTTGCGTGGAGTGGCTCATAGCCATATCCACTCTGTAATAGGAAGCAGCATTACAATGCTCATCTTGAAATATATATTCTGCAACAGTTGCAGAAACCAGTAGTTGTGATTAAATATAATAAAGTATTGAAATATATAATTAAAAACTTGTTCAAAAATATCCCACCACATTAATTATTTTAACATATATTTGGATAGCATTTAGCATAAATTCATCAGAAACAAATAATCATAAGCATAAAGATCGTATTCAATTGGATATAGTAATCAAGCACACGAGAAACACAAAGTCCCAAAAAAGTGGAAATCCTTTAGGAAAGAGCTAAGGAGATTCCCAGATAAAGTGCCAGTGAGATGTGGTAAAATATGAACAATCTAATTATTCCTCTGGGATAATTAGCTGAGAAGAAAAAAAAAGATAACTGCCAATTGTTCTCACCACTGCTGTTTGTGTATATCAGAGTCCAAAAGGTCTCCACAAAATGAATTATTTTATTTACAGCATGTTGTATGTCCACCTAGCTTCTGAATATAAGCAAATGCTAATTAATGTAGGGTAATTGTTGACACGTTTCCCTGCTGTGTGTTAGTTTCATCCGAAGGTTAAACAGATTGTGGTTTGTGCTGAGTTGGGACAAAACTGCAACAGAGCAGCGCTATGTTCAGACCTATATGGCAGAAAAAAATCACTAAAAATGATTGTCAAACTAAATATATACATACATTCATATATTAATATACACTATATGAACAAAAGTATTCGGATGCTTGACCATTACACCAACAGGGATGTAATGAAATTGTATTCAAATACATATACTTTAATATGCGGTTGGTCGCCCTTTTGCAGTGATAACAGCTTCCAGTCTTCTTGATAGGCTTTCCACAAGATGTTGGAGTGTTTCTGTGGGAGTTTGTGCCCATTCACTCTGTAGAGCATTTATGAGGTCAGGCACTGATGTTGGACGAGAAGGCCTGGCTCGCAGTCTCAGTTCCAGTTCATCCAAGAGATGTTCGATGGGGTTGAGTTCAGGGCTCTGTGCGGGCCAGTCAAGTTCTTTCACACTGAACTCATAGACACAATCTAGACACATTGGCTCTCTGTTAAATGGAATTCTGATATTATGTGTGGGAGCACCACCTCTAGGATAACTGATTACCATAAAATACAAATCAAATCAATATAAAGACATAAAACCAATCACCTAGAGGTTATAGGATACTCCTGGTGCGATTTACAGTGTTTTGTAGATTCCTATTATCGTCAGATCTAGGGCTTTGCACCTATTGATAAATAGACCCCTAGGTGTACAAAACATGTCGGGTCTTACCACAAGTCAATTCAAAGTGTTCTATTTCTACATGTTTGTTATGCTTATGTCAGCTACACATTCTGCCCTTAGAATGTTGCCAGATGACTGTACATATCTACAAAACAAGACATGATATATTAAGGAACAAACATTGTAATACAATACTCTATATGAAGTACTTGTGTTGCTCAAATGATGCTAAAGACTTCCAGCCATTAGCAACCTTGAAGTTTACTGCAGTGCTTCAGAAATAAAGCTGCTGAATAAATTTACTATAATTTACAATAAGATTTTACAGTCTCTGTATTACTGAAGTGAAACTGGAGAACAGGCCAGATTTTAGCCTCATAACATTCTCAAATCACAGTAGGTCCGCACATAATGCCATAATGACGTTTCAAAATGTTATTATATTTTCTTTAGTGTCATGCTATGCAAAAAAAACAACTTATGGTTTAAGTAACATACAAGATAATGGGGACTAGTTATCAATTAAATAAGTAGGATTTATTATCGCCATGGTAAAGAAAAACACTTATTGCTGCAATTTGACAAAACAATTACTCCTGGGCAGCTGAGCGATACTTACATTTGACACTCTCACAAGTTTCCTCTTGCAGACTCTTCACTCACTCCTTGGGCTATAACACCCTCTCTGGTGTCTTCTCCACCCCTCTACCTCACATTAAATACTGCAGCAACCTTCTCCATAAGGTCTCTTTACATGCTCTCCATTCTCTAGATATGGAGACTCTATAAGGCAGATCCTCAATGCTGCCACTATTAGTTGGCTCTACACTGCTTTGGTAACAAGCTTTCTTTATTGGGATCTCCCCTTTTTTTTCTCTCAGAGGCTCTTTATTATTGCCGAGCCTCATTCCCCATCTTGTTACTCTCCCTCAAATCTGTCCCAGTTCACTCATATTCCTTCAGTCATGATATCCTCTGGCCTCTTGTGGCAGCAGTTCATGGATGCGTTCCCAAATTTGCCAGGGGATCCTGGGACTTTCTCCCCTCTAACCCAGGTCGCTGGCTGTCACACTCTCCCCACACCCTTCAACTCTGCTCCTACCAACCTGATATTGCTAAACGACTGTTCCTGGTGTGGAACACAAACACAACCTATACTTTGTAAAATGAGGTCTGATTTGCAGGTGGTTCTGTATATAAGAATATTCAAGTTCAGGATTAGTAAATAAATGTCTGGAATGTCTGGATAACACTATACACACACAGTAGCTTATGTCTTAAATACTATTAAATAAAAAAATGTTTATGTATAATGATACTTTATATATGTGTTCATATTTGTATTTGCACTTTACTGGTTGTTGACCCCCACCTGTTCCTATTTTATAAAATTATATTACATCATTTTGAGACTTTACATCATTGTTTCATAACATGTTCACCTTGATTTAGCTCTGAATCAGGCCCTGTATATGTGTATCATCATCAGCTATAATTTCGCAGTGCTGTACAGAGAACTCACATCATCAGAGAGCATCAAACTTGAAACCCCATGTCATTTTCCTAGACTACACAAAAGCCAGTAGACATAAACAAATGAATTTATATGATAATAGTTAGCTGTAAAGACCATGGGATGTGAGAAAATTAAACCAAAAAATATGAGGGAAGTGTTTCTAAGCAGTGCAGAATTACTTTTATGTCATAAAAACAGAGTTTGAGACTACAAGCGAACTTCACACCTATGCTTTTTTTCTAAAGCCTTAATACTTGAACTAATGTAAACTTTACAACCCTGATCTCATATAAAAATAGTAATCTTTAAGTTGTTTTGCTTATTTAAATTAAAATATTTAAATGACATAAATGAATAAATTGTGTTTTTATAACATTCTACGCTGTCAGATACAATAGCTATGGAAAATGTATCATACACATAACATAATCTCCAACGATTCAAACACATCTTTAAAACTCATCCTTTCATCAAAGCCTACCACACCTCCCTGTTACTTATCCCCTACCGTCTTCCCACTCACCAACTAACCACTTCTGTATCACCCCTTTGTGTCTGCCCCTCTTTCATTGTGTTTTCAAGCCTTCACTGTCATATACAAATGTGCACCTTCCACCTGGTCTCCTGGTTGCTGTCTTCAGCATCTATGCCCTGCCTCTTCTGCCCTTGTATAGTTGGAGAAAAGATGTGTCAATCACCAAATTCTTCCCCAAACTGTTTGAAAATGACTTGAACTGAACTGAGCTAGACAATCCTTTGCAGGTCAGCCAATTAAGTAGTTTGAAAATCATCTATAATTTGTAGAGATGAGCGCACTTGGATTTCCTGGATCCGAGCCCATCCGAACGTTGCCGATCCGAGTCGGATTCGAGACAGATCCGGGTATTGGCGCCAAATGAAAACTTGAAAGTGAGGTTCCGAGTCATAATCCCGCTGTTGGATCTCGCGATACTCGGATCCTATAAATTCCCCGCTAGTCGCCGCCATCTTTACTCGGGCATTGATCAGGGTAGAGGGAGGGTGTGTTAGGTGGTCCTCTGTCCTGGTAGATCTCGTGCTGTGCTGTTTAGTTCTGTGCTGTGCTGTTTAGTTCTGTGCTGTGCTGTGTTCTGCAGTATCAGTCCAGTGGTGCTGTGTGCTGTGTTCTGTCAATTTTGAGTTCAGTGGTGCTGCTGGGTCCTGTGTCCTGTGCTCTGTGCTTCTAAGGGCATAGTTATTTCCCCATTATTCCCAAGTGTTTAAAAAATTAAAAAAAAGTTATAAAAAAAAAATACAAAAAAATAATTTATTTTTTTTTTAATTACAACAAAATTTGCACAACCAATCCTGCAGTATAAGACCATTGGTACTGCAATATTACCAAGTTCACACATTCAGCAGTAAAAGTCCAGTGGTACTGCAATATTACAAAGTTCACACATTCTGCAGTATATCAGTCCAGTCCAGTGGTGCTGTGTCCTTTGCTCTGTCCTGCTGAGTTCAGTGGTGCTGCTGTCTCCTGTGCTGTGTCCTGTTCAGTCCAGTGGTGCTGTGTCCTGTGCTCTGTGCTTCTAAGGGCATAGTTATTTACCCATTATTCCCGAGTTTTTAAAAAATAAAAAAAAGTTATAAAAACACACTAAAAAAATAAATTAAAAAAATAAATAATTATAACTAAATTTGCAAAACCAATACAGCAGTATAAGTCCATTGGTACTGTCTGCAATATTACCAAGTTCACACATTCTGCAGTATCTTGTGCTACATATAATGGAAAACCAAAATTTGGAGTATAAAGTAGGGAAAGATCAAGACCCACTTCCTCCTAATGCTGAAGCTGTTGCCACTAGTCATGACATATACGATGAAATGCCATCAACGTCGTCTGGCAAGCCCGATGCCCAATCTCCTAGTACAGGGCATGTAAAATCCAAAAAGCCCAAGTTCTCAAAAAATAGCAAAAAGAGAAACTTAAAATCATCTGAGGAGAAACGTAAAGTTGGCAATATGCCATTTACGACACGTAGTGGCAAGGAACGGCTTAGGCCCTGGCCCATGTTCATGACTAGTGGTCCAGCTTCACCCAAGGATCTAAGCCCTCCTCCTCCCCCCCTACAAAAAATTTAAGAGAGTTATGCTGTCAGCAACAACAACAAAACAGCAAAGAACTCTGCCTTTTAAACAGATGACATCACAAATCCCCAAGGCGAGTCCAAGGGTGTTGTTGGTTGTGTACCCTGACCTTCCCATCACTGTACGGGAAGAGGTGACTCCATCCAGCATTTGCAGCACGCCCTCTGCATATGCTGGAAGGATCACCCACAGTCCAGTTACAGATTTGGCTAATGAAGGTGTGAATGTTGTACACCGAGAGGAGGATATTGATGTAGCTGGCGCTGAGGAGGATGTTGATGATTATGATGCAGACAGATACCAAATTGCCTTTCTCAATTTCTATTTATATTCTAGATTATATAACGGCTGAATAGTTTTATATTTTACTCCTAGTGGAGAGGGGATCTGATGCAGACAGATACCAAACTGCCTTTGTCCATTTTTTGGTATATTTGAATTTCTAGTTCTACAGTCTATGCAGGCTGCTTTTTTTATATTCAACTACAAGTGTAGGGCGGGGGGAGGGGGGGCATAGATAGCCACCAAATTAACGTGGTCCATTTAATTTCACTTTCTAGCTCCACAGTCTGTGCAGCCTGCTTTTTTTATCTTCAAAGTATTTACAAGCCTTGCAATCTAAATTAACTAGAGGTAGTGACGTGGTAGAACTCCAAAAGGCAGTTTGGAAGTCCCTGTACAAACTGGCTCTATTTTACCTGAGTTGTCCCCCCTCCAGTGTGTACTCGGAAAGAGTTTTTAGTGCAGCGGGGAACCTGGTCAGTGAGCGGCGAAGGAGGTTGCTTCCTCACAACGTTGAAAAAATGATGTTTATAAAAATGAATAATCAATTCCTCAATGAAGTACAGCACTGCCCTCCAGATAGTACAGAGGAACCTGTGGTTGTGGAGTCCAGCGGGGACGAATTGATAATGTGTGAGGAGGAGGAAGTACACACTGTAGGGGGAGAGGAATCAGAGGTTGAGGATGAGGACGACATCTTTCCTCAGTAGAGCCTGTTTAGTTTGTACAGGGAGAGATGAATTGTTTTTTTGGTGTGGGGGCCCAAACAAACCAATCATTTCAGCCACAGTTGTTTGGTAGGCCCTGTCGCTGAAATGATTGGTTTGTTAAAGTGTGCATGTCCTATTTCAACAACATAAGGGTGGGTGGGAGGGCCCAAGGACAATTCCATCTTGCAACTATTTTTTTGGCATTATGTGACCATTCAACAGTCGTTTGCCATGTTCAAAAAGTAAAAGAAAATGCCAACAAATTCAATAAATTAAATCAAAAGTTAAATGCCCTGTCATTATTTAAAACAAGAGGTTTTGACGTGCTAGAATTAGTGTATTGTTAAGATGTTATAAACACTACACTTGGAACTTGGAGGAGGTATTGTGGCCCCGGTATCAAATTGTGTACCGGGGCCACCCCACTACGCAGTCCATATACTTGTTTGGTGGAATTCTGACCAGTTGAGGGTGTATTTATTTTATTGTGGCCCCGGTATCAAATTGTGTACCGGGGCCACCCCACTACGCAGTCCAGATACTTGTTTGGTGGAATTCTGACCAGTTGAGGGTTTTATTATTATATTGTGGGGACCACTCTATACCACACTACCACTCTATTTAATACTTTAATTCTATTACTAATTCCCATAAAGAAGAACTGCCACTTCTATTTAATACTTTAATTCTATTAGTAGTTACCATAAAGAGGAACAAATTAAACAAATTTTACCAAAAGTATAATATGACTTACAAACACTACACTTGAAAGATGGAGCCTTTAAATGAAAAAGTCACTCTTCATTGCATGACTATGTGCAACAGGGACAGTTTTTTGGTTTACAAAGTCAACCAATAACACTTCGACCCTGTCTGTCTTTAACATACTTGATGGGATCTCAATGATGAATGCTCTGTACCATGGTTGGAGGAGGTATTGTGGCCCCGGTACCAAATTTAGTACCAGGGCCACTCCATTATGCAGTCCAGATAGAGGTGTATCAGATATTAAACGTTAACTGTTGCTGCAAAATTTTTAAATAATATTGTGGGGAACACTACACTACGCAGTCCATAAACTTTTTGGGTGGAATTCAGACCCGTGGAGGGTTTTTTAATAATATTGTGGCCCCGGTAAAAAATTGTGTACCGGGGCCACCCCACTACGCAGTCTAGAAACTTTTTTTTGGGAATTCAGACCCGTGGAGGGTTTTTTAATTATATTGTGGTGACCACTCCTCTAGCCAGTCCAGATACATTTATTGGTGCGAATCATACAAGTTCAGGGTTTTTAAATTATATTGTGGTGACCACTCCTCTACGCAGTCCAGGTACATTATTTGGTGCGATTAAGACCAGTTGATGGTTTTCTTATTATATTGTGGTGACCCACTCCTCTACGCAGTCCATGTACATTATTCGGTGCGATTCATACCAGTTGATGGTTTTCTTATTATATATATTGTGGTGACCACTCCTCTACGCAGTCCAGATACATTTATTGGTGCGAATCATACAAGTTCATGGTTTTTTAAATTATATTGTGGTGACCACTCCTCTACGCAGTCCAGGTACATTTTTTGGTGCGATTAAGACCAGTTGATGGTTTTCTTATTATATTGTGGGGACCACTCCACTACGCAGTCCAGAAAGATACCTTGTTGCAACGTTTTGGACTAATAACTATATTGTGAGGTGTTCAGAATACACTGTAAATTAGTGGAAATGCTTGTTATTGAATGTTATTTAGGTTACTAATAGCGTAGGAGTGAAAATAAGCCTAAAAAAAAGATGCTGGCATTTGAATGCATCAGGAGCAATGCTGTGTCATAACATTAACCCTAAATAGATGACATAACGCTAGCATCATTGTCCCATAGCGCTGGGGTCGTGGGTTCAATTCTGACCAGGGCTATATCTTTGTGAAGTTTGTTTGCTCTTCCCGTAATTATCTGGGTTTCCTCCGGGTGCTCTGCTTTCCTCATACACTTCAAAGACTTACTGGTAGGTTAATTGGCTTCTGTTGAAATGAACCATAGCATGTGTGTACCCATGTGGTAGGGAAAATAGATTGTAAGCTCCACTGGGATAAGAGTAATGTAAATGAATATTCTCTGTATATTGCTGCAATAATATGTAAATGCTAACTAAATAACTGTTGATAAAATAAATGAATATGTCATTCAACGCCATAAGGAGCAGTTGCTTTTATCTCATGGTATTTTATTTCACTTTGTATTATGTCATGGATGAAGATTCCCTATGTACTTCTCCAGGAAGAAAATTTCCTTGGAATTGAGCAGTTTAATAAAATGCTAGACAAGTGTTCTATCTGCCACTTGTAGTTACATAAGTGGCAGCATGCCTAAGCAGTCAATGGCTGCCAGGTTGTAGGGACCCTTTTTAGGGGGTTTACCTTTTACATCTGCGCTTGTTCTTGGTGTTGTGGTAGTTGTCGCTGCCGTTACGGTGTCACAGTAGTCCCGATTTCCGTGGGAGGGTTCTTTTGTTTCATAGGTTCTGCCGTGGCGCAGCTTGCTGATCCTGGAGGGAGAGAAAAAAAAAGAGGGGAGGGGGGGGGAGAAGAGAGATGGGATTGGGGAGGAAAGAGCTGTAACATTTAAACTTGCAAAAGCTATAAACATCCAGCTGCAACCATAGCACGCCAGTATATCGTCTGCAACTCATCCAGCCTATATTTGCTGTACTCTTTCCTCCCCACTCCCATCTCTCTCCTCCTACCCCCCCCCCCCACCCCCCTTTTTTTTTCTCTCCCTCCCGGATCACCATGTTGCGCCACGGCAGAACCTACCTACGAAACAATGGTTTGTTAAGACTTATAGTACAGAAAACATATTTAATTACTTTTTACACCATTACCTTGGAAGCCACCACCCAAGGGTTACCAAGAGGATCCCAGTGCTGCTCAGCATGGGGCTGAGTTGACCTGGGAGTAGAGGACTCACCTTTTTCGGGCCTGATTCCCCAATGGAATTTTGCTGGGGCTGGTTTTATTTTCATAGTGTGACCAACCAAGCCTGGCATAGCATGGTGCTGGTTGCCAGTTTAGCAGAGGGACTTCAAACTTGTTGCCCCCCTTCCTTAGCACTAAGCCCAACAGGCTGCAGCACTGGTGCTGGTGATTCACTTGGGGACAGTGGGCACACTGTCCATTTTATATGTAACTTGAAGACTGTATCACCAGAATTTTGCACCTCTGCAAAATGGCCAGTTTTGCCATGAAACTCAATTCGTGCAAAATATTGCTACATATTGCTCAACTTTAATACATAAACATTATTAAAAACATGATATTTACTTTAATGCATATAATACATTATTGAATGTTACCTAAAACAATCTAGCGAATATAATGTATAATTTGCCAAATATCACTGCAGATAAATCCAGATTTATAATCAGGTGCATACCACCCAGGCCTAAAAAATAAAGGTGTCCAAGCTATTCTAGCCTCAACCTTGATAATCTTGCTTTAATCGCTCAGGGACTAGGACATCACCTATTGTCTTTTAAACACTCACCCTGCCACAACTGTACCCACATCATCTTTATTTATAGTATTTGCTGCAAACTCCACCCACTTAAATTGTGGTTTATGTGCAAACATTCCACCACCTATAATCTAAACAAAATTGTGAACAGAAATGGCGCTATTGATAAACAATCCAGATACTGGTATAAATGGAATTAAATGTCCATATATTCTCAGTCTTTGATAAATTTCATATCCTTGGTGTGTTCACTCCTCTTTATCCAGTGTGCTCCTCTGTATTCACTCATCAGATGGATATGTAAACTAATATAAAACAAACATAGTGCAACCTGTTTTTGCCATGTTATATCACTCAGCATGGAGTGTCCCGGGCAAAACCCCTGGATAAAGATTTTTGAATCGAAACGCGTCGGAAGTGAGTGACGTCAGACGCTCCAAAGGGGATCCATATGATGTGAGGACTCTGCTCCCTCGGAAGTCAGCTATCGCAGGGGTTTTGCCCGGGACACTCCATGCTGAGTGATATAACATCACGCTCACTGATTTCCGGAAAGGGGTAAGAGGCCACCCATCCTCGGTGTAGGAGCTTGTTTTAATGAGGATTATATGTGAGGAGCTGTTTGTTTATGACGGCCTCGTTTTTATGTGTTTATAATAAATTGTCTGAGGGTTTTACACTATGGAGCATTGTTCTTTCTCCTTATTTCTATAATGGACGAGTGGAATCTGATGGTTCGTATCAAGGCTATAAAAGAAGATCTAGATACTTCGTGACACGCTTGATTATCATTTGGTTCTAGTGAGTGCACACCCTTAAGGGTAAAGGAAGAGTTGTTTAGTTCTCTACACGAGGTGTTTGCATTATATTGTCTGATCACAAGGGCATATAAGGAAAAATGATGCCTGTTTTGTTTTTTCTGCTGTAATTATTATTTGTTCGAGTAAGTGCATACCCTTAAGGGGTTTTAGGAATACTTCTTTTTCACGAGGTGTTCTCATAATCATATCTACACATGGGTTTAAAAGGATAGTGCTATCCCTTTATAATTACATGGCAAAAACAGGTTGCACTATGTTTGTTTAATATTTGTTTTACATATCCATCTGATGAGTGAATACAGAGGAGCACACTGGATAAAGAGGAGTGAACACACCAAGGATATGAAATTTATCAAAGACTGAGAATATATGGACATTTAATTTCATTTATACCAGTATCTGGATTGTTTATCAATAGCGCCATTTCTGTTCACAATTTTGTTTAGATTATATGTTGTATAGGCACGTTGAGGGGATTGTGCACTGTGATTTGAAGGGCTGCAATTGGATAGATTGCGCGGATTACCTAAATATTTTACTGTATTCCACCACCTATGTCACCTTTAAATCTAATCTCATTTCCAGCTAATAAGAAACAATGAAACTAAAGAATAAAAATACCTTAATGTGATGGAGAAGTGATAGGCACAAAACATGAAGGGCTTGTATCATTAAGGAGAACAAAGCTAAAAAAAGGAGTAAATTTGCACCTCAACATAACCATGTTGCATTGGAGGGGGAGATAAATTTAAAATGTGGGGATAGATTTATAGTTGGGATAGGGCAAGTCCTAGATTAACTTGAAACTTCAGTGTAAAAATAAAGCTATGAAAGCATTTGTGTGCTATATGAAAAAATAGCCAGTATTTTCCTTATGTGCAAAATAATAAACTAATTTGCACCCACTGCATTGTAACATGGTTTGTCCAGGAGCAAATTTACTCCTTTCTGTGCTTTGGTTGCCTTAATGAATCAGACCTAAAGACTGTAGCTTCCTGACTTTGTTGAAGTTCCTTGGTGCTCATAAATGGTACTCCCCCCTTCTTCACCAAGACATAGAACAGAAATAGGTATAGTATTTTACAACTGTCTTTATTTATAGTACATTTTAGTATAGCACATTAAATAAATTCCATTCTCAAATTTTTACAAGCTGCAATTTAAAAAGTTTGTAGTCTTTTAAATATCATATTTTTGAAAAACAAACAATAAATATTTGGGGTATTCTGAAATCCTGGTTTGCTGTTTAAATTTACTTTGAATGTCTTGAAGACATACATTTCCAATTTTCTAATAAGGTCTGCTACATCTAACTCTGGATACTAAAGATCAGCTATTCTAAAAAATGAGTAAAAAGTAATTAGCGAGCAAATAGAAAAAAGACACTAACCAACATTAAGGATATAAGAAAAGTAAGAATATAACAAGAAATAAGGATAACAAAATATCTGGTGACAAAATATACTTGCAGTTAAAATGTTGCTAGGAAGTTTGTGGGAGAATGAGTAAAAGCCAAATTGTTGCATATTATGTATAACCCAAACTAGGCATTATATATAATGCTATTATATGGAGTAACAGACTGACCATACACAAGTGGATGTAGGAAAAGGGTCAGGGAAAAGCAGAACAAGTTCTACTTTCCATTGCTCCTGCTCTGTTATCCCATCTCCCTAAAATGCCTGTGTGTACAGTTAGACCGTTACTCCATAAAGATCAATTAGAGTGAAAATATGATGCACATGACTTAAAAGTATTCTCTTGCTAATATTACACCAGAACTGAAGCTACTGTATAACGTGAACTTGTCACTTACAAGTAAGTCACTGGTCATTCACAAAACCTTGATTAGCTAATTGGCTATCACAAGTCCACCTTTCTTTGGTAACATCACCTTTTTAAAGTAATATACGGTAGTTAATAAGAAATCCCTCTACAGGAAAAGTCTGCTACACAAAAAGGTGTTTTCTACTCTCCACTCAATTTGTGCTTCTAAGGGGGCTCATCGGTTTGCTTTCTTTTTCAGATATAAACAATTGGCTATCAACATTTCAGTGAAATTTTTAATTTACATAAATATTGTTAATAAGAATGTAGATATAATATAAATTCTCGTATATAACATTTATAAATGGTGACTTCAGGTGCCATTATTTCAATATTCATTAGAAACACTGTAAATTAGAAGGAATAACGCACCCTCAATTATCTATTATAATGCTATTGGCAGACACAGAAGTTTTGCGTACTTCCTGAGGCTTTGTGCTTTCATAGGGTCATGGAACCCATAAATGGTTATTATCCTATAATATACACTAGGGGGGATATTAATTACATAATAACAACCCTACATTCTTTAGATAAAAGTTTTTTTATTGCCACATTGAATTAATATTTATTTTTGTGTGTTCCGGCAATCATTATAAATGTCAAATAATAACATTATTATAGTTTAATAAATAATAACTTTGTGAACTGTATTTTATGATCAGATGGCAGTTTAAATGAGCATGCCTCACTTTGTGTTAACACACATACTTTGGTGTCTAGCCCCATAATTATCATTTATCAATATCTACATTAGAAATCATTTTAAATTTTTTCTTCCATTGAAACACTTTGTTACTCGTTCAAGTTTGTGTGTGGGGAAGGCAACTAAAAAAGGCCTGTCTTTATTTTTATTGTTATACATGTAAAAAAACACAGTGACTAACATATAAGCAAGTGTAAAATCAATGGCCTCTGCTTGCTGAAAAAGTTCTGCTATGGTGCAAAAAGTTGATGGCACTTTTTCACAACTCCATCCCTTGTAACTCACTGTAATGTCTGCAGCATATAAGAAGCCTTATTTCTGTCACGCTTAGTATAGTGCCAGGAAAGATTTCCATTACAGTTACTATGTGCAGAGAACATTTCGATCCACCCACCATGGTTAGAAATCCTGGCAAAAGTTATCCGCCATCCCAGCTGGCGTGGCTCAGAGACGCAACTGAAATCTAAGCACCAAACAGCATAGAAGCAAGAAAAATGCCTTTTGTACCGCACTGCGCTGCCTGATTAGAACCAATTCCCATCGCCTAATAGCAAAGTGATGGTTCCAACTCTACCCAATTCTGTAGCAAGCAAGAATCTAACTGTAACCATACATATAAAAGTACAAACCATAATATATTATATTTCATGATAGTGTCATTATAAGGATTGTAGCCCATGCATATCCCATAAGCTCATTGCTATTCGTCTACATGCTATTTAATCAATTATCTATGTATCATTCAGTGTACCATCTGATGAGATACACTAATCAGCATAAATAAGTTTTTAATTGGAAAATGCAGTTCAGCATACATCCCAATTATCCTGATTTAGGGAACTGCCCCGAGTCTAGTGGACTTTCTAACCTGCCTGCACGTACTATTGGGAGACAGTGATGCCCTTGGCAATACAGAGATGTTTTTAGAGGAGAGAGATTTGGAGTGCTTAGGAAGCATAAGGCATCCTCAGTGTGTAGTGTGACCACGCCCACTTTTGGGAGGCACTCTGCAGTGCTATACACACAGTGTCCCAAAATACAAAGATCAAATGTTGGGAGGTATTGTTCAGTTCTGATAAGCTACAATATACCAATTATGATATAAAGACTGTGTAAACAATTCCTGCATAGCTGCTGCACCTGTGGATAAGAAATTTGTGACAAAATAAGTTTCTTTAGTAATAACCGAGCAAATAGAAAATGAACATTTTCTCACCTACATACAGTGAAGGCAGACATACAGATCCAGATCCGTGGAAAGGCCATATAGATCCAGACAGTGGTGAAGGGGCAACACTCTGCATAAACAATTATCTGAGAAGGTGGGACCATAAAGGTTAAAGAGGTCGGGACAATAAAGAAAGAACACAGCAGGTAAGAGAGGGCATAGGGTGGAGAAAAATTTAATTCTGTGCCTCACTGCAGCCTAACAATTTACTAGGAACTAGTGATATCACTTGGTGCCTCATGTCTCAGCGATCTCCGTAAGTTTAAGGGGCCTATTTATGAAACTTAAAAGTGTGTTCATTCCCCAAAAACAATTAACCTCAAAATTCTTATTTACTATTACTGCATGATAGCTTTGCATATCTCTTCGTTTTAATGAGCAGTCCCCATAGCAGTGTATGGGCACTGCTCAGTATCGCTATTTAATAAAGATTGATAAAAAAAACAAAAACTTTTTTTAGCATGTTAATGTACGTCATCTGAAGCTGGTGTACATTATCATACTTGAAAAGATTCAGTGCTGTCAGTTCTGCTCCGAAGAACAGAGCTGGACAGCGCATGTGTGGAGGGATCACAAGATCCCTCCCTGTCACACACCGCTCTCTCTTACAGTGCAGGGATGTTTGTGCGCATGTCCAAGGTTTTCAGTCGGCGCATGCGCACTGTAGTGAGAAGAGGACCCCCGTGGATCGCATATTTCTTCGGAAAGTGAAGAGGCAGTGGTAAGTTTTGCACTTCACATGAACAGCAGTTTTTCGGAACTGCTGTTCCTGTGTTGTTTTTTTCATAAATATGAGAAATAATTTAAATCTTATCAATGTGATAAGGATTGAAAACTATTTTTCATTTTACGCGGTGGTTGATAAATGTGCCCCTTAGTGACTTGACAGGCAGCATTCTCATGAATATTAGTTTGACCCACAAACTTGCTGCTTTCAGTGTAGTGGAGTACATTTAAAAAAATACTTAACAATGGTTAACTAAAACAGAAATGATGATGTATTTAACATTTAGCCAACGTACAAGCAGTTGAATGATACTTGAATGCTTCTGTATATAACGGTAAGGAGCGTCTCCCCAACAATCACTGTATTACTGGCTGTGTACTGTGGGTGAAGTATATTTGTACCTCCAGAGACTGAACTGTTTGCAGTGACAGGGTTAGAGAGAATTGCTGTGAGGAAATCACAAACCCAACTGAAAAGTTAGATGGTTCAGAGCACCAACAAAGTAACTTGCCACTGCTACAATACATATATACTGTGTGTGTGTGTATGTGTGTGTATATAATATATATATATATATATATATATATATATATATATACACATACACCCACACATATATATTAATTTAGCAAGCTAAAATGTGCTTAAATATTACAAAATGTCCCGCCCTTCACCCTACAAAAATCTCCATGCCCCGCAATCTAAATTCCCACTGTAGAAAAATAAAGTATAGAACACAAGCTGAATGCATGCACCCCTCAAGCTATAATCATTGTCATTCAAAACACAACACAGGGATGCTGTATCTTACATTAATTTGGTAAGCAGAAAAGTTGTGTCATATCTATTTTCATTTCTATCTAAATAAAAAGCCAATCTGCAAAGCCCTTCAGAGCTGTGGTCTTTCACAGTAAACAAACTATTTTTCATTTTCTATCCTCAGCATGCAGGTAATGTGATGTCACACCCAATTGTGAAAAGTGTGAAGAAAAGTGTGTGTGGAACTCAGACAGCCCTTTGTTATAATATAAAATACATATATAAATATATATATATATATATATATATATATATATATATATATATATATATATATATATATATATATATATATATCAGTTTTGATGTAGCTTTCAGAATAGTTGCTGTGACATTGTGTCAAGTCATACCCGTTTTAATGTCCCACTATCTTTTTTCATGTTGCTAGCTCTCAGTTAATATGTTACTTGCTGTTTAGAGTGTTTTGTGTGTCTACCGTGCCTGTGAATTCAGATATGAATACCCCACATTGAAGTCTCTTGCCTGCACTTTCTAAGAATGATTGCATCTATATAAAATAACGTGCTTTGTAAATAGATACAAATCTAAAACAGTGGAACATTTCATTAATGCAAATCTCACACAGATTTTTGATTAATGGCTTGTATGGATTATTTTAAGATTTATTTATCCAGAACTTTATTTTCTTTTAAAGGTAATATCTTTATTGTATATTTTTATGCAGAGATGGGAACTTATTTGATCACACAATAAACTTTGCATAAAATATGAATGGAGTCCAGATTCAAGAAATTTTCTTCATGTTTTTTTCTGGTTGGTTTAAAACATTGCACAGGCAATTCAATTTCCATTTCTTTGTTCTATCCAAAGAAGAAAACTTTGAGTTCAAAACGTAATCAGCGGAACCTGTCATGTCAGTTTGTATGTATTATTTCTCAATTTCCGGAGGGTTCACTGTCAGGACAGGCCAGGATCTTGGCTATGTTGACTCTTGATTAACAACTTTTCCACCATTCATGGTTGGTGTCCCTGAACTTTTTCTTGAACGTCCTTGCTTCTCTCCAATTTCATGCAGTGATGGCTCTCTGTACATGCACACTGCAAAACAAAATAATACATAAAGTTAAAAGTGGTTTAAATGTGCTTAATTTAATTAAAGCTAATATAAAAAGATCTTAAGATACATAGGAGTAGATTTACTAAACTGCGGGTTTGAAAAAGTGGAGATGTTGCCTATAGCAACCAATCAGATTCTAGCTGTCATTTTGTAGAATGTACTAAACAAATGACAGCTAGAATCTAATTGGTTGCTATAGACAACATCTCCACTTTTTCAAATCCGCAGTTTAGTAAATCTAGCCCATAGTGTAGGTGTAGTTTGACTTTCTGGGTGTGTATACACACACACATACATACATACATTATATATAAATGTATGTATATATATATATATATATATATATATATATATATAACAGAGAGGACTCCCTCCTCTCTATCACTAAACAAGGTGAGTCAAAGTCAACCATTCAAAGATCTGTTACTCCTGTTCCCTTTAAGTGTCTCCCTCCTTGTGGGCTGATGCCCTGCATCAGAAGTGTCATTCTCCTGTCAACCTGTATCAGCAGTGGCTGCAGGAAACCCCAATCAGTAGTCATTGGGCTGCCCCCTCCTCCCTCCTCTCAGCAGTAGAACACAGGGGACACAGGAGGAAGAAGTGAAGGAGCACAGACAAGACATGAAGGCAGGTAAAATGAAAAGGAAGGTATGAAGGAAAGCTATAGGGACATGGGAGAATATGGCAGTGGTGGAGGACACAGAGGAGACATGACTGATAGGTGAAGAGAAAAAGGGGAGTGGTGTAGCGACATGGGAGTGGTGTAGAACACAAGGATATTGCTTTGTATCATTTATTCTTTTTAATTCACTACATAAAAAGTGTTTAACGGCATCTAAAATAAATTCAAACTATCAATTCCCTAAAGCTTCTGGGACACCAGGCACCCAGACATTCAGTTACTTGTCCAAAGCAGGAGGTATACTTTGTATTGAGAGGTTATTAAAAACAGCTGTATAAAGACTTTTACAAATGGGTATTAGACATGTGCAGTCCAGTGCTGTGTTCATTTTAAGGTGAAAGCAGTCTGAGCAGATTTAAAAATGAGGATCTTGAACGTCCATTACAAAATGGTCAGTCACAATATTGTAGTTGTGCTTCAATCTAATTAGTCTTAACCAGTGCTTTTTTTGATAGAAAAAAGGTGCCGGAACTCACATGACATAGTCAGTCACTGTACACACACCCACACACGTCATTTGTATAACGAAACATAACGGTCGCCGCCCGCAGTAAGTACCCAGCGCGCGACCACACGACCAGTCACAAGCTGAGCAGTGCCACAAGCCGAACAGTGCTATCACAACCAGCGCCGACGAAGTACGCATGCATCAGACTCAACACACAAGCAGCCCGCATGCACTGTTTTAATGATTTTGCCAATGACCTGCTACGCTCGACAGGGGGATTCAAGTCCAAATTGTCCAAGCATCAAATATTCAAAAGTTACTTTTAAAACTTGGAAAATCCATTGAAAAAAGGTGCCGGAACTCAGTTCCGGTGAGTTCTATGACAAAAAAAGCACTGGTCTAAACTGTAAATAAACATTGTAAAATATATTTCATTTGTGAAAAATAAACAAGGGCCCTCACAACAGTTTCACTAACCAGGAATTCAAGGCATGCATATTTGTATTAAACAGTAGAAATGATGGAAAGAGATAATATGCAAATATGTCCAAGTAAAAGAGTGATATGCCCTATAAGTATATGATGGATATGCGGGTGTTTCCACTCAGGTGTGCTTCTTGAGTTAACATGACATCAAGTTACAACTGCTAGGTAATCCCAGTTGCCTAATATGTTGGCTATGGTACCAAAAGGAGAAGACCTTGCTGTCCTTGAGAGACGGTGGATTCTTTGGAAACATTTACATGAGCTACAGTGATGCAAATGATCATAGCTATGAAAATTGTTCATATTACTGACGTTTCAAGAGGAACAATGGTGAAACTAATTTGGTATCTGGGAAAGACATCATCCCATTTATATGTTCTGGGAAAAGTTGTAGTGCTTCATGTCCTGCACTATTTCACAATAAAGGCTATAATGACAGAGCCATGCATGGTGTGCAGCTCACTCTATAGTACATGCAACAGAGCCACATACACAGCACTGAACCTCCAGATGATAAGCACCTATATAAGTTTCTTGTTTGTCCCACAAGCACCAGGCTCTGTAGGAACATTGGAGAACACTAGACAAGCAGGAATCTTGGCATGAACTATAAAAGACATGAGGACCCTCTAGAGCTCTAGTGGGCAGGCAGCAAACACCTCACACTACTTCACCATCAGTATTGTTTTTTTTAAAAAAACTTTGCTTACTATAATATATATTATTACTGACTACAAATTACTCTTTCAAATCAAACATATTATTTGGAGAATGTAGAGTGATTGTGTCATATTACAAACACGTAATATATGCCAATATTGGACCCATGCTAGAAAACAACTCAATACCCACATATTATCATATTAAATATAGGCATAAAAGCGTATTCTACTGTGATATTGGTCTAGTTCATACCTATCGGTGATCATTCATTTACCTTGCTAACATGTATAATCTCCCCATTCCACAATATGGTATTTATTATGTTTAATATATGTTTGCTTTGCTATTATGTATCAGTGAAGATTGATTATTCATATTTAAAATGTATACATCTTATAATTCTTCATCTTAAAAACTGAATTCTGAATAAGGGTTTTTTTCTGAAATTTGGGGTACTCTGTCTAATATTATGATTTATTACAGATCCTGAAATTTAAGCCTTATAGTAGAATTATATTGTGGAGGTGTTAGATGGGTACAAGTAGAGGCCTTGAGATGGCCCCATTGTCCCAGGTCAGGTAGAACAGAAATAATTGACTTGATCTCCAGTAATGGCCTCATGTCAAAATCATGGTTTTTCTTATGGATTATATACTGTGGTTTATAAATCTACAGTGGAGTTTTTCATGTGAAGAACCTATTGACCACAATAGACAGCTAACGACCTTGGCAACTCTGTGAAATAAAACAGGTCTTCAATCTCACTCTCGCCTTGGATGACGTTCAGGATTCCAAACATTATTGAACAAAAGATTCGCCCGCATCACTTAAACATTCTGTATCAATGATTAACACATTGAGTGGTTCTGCTGGATGTTTATCTCTCCTGTATAAGTTTCTGACTAACGACACCTTTAAGCAGTCATGTTTGCTGAAGTGGGACAATATATTTGGACTTGGAACTTGTAATATGGCCAATATTCAACAAAAAGAGCAATGATTAAAGATGTTTAATCATACAGGGCCTGATTAATCTTTGTACACAAGTCCCCTTTGTGTGAAATTGCTCTGTGCATGTGCCAGAACAGGACTTACACCAGTGAATGCAATTGCATCCAATTCATGTCCAAATGCAAATTACATTTTCAAAAACCTATAACTTGAAAGGCAGAACGTCAATGGGAAGGGCAGACGCACGTAGGCAATGTACAGTAAGAGTGTGCCGAAGTTGAGCTCACGCACATTCGGCCGATTCAAGTTCAGTCGCCTCTTAGGTATGTGATTTTTAGTCGCATCACTTGCACCAGCTACAGAGCCGACTGACAGTGATGACGGATGCATGCCAAAACATGTGTTTGCAAGTAAGAGAAAGCACATCAGCCCTTTCTGAATCTCCCGTTTTCTTTCCCTCTTACTATGTGTATGTGTGAGACAAGTTATCTCACAACATAAAATAAGCACTAATGTGGCATATTTAGTGGAAGGAAGTAGAAAGGTAAGTGAGATTGTGTGAGCAGCAGCACTGGTAATCCTGATGGCAGGTTAGAGAATGATTGCATTGTAGAATCAATGTGCACTGACTGTGGAGTAGTAAGTAATGGATAATAATAAGATAAAAGTAATGTTTGCCGATTTGCCCTAGTTTTGCACTTATAGGTTTTCACAGAGAAACATCACCTAACTGTATTTATATTCAAGCAATGATGATTTGTTTTCCTGTTTCTGTAACCCAGATTCAAGAAAACAAACCCGTCACACTATATGTTTTCTGAATGGATTTGTTGGATATTAAAAGATAAGAAAAAGCCTATTCTGTGAGTCAGAAATCATTCCTTCAACTCATCTTTCCAGATCTCCACTGCCTGACAAAACACATAATCTGCCTGAAGGACAAATGACTTACGGACGTAGAAATGCTAGCATTGTGTTTTCCTCGCATGTTCCCATTTAAAGTGGAAGGAAAACAGAAGTAAACAGAACTTCGGGCCTGACTCAATAAGGATCTTAACTTAAGAAACTTCTTATTTCAGTCTCCTGGACAAAACCATGTTACAATGCAAGGGGTGCAAATTAGTATTCTGTTTTGCACATAACTTAAATACTGACTGTTTTTTCATGTAGCACACAAATATCAACTTTAAATTTCAGTGTACAAATAAGCTATCAAGTATTTCCAAATAACGTGTTTCCTTTATCGTAAGAGCCTAGAAATAAGCAAAGGGAAACCTGCAAGTAGCGGATTACATCAACTCAATTAAAATGTGGTTTTATTGTGAGGTTAAAGTGCAAACTTCACCCTATGTTCACCTCCTCTAGCTCATTTTAATATCTTATACACATAGTGAAATCTCTTTTTAGAGATTTCAGGGTGCAGACCCACTCATAACTGTTGCTAGATAGTTAGATGCTAAGACATAATTGCCTACTCTCCAGAAATCTCTGGGAGACTCCCAAAACATTGGAAAGGTAAGCTAAGCTCTCAGATCACCACTTTGCTACAAGAAAATGTCTTCCGCTCTCCAGCATACAGAAAGAGGTGCACTACAAGAAAATGGACACTGATCTCCAGCACAGAAAGAGGCGTACTACACGAGGTCTGGTGTCACAAAACAGCTATAAAAGAGAGGTCAGCCTGCCTGTCTATGCAGGTGTTATAGTTATAGTTGCCAACTCTCCAGGAATGTCTGGGAAACCTCTTAGTAGGGTGGCTAACCTCCCAGATTCCCGATGTGCCTCCAGAAATACTGGCTTGCATGTGTGCCCATGTGATGACATGGTGTCGGACACAAGTCTTGGCTAGCATAGGCGCACTAGCCAGTATGTGACATATCAGTGAACAGCAAGAAGAATGAAGATCCACGTGACTCAAAGTCAGGATGTCAGGATTCACTAAGATGAGTGAGATCCTTCTGTTCTGCCTGGGATTGGTGATACTTCACCCAGAGGCGCGGAATCTAACAAAGTGGAAGGTTTCCACCAGAGGTTCCCACAAGGGGATTTGGGCTTGGCAGCTTCCACCCTGCAGGTCGCGGCCCACTAGGGGAGTTCTCAGTGAGCAGTGATCGAGAAGCGAGTACGGGGAAGAATGTAGGCACTAGATAGCCACAAATGAGTAGGAGTACTGAGTAATGCTCAGTGATAGTCCACAGAGAGATAATAGGTGATTAGCGGCAGCACACTTGGAGAGATGGTAGCGATGATCTGCAGTAGTTACCACTAACCAGTGGAGCAGGTAATAGGTGATTGCAGCAGCACACTTGGAGAGATGGTAGCGATGATCTGCAGGAGTTACCACTAACGAGTGGAGCAGGTAATAGGTGACTTGCAGCAGCACACTTGGAGAGATGGTAGCGATGATCTGCAGGAGTTACCACTAACGAGTGGAGCAGGTAATAGGTGACTTGCAGCAATACACTTGGAGAGATGACAGCGATGATCTGCAGGAGTTACCACTAATGAGTGGAGCAGGTAATAGGTGACTTGCAGCAATACACTTGGAGAGATGACAGCGATGATTTGCAGAAGTTACCACTAACAAGTGGAGCAGGTAATAGGTGATTGCAGCAGCAGAGTGCATGAGCTGCTTCCAGGCCAGGAGTCTGACAAGAAGAACCAGCACTGAGAGGTGCTGGGAGGAGCCTTATAAATGAGAGGTAACCAATGGATGAGCGGGACAGGTGAACACAGGTGAGATGATCACCTGCACATGTGCAAAGCCGATTGCTGGCCTGACAGCCGGGGAAGAAGCAGGGAATCAGGAATGAATGATACTTAGGTTACCGGGTGGCAGCCGTGGGTGAGCGGCGTGTGACGCAGGATAAGGTTTCTATTACAAATAGGTCATTTTCATTGTTCTTTTAAATATTTTATTGTTTCAAATTTATTATAAGTTCAAAATATATTTGTTAAAGTTTGGTAGGGAGCTTTTTGATAGGTTCCATTTTAGGTTTTTTTTTTGCTTTGCTTTATTCATTCACTTTGTTATCTACCACAAGCGAGTTGGCCCTCATGTTTCTGCATGGGAGACATTATTATTTATCAAGCAGTGTAGTAGTAATTTTCATGCTGTGCTGCTAGGTTATCACCGGTGTTGCCATAACTTTTACAGTAAAAAAAAAATAATCTTCCCTTCAGGCCTGCTACAAAATACAGCCACTGGCAGGGTGCCACTCATACAAAACCCCCTCTGGCGGGATGTTCGGGGAATAAAGCCTCAGTTAACTGCTCACTGACTGGTGAGGAATTAGCTTCCCATCTAAAAACAAATTTTGCATGGAGATTTTGAATTGGGCCATGGCGTGCCAATGTGGGCTTGCAACATCATCGTCCAGTCCCCTCATGGTTATATAACTGGACATTGTGAGTGGGCAAGTCAGTGCAATGGCAGAGAGCAACCAACAAGGAGCTTTGGAGAGAAGACTGCAGTGAAGACCAGCATAGAGTGCAGAGTCAAGCAAGAAGACTTCTGAGACAACAATGTATGTAGACACTAAGAGAAACAGAAGAGGCAGAGTCAAGTAATAAGACACCGGCAGCATAGAAGAAGAAAGCAGTTTTCAGCTAGGCTCATGGTTAGTGTCCAGGCAACAGCTTTAAAATCAGAACCAGGCAAGAAAATGACAAACAAACCTACAGTACAAGATAACTGTACCTATAATGGCCAATGGGCAGTAAATAACTGAGCTTCCTGCCATATAAAGGTGTATGCAGCCAAAGAAACTGCTCCTAGGGCGCAAGCTCTCACCAGCGGATTCACCGCAGTTAATTTTGATAAAACTGAAAATACCTGCCCGGCTGATCAGAGGCAACCAAACAGCCAGCTGAAGAAAAGATTTGTAGTAGAGCACTTCTGTTCCCATCACTCCTAATATATAGCCAGTAATCTATGTTGCTTGAGCTTGCAATTACAAGGGGTATAAATATTTGAAAAATGTAACCATTTCTCTTTTTCTCGTTTAGTGATTTGTGGAAATCATTATATATATATATATATATATATATATATATATATATATATATACTAGTCACTGGGTTGAGACCTAATGGCAGGTATCCATGTCCCAGGCTGTTTGTCTTACATGCTTTTAAACCCAGAGAGATTGCTTTGTATAGGAAGGAGATTTCAATAGATTTAGTTCAGCTTCAGCAGGAGCTGGTAAGGGTCCCTGGTGTTGTGTATGGAAAGAGCAAGTTGGGCTCCATACATAAGGCCCAGTCCGGGTCTTCTGGCCTCCCTGTCTCACAGCAGACTAATCAGGATTTCTACCTGGGGAGGTGCTGTTAGAATGCAGCTAGACTGTGCACTCTGTCTCTCAGACCACCAGCCAACTTGTTCCACATCAGTCATATCACATATTGAAAAACTCAGATTTAAATACTTTACATGCCTATCCCAGCCAAAGCTTGATGGGCAGGTGACACTCCCATCTGGGGGTAAATGTATTAAACTGCGTATTTTTCAAGTCGCAGATGATTGCCGACTTTGCAGGTGAAATTTAAAGTGGCAATGTCTTTAAAGTCAAAGCTTGCCTTTAAAGACATTGGTGTTTTAACTATTCCCTGCAAAGTCACAGAATATCAGTGACTTGCAAAATCCCCAGTTTAATACATTTATTCCCTGGTCTTTATAGAGGAGTTCTCTTTAGGTGTTCTGCTTGATGAGTCTCAGTGCAGACACACCCTGTTAGCTATTAGTTGTCGAAAAAGATACATCTAAACCACTTCATAACATGTAAGTTAAATCACACTATATACAATCATTTTGTCAAACATGCTGCATATCTTTAAGCAAGGTGCACTGCAATACAAATGTGTAATGTCTGTAGTCTTGCCCTGCAGACTGTCAGCTGAATACCTAACAAAGGCCTGTGGCAAACCACTCCCTTTGTCACAACATATAAACATTTTTGAATTTGAAATGTGGTGGAGCACGTGATCCATCTGCTAAAATACAAACCAGCACCAGGCCAGTTACAGGGAAACCAGCAATATGGGGACCTCCTATCATAGTAGGATCTATAATTATATATATATATATATATATATATATATATATATATATATATATATATATATATAAAAATATATATATGAGAGAAAGCTCCCATTTAATAGGTCTGACAGACATAAAAGCATAAGTGTGCCTCTTGCAGTAATATAAGACCATTAAACTAAAATAGTAGCATTACATAAACATTAAGCACCATTATTTAAGCAAAAATTAAAAGTTTCCATCATATCTTGTGTGGTGTGTACGTAAAATCATATTTCCCTATATGACAAAAGAAAATGGTAAAACTAACCGTTAAAATCTGAAAATAAAAGTATGCCTCCCTCCAAAACGCTGTTGTACAGCTCTAGCAGACTTGTCTACACATCAATACATCACTGGAGAGTTAATAAGTAAAGAGCATAGACTCTCTCCACTGGAAAGATAGTGCAGACATGAGAAAGTGTAATGGTTTACACAAGGGAATTGATTGCACACCAAATGAATAATTACACTGTAAGAAAGAAGTAAGGGTTTCCCTGCTATCTTACTTTCACATAAAAAATGGTTGGGGAAGCAATATGTTGTTGTAACAGTAAATTCAATGAACACATATGATTCTTCCTTGCTGTTTGATACCAGGAAGCTTTAATAAGTAATTACAGTGTATGCTAGACTGATTTGCTGACTGACATCTCCCATTTTTAACTGTGGTATGTGAAAATGTTGGTATTGATCATGTGATACATATTTTTTTACACCCAACTTTTGTACCTTAAACTGACAGTATTATTTACAAAGGCCCTTGTCTTTACTTGAAAGCAATCCACTAAACTGCCTTGTCCTAAATACCATCCTTAATAGCTTTATATACTCCGAGATTTCTGCTTTGCTTCTGCACTATCCATTCCCACAGCTCTTACACCTTATACCATTCTGTGATTGCTTCATATCTGGTATGTCATTCCTAAATCCATGCCAAACTATTTCCCCACCCCCAACTTAAATCATATCGCTGGTAGTGTTGAAATGTCTAATCATAACTTGTACTAATCTTACCTAAAGCTGTACTAACCACTTTTAATAAATTGAAATACCACAATCAGGTCTCCAATTACCTAACTAGACTGTATGCTCTTCAATGCGACAACTGCTTTTTTCTTGTATTGGACAGTCTGTATTTCAACTAATCCAATATAAAATTCTTCTACTAACATACAAGGCTGCAACAAAATTGCACCGACATATATCTCCTCACTTGTCTCAGAATATCTCCCAACTCGACACTTCTGTTCTGCACAAGATCTGCATCTCTCTTCCGTTCTCATCACATCCTCCCATTCCCGGTTACAGGACGTTTTTCGGGCTGCACCCACTTTGTGGAATTCCCTCCCTCGCATTGTAAGACTTTCCTCTAGTCTTCAAACCTTCAAGCGTTCTCTGAAAACCCACCTCTTCAGACAAGCTTATAATATTCCTCAACCAGCATCTTAATCACCCTATTACCACCCTCTACACAGCTAACACAAGACAACCCTCTGACCAACATTGCTGTGTGACTGATCACACAGCCCACTGAATACTTTTTACCTTTGCATTCTAGCTGGTCCAATGGGCAATATGATGTACCACATGCCCCTGTGTTTCAAACTCCCACTATCCCATAGATTGTAGGCTTGTGAGCAGGGCTCTCTTACCTCTCTGTATGTATGTATTACCCAGTATTGTCTTATAAATATTTGTTCCCAATTGCAAAGTGCTACAGAATTTGCTGGTGCTATATAAAAAAATGTTGATGATGATGATGATGATAGATAGATATAGATATATATATTATTGTGACGAAGCACTTGGAAAGACTCACAGCAGACTAATCAGGAGCTGCCCCTGCAAGGTGCTGTTAAAAGGCTGCTAGCAATTCAGTAACTCTCTCACTGTCTGAGGAGCAGATCAGATGGCTCCTGAGAGAGACTGCAAATTTAATCTGTAAGTTTCATTGTTTGGTTTAGGTGAGGGTCTGACTTGTAATGTGTAGCAGTTTTTATATATTAGTAAATTATTTGATAAATAGACCAAAAATGCTGTTTAGAAAATAGGATTTGTTGCTTTGTTGCATTGTTGTTATGTTGGGTTGTGGAGAGGTTTCCTTCCAGCAGTCAATTGTTTACAACCAAAACATGTTTTCAGTATTTGTCACATTGTCGCTATGTGGTCCAATAGTTATTTAGTATAAAAAAAAAAACCTAAGTAAGATTTGGCAGTTTTACTTTATGATAGTGAGGGGACACTGGAATTGTCTTTATTACATGTGTCACTAGTGTACATTGAAATGTTTTTATGAAATTGGTCTAAATGTGCCTAATATATGGCTTCCTCTTATACAGACCTCCTGGATGGTGCAAAAAGCTCCTTGAATAAATGATCAAAGCTTGGTTTTCACCACGAAAGGGAAAGAGAAGCACTTTCTTTAAAAACAAGCTCATTCACCTATAAAACACCACAAAACTGAAATTGCTGTGTGGCTCAAAATTTCATAATCATAAATTACTTATTTTGCATGATGAATATTATGCAAAATTAGATGGATATTATGCTGGTCAAAATGTTAATGTGCTAGGTTGGGTTTGTATGCTGTTGAGTGCATGGTAATATGCTTTAAATGGATATTTATGTAGGACATTATAGAGATTCAGAGCAAGTAAAGTCTGTTTTGCATAGTTACAATCACTTTTAACATGCTATGTCCCACCTTGCTGGCATTCTGTGCAAGCCTAAACCTTATGGTAACTTAAGTTATTTTTTAGTGATTTAGAAAGTGTGTCCATTAGACTTAACGAAGGTAAAATCACGTGTGTGAGTGATAGGGTGTTTAACCAGTAATAGGTTTCTTCTGTCCTTTAGCCAATGAGACTCGGGAGGGGGATGGTTTAGGTTTATATAGGTGTTGGTTGTACTTTATAGGGAGTAGGTAGGAGAGCAGTGCAGTCGGTAAGTTTGCATATGGTGCTTGGGTTATCTCGTCATAGGTCACTACTCCCCCTTTTGGTTCGTGGTGTCATCACATGTGTTGGTTCCTGTGAGTGGGACTCTGGTTAAAGCTTATTCTAGTGGTTTAAGGGGGTGTAGTCTTGCCGTTGGACAGATATTTCGCATCGGCCAATAGATAAGGTATGATCCTGGGTTGGTTGGTACTATGGTCTCACCTTTCCACCGTTATTGGTTTTGTGTTTGCTGACTGCCCTGCTCTCGTCCGCCTTTTTTTTAGGTTCCGTTAAAGTCATTTAATAAATCCCATTTTATTCCAACGTTAATTAGGTGTCCGTGTCTTTATTGGTTATTTATTATGGTATTATTATTATTATTATCATTTATTTGTTAGGCGCCACAAGATTTCCGCAGCGCCGTACACAAAGCAAACAGTAGACTATACAGGGTATAACAGTACAGAACAATAAACAAAAATACCAATGCTTCAGAAACTCCAGTTAAGTCAAAGCAGTAGAGGCGGAGTAGAAGAACAGGTGTGGAGACAAGAGGGAAGAAGGCCCTGCTCATTCGAACTTACATCCTAAGGGTGGGTGAACGAAACAGACACAATTGGAGGAAGTTGAAGTGTGGGGAGAGGGACCGGGAGGAGAGAGGGTAGAACGTTTGGAGGAGATGCGGGTTAGGTTGAAGGTTGGTAGGCTTTAAGGAACAGGTGAGTTTTGAGTGCTCGTTTGAAGGAGCACAGATTAGGAGAGAGACAGATGGAGCGAGGGAGGTCGTTCCAGTGGAGTGGGCCGGCACGGGAGAAGTCTTGGATTCTGGAGTGGGAAGTGGTGATAAGAGTGGAGGAGAGGCGGCGGTCATTAGCTGAGCGTAGGGAGCGGGCAGGAGTGTGAATGGAGATGAGGTTAGAGATGTAAGGGGCTGTAGACTGAGAGAGAGCCTTGTACGTGGTGGTGGTAAGGAGTTTGAAAAGGATTCTGTAGGGGAAAGGGAGCCAGTGTAAGGCAAGGCAGAGAGGGGAGGCAGAGGAGGAGCGGCGTGAAAGTAAGATGAGTCTTGCAGCCGCATTGAGTATAGAGCGGAGGGGTGCGAGGTTGGAGTGGGGGAGGCTAGTAAGGAGGATGTTGCAGTAATCAAGGCGGGAGATGATGAGTGCGTGTATGATAGTTTTTGTGGCTTCCTGAGAGAGGAAGGGACGGATGCGGGCAATGTTGCGGAGTTGGAAGCGACAGGCTTGGGCGAGGGATTGAATGTGGGGGGCAAAAGAGAGAGAGGAGTCAAGAGTGACCCCAAGGCAGCGGAGTTGGCCGACAGAGGAGATGGTGGAGTTGTTAACAACGATAGAGAGGTCATGGTGGGAAGGGAGTCGAGGCGGGGGAAAGACAATGAGTTCAGTTTTAGAGATGGTAATTTTGAGAAAGCGCGAGGACATCCAGGAGGTGATGGCTGAGAGGCAGTCAGATACACGAGAGAGGAGGGAGGAGGAAAGATCAGGAGAAGATATGTAGAGTTGAATGTCATCAGCATAGAGGTGATACTGAAGACCGAAAGAGGAGATGAGAGCGCCAAGGGAGGAAGTGTAGAGCGAAAATAGTAGAGGGCCCAGAACAGAGCCTTGAGGGACTCCTATAGGGGGAAGGGGTGGAGGAAGAACCGGATGTGGATACAGAGAAAGAGCGGTTAGCAAGGTATGAGGTGAACCAGGCATGGACCAAACCGGACAGGCCGAGAGAGAGAAGAGTTTGCAGCAGGAGGGGGTGGTCTACAGTGTCAAAGGCCGCGGAGAGATCGAGGAGGATGAGTAGGGAGAAGTGACCCTCGGCTTTGGCTGATAGGAGATCATTGGTAACTTTGGCCAAGGCAGTTTCAGTGGAGTGGAGGGGGCGATAGCCAGATTGGAGGGGGTCAAGGAGGGAGTTGACCGAGAGGTGTCTGGTGAGGCGGCTGCAGACAATCCGCTCGAGTAATTTGGAGGCATAGGGGAGAAGAGAGATAGGGCGATAATTCGCAAGGGAGGTGGGGTCAAGATTGGCTTTCTTGAGGATAGGAGAGATGAGAGCGTGTTTGAATGAAGAGGAGACTGTGCCAGAGGAGAGTGATAAGTTGAAAAAGTGAGCCAGGTGAGAGCAAGCAGTAGGAGTAAGAGAGCGAAGGAGGTGAGAGGGGATTGGATCAAGAGGACAGGTAGATGGTGGATAGGAAAAAATAAGTGAGCGAACTTCATCACCAGATGTAGGGGTGAAGGAGCACCAGAGCTGATTAATAGAGGGCGGTGAAGCGATGGTGGTGGCGGGAGAGGGATTGGAGGAGGAAATGTTCAGTCTGATGGCCTCAATTTTGGAAGAGAAGAAGGTGGAGAAGTCAGAGGCGGAGAGGGAAGGTGGGAGAGGGGGAGGGGGGGGAGAGAGGATGGAATTGAAGGTGGCAAAGAGGTGACAGGGATTGGAGGACTGAGAAGAAATGAGGGACTTGAAGTAGGATTGTTTAGCAAGGGACAGGGCAGAGCATCATGGTTTAACTTCCACGCTGTGCATTTTAACATTTGTATGCAATGTATAATCTCACAAACGGATACCTGAAGTCCTGATCCATGATGATTAGCTGCAAGTGGCCCAGTTTATGGCATGGCGCACCTGCCCACACTTTGACAAGATGCCACATTGACCACTATGGCCACAGGGGCAAGATTTGAGTGACGGTGTCCTCCTATGTCCAAGGACATATCTTGGGATCAGTAGTGACATGGCAGTCTGCTGCTTCCGATCTTATCAGAACAGGGGCAGTTGACTTCCGCGCCACGTGACCTCCTCCAGAGTGCAAGTAGGTCATCTGCATAACAGGAGGAGGAGGTGGAGGGAGTGAACTGTGCTATCCCACCTTCCTCTGTGACGCACTTTTGAAGACTGGAGGTCTGCAGATGCCCTGCACGCTGCCCCTAACTGGTTTATCTAGTACATTCTAGAAAATGATATCTAGATCTGATTGGTGGCTTTGGGCAACATCTCCACTTAACCTTTTTAGAAAGTTTAAGAAATCTACCGTATGGGTTATTTGTTTCCATGGAAAAGTGTTAAACTATAAACCAGGCCACATTACCCTACATGTTGTATAATTATGTGTTAGGGTTCCAGGGTGAAATAACAATTTATTCTTCTATGTTCTGACTCCCAGAAATATTTACAACTGATATAGATATTGTGAGCCTGATCTAGATTTAGCCAACTTTCAGGTTCAAAATTCTGTTTTTTTTTTTACTGTGCATGTGCAATAAAACAATGTGGAATTTAAAGCAACCCTTACCTACCTCTATGCCTGAAGAGGCAGACTGGAGGCATGTGAGTAACTATAGTTGGGTAAATGCTTAAGCATACGTAAATGTGTCGGAGTAGGCTACACCTCCAGATGTGTCTAGCAGGCCCATCTTTTACGGCTACCAAAGTTGTGGTTCAAAGTCCGTGCTGATGATTATGGTCTTTTAAAATAGCACTAAATCAATTTCAATATAGCCCCACCCCACCCAAATTGAAATGAACATTCATGTAAGGGGGGAGATGCCAAGGGCAGCGTAAAGACAAATGAAGGTCATTTCTAGTTTCAGTAGAGTTCATACATGGTGTTCTAAATTACCGAAAAACCCTTATTTGGAAAACCTTATATCCCAAAACTTTCATATAAAAGGATCCCAAACTTGTACTTTTTCCTCCCACAATAGGCACTGTCGAATTGTTAATTTGATTTGGCTCATGAATATATCTTTATAACCTATATACAGCCTTCCTGAAAAACGGAAAAAAAGTAGTAAGCTGAAACAAACATTGTTGAATAAAAAAGTCCAGTATGGAATAAACTGAATGTAAGAAATGAACATTTCCTCCTAGTTTTACCTAAAGCATTGTATCCTAGGAGTGCCAAATAATAATGAGGAACGAGACAAAGATCGAAAAACAACCCGTGCTTACACAGGCTGTTGTATAGACAAGGTGCAATAGGAATTATAGTCTGACAGTCTCAAAGAAAATGGCTGTCCAGGGACATACAGGACAGTGACAGCTCTGGGAAGAACAGAATCTGGAAAACAATCTGTCCCATGTAAATAACAGAATGCATTTAATTCAATAAAATTTGGATTATGCTAATGTTTGCAACGAAGAAAATAACATTCTCAAGGCAACAGACTTAAAAGTTGGCAAAATTTTTCTACATTAATATTTCATACTTATGGTCATCATTTATCAAGTCTATTGCTCTCCTGTAAGAGGACAAAGGACTGAAAAGCCAAAAGCCAAGTAATACATTGTATAAATTTTATACCGACAATATGAAAATAATTTGTGTACAAAGCACAAAATATTATTATAAGTCACAAAATGTGACTTACTGGTGTAAATGTTGGCTTAGAATTTAAGCACTTATTTAAACAAGAGAGCCTTACCTTCTATAGGTTTTGGTACAAAATGTGATGATGGTTTGGTCTTTTTCACTCTATTCCCTTTCATAATTTGACCTTCTTTACTGAGTCCTAGGAACCACTGCCGGCCAGATTCCTGCTGCCGATAGAGTGTCGAGGAATAGATAACGTAGTAATTCTCAAACACGGACTCTTTGAATTTGCATTCTGGGGTAAAAATATCCTACAGTTAAAGTAAAAAAAAAGATTTATTAGTGTACGCAGTGAAGATCAGATTTCATGCACATTATAGTTAGTTGTTATTAGACTATTGTAAAGTAAACAGGGGCAGCAGTAAAGTGTTATGTCTTTTGTTAAGTCCTAGTATATAAATTACTATATTGAGCTCAGTGTCCAATGTACAGATGGAGAAATAAAGTATATAAACTCCTCTGAATGGGTAGCATTGGTACATTATTATCCAATCATACTTTTATTTAGGTTATAAACAGTGTTCTCCCCAGCACCTATTTCCCAGCTGCTACATCCAGCTGTATTTACTTGCCACCCAGCTCTTGAAGCCCAACAGAGTCCTATTATAGTAAAACAAACCTTTGTTACTCCTATTACGACAGGCACTACATGAGCATTACAGCCACCAGTGTTAGACCACTGGCCACCAGTGTGACCAGTCCTGGCAGGTGTAGGCAACATCTTTCAATATTATTACAAAGTAGTACACCGCCCCCCACCTGACTACTTCTTAATGCCACTCGGCTGTCAAAATTGTCTGGGGAGAACACCGTATAAATATATACTATACACAAGATAGTGACACCAAACTCTTTTTAGTACATGTCATAGGGTTGGGAGTTTTGTTTCTTAAATAAAAAATGACAGCAGAATTATGCATGCAGGTCTGTTGATGTAGGAAGTGCTACCTTGTTTTTAGTATTGTTTCACAAAAACACTAATAATGACAATTTCTGAGTAGGGCGGAGATCCCTAAAACATCCCTAAAATGACCTAAGTCATTTTTAGAAACTTATTTTTGCACCCATCTGCTTCCAATCAGCCATAATATGTGAGAAAATGAATATGGGGACATGATATAATAATTCAGGCTGTCCATAATATGGGGTAATCCATACAGGCTGGGCATAATATGAGGCAGAATCAATATGGAAGGCCATAATACAGAATATAGAAGATGTGCGGTATAAAGTGTTAGGGCTGGTAGTCTTATTTTACATATTTACAAAAAAAATGTGCATGTGTATTGATATGGGGAGTGCTACCTTGCTTTCAGCACTGTTTAACATAGCCACTATTGATTATGTTTTCTCGGTAGTTCAGTGGCCCCATATTGTCATGGGGGCACCGAAGGCATTTTTTTTATCTTATTTTTTTCTAACTATAAGGGAGAGAAACAATAAAGGGTATGATATATATAAGAAATAATTCAGGTTGGTTACAATATGGAGAGAATCAATAAAGGGGGACATGATATGGGGCAGAATAGATATGGAGGGCATGATATATGGAAGAAATCATTTATATTGGGCATGATGTGGGGATAATCAATAGAGGGGGTCATGATATGTGAGAGAATTAATATGGGGGAAATAATTCAAGTCTGTCATAATATGAGGAAGAAACATGGGCGGGGGTCATAATAAGTGGAGAATCAATACAGGAGGCCATGCTATAGCAGATAGGAGATGTGCAGCATTAATTGTTAGGGCCGTGAGTCTTTTGCCTTTTTATTCTTTTCCCCAGAAGATTTGTGTGTGTTGACATGTGGAGTGCTTCCTTGTTGTTAAGCACTGTTTGTGTTGACATGTGGAGTGCTTCCTTGTTATTAAGCACTGTTTGTGTTGACATGTGGAGTGCTTCCTTGTTATTAAGCACTGTTTGGGGCATATTCAATTAGCTTTTGGATTCGCGGTAACTGGTATTACGGTACCGCATTAACGCGGATTTTCGTTCGCAACCCTATGGGCTGCGAACGAAAATCCACGTTATTGCGGTACCGTGTATTACGTTTCGCGGCTGTTCCGGCGCGTTACCGCGAATCCAAAAGCTAATTGAATATGCCCCTTTGTGTTGACATGTGGGGGCATATTCAATTAGCTTTCGGATTCGCGGGATCGCGCCGGAACAGCCGCGAAACGTAATACACGTTACCGCAATAACGTGGATTTTCGTTCGCAGCCCATAGGGTTGCGTACGAAAATCCGCGTTAATGCGGTACCGTAATACCCGCAAGAACGCGCACTTTTCACGGTAACGCGCGTTACCGCGAATCCGAAAGCTAATTGAATATGCCCCCTGGAGTGCTTCCTTGTTATTAAGCACTGTTTGTGTTGACATGTGGAGTGCTTCCTTGTTGTTAAGCACTGTTTGTGTTGACATGGGGAGTGCTTCCTTGTTGTTAAGCACTGTTTGTGTTGACATGGGGAGTGCTTCCTTGTTGTTAAGCACTGTTTGTGTTGACATGGGGAGTGCTTCCTTGTTGTTAAGCACTGTTTGTGTTGACATGGGGAGTGCTTCCTTGTTGTTAACCACTGTTTGTGTTGACATGGGGAGTGCTTCCTTGTTGTTAAGCACTGTTTGTGTTGACATGGGGAGTGCTTCCTTGTTGTTAAGCACTGTTTGTGATAAACACTGAAACAAGAAAATGTTTTCTCGGTAGGCTGGTGGCCCTGATAACATCATGGGGCCCCTTGAGGCACCTTTATAAACTTATATTGACAAAGGAGGGGAAAAAAATAAAAGAAATTATTCAGGTTGGTCATACAGGAGGGTTATGTTATGGGGAAGAATTAATATGAGGGATCATGATATGGAGGCATAATATGAGAGACAATCAATATAGGGATGCCTTATGGGAGAAATAATTCAGGTTGGGCATGACATACGAAGAATTAACACAGGGTGATCATGATATGAGAGAGAATCAATATGAGGGCATGATATGGGGGAGAAATGATACAGGGGGGGGCATGATATGGGGGAGAATCAACTATGGAACGGTTCATTATCTGGGAGAGAATAAATATGTGGTGGGGAACATGTTTCTCTTTCTCATTTCAAAAGGTTTGGGAATATTATCTGTGTTATGTATTGTCTGATATGGATTTATATTGTGTGCTATGAATCCTACATGGTGTGATATCATTTAATTTTGTAAACTGCACTAGACTGCTACAACTAAGTGGTCAAATTACTTGATAAATAAGCACTGTAGTGTGATATATTACGTACAATTAATCTGGTCAGACCACACAGGAGTCCTCGATGTTTTCCTGATGTGACCAACTGAATGCACAAAAGGTCGCAAATCAGTTGCTAAATCCTTACACTTCATCACTGTACCTGCTTTACTTACAATGTGTTACTTCCAGATCTTACTGTACTGGCCACATTATCATGCAAAACCATGTAGTGCCTGCTTTGTCTTACTTATAAATACATTTTATATGATGCATTCATGGGAGTAATTTCATTTAATTTGAACAATAAAAGGAGGATCTGCAAAGCATGTTTGACAATAGGTAAAATTTAATTAAATTGTTCCTTTAAAGGCTATGGAAGTTTTGTTTGGCTCACATTTGAAGCTTCGACACGCTCCTAAATATTGAATGGGTTTCTAAGCAAAACTACGCAATCGCCTATGAGCATTTTATCAATAGAAAATGCCATGTACAGGCTCACAAGTAATATGTTATAATAGACTATAGGTTCTATAATACAGTCTTCCCTTTTTCAATCCTCCTACTACCCCTTACACCCTCCAATAAATAATGTTCTCTACGCACACCCTTCCTCCCCCATGTAACCATATCTCTTTCCAAAAAATGCTCTATCAGATTGTTTCATTCTGTAAGTTGTCGTATGTAAAAATTATATTGGTTACATAAGAAAAGAAAATGCCAGATACAAGCATGTAAAGTAAGGAATGCCTAATTTTCCACACTTCTGGATTTGGATTGAGATAGAGCAAGGCTTTAAAATTTCTTTGGCAAAGCAACAACAGGTAAGTTGTTGATTCTCATCCTCTCCAATTACATCCTGTCTCCACAAAAGGATGCGCTGAGTAGCAGAATCATCTCTGAAGAGAAGAGAGAGTATTTTGATGTTTGCTGCTTCTAGCATGATCAATAGAAGAGACTGGTACTGTGTCATCACTTCCCCTTGAGTAAGGTGCTGCAGAATCAGTAGCTGCTGTGTCCATCATCTTATCCAACATGTGATGTGATTACAGTAGGAAGAGGGTAAAGGACAAAACCCATTGCTCTGTGACGGAAAGCACAGTTAGGATTTCTGGGAGGTAAATTACTGGAGAACCGGTGAGTAATCTGCCTCCCAGCCCAAATGCCATGTCTGTACTTGGAGGTTGTTTATCTAGCCATAATGGCGTTTGTGTTTGAACTAGGGAACTTAATCATCAAGATGTGTTGACATTTCTTTTATTATAATACAATTTTGAATTTTTTCAAACATGGACTGAAATTTCCAGGATCCAGCCAAGCAAGAAACAAAGCTCAAGACAACCAGCAGGTAGTCAGACCTGCAAGAACAGGTAAGGAAAAACAACACTGTCTACCAACCTACTTTACTTGTAAAATACTATATTGTACAATAATATGTTGCACATACTCTATTGAATATTCCCATTTGTATCATAGACACATACAATATTGTATGTTTGTAAGAAGGATGGATCATGTAACCCAGAAAACAAAGCCATCTCACCAGCAAACACAAGGCAGAGGATGGACCAATCAAACATGAAACACTGTAATCCCACCAACATACACAAGAGAAAGGATGTACCAGTTAATGTAGATTGGTTTTTGACTATGGGGCCATGAAATACCTGATGTGTCTGCGCCATCTACTGTTACAAGCTGCGCCTGCTGTGACTCCACCTACATGTGTATTGAATCCTTCTGTCACTCACCGGACTGTGAGTGCTTCTTCCCGTCTGTTTAGAAACCGTGGCCGTCCACCATCCTGAGGGTCTGCGCATGCGCAGCCCTTTCAAACCTTCAGTACCTGTTCCTTTTAGTTAATTGGCTGATCAGGCAACACTCCCTATTTAAAGCACCTGAGTTCCATACCTCGTGGCCTGATCTTGGAGTCTCATTCCCCATGAGCCTCTGAAGGTGTTCCTGTGTTTCCTCGTGTATTCAGCTCAGCTGATTCCTGTGGTTTCCAGACCACTTCAACTCCCCTGTGGTTTCCAGACCACTTCAACTCTCCTGTGGTTTCCAGACCACTTCAACTCTCCTGTGTTTCATCGTGACTGTATTAGCTGATTCCTATCCGCTGCCTCCGTGCACTACAGTTATCAACTCACTTCAACTCTCCTGTGTTTCATCGTGACTGTATTAGCTGATTCCTATCCGCTGCCTCCGTGCACTACAGTTATCAACTCACTTCAACTCTCCTGTGTTTCATTGTGACTGCACTAGCTGATTCCTATCCGCTGCCTCCGTGCACTACAGTTATCTACTCACTTCAACTCTCCTGTGTTTCATCGAGACTGCACCAGCTGATTCCTATCCGCTGCCTCCGTGCTCAACAGTTCCAGCTCATCTCAACTCTCCCGTGTTTCATCGTGACTGCACCTGCTGATTCCTATCCGCTACCTCCGTGTACCTGCAGTGTCCTGCTTGCCGCTACCCTTCAGTTCTACTCGTGTCTGCAGCCAGCTGATCCGCTCTCCATGCTTCTACAGTGTTCCTGCCTGTGTCAACTCGTCAGTCTGCATCGGATCAACGCCTCGCTGCTTTCATCTCGTCTAGACCATCTCTACTCTTCAGTGTTCTCCAGGTGTTCAGTTCTATATACTACTGCTTCCTGAGTATTTGTTTCTATCTCTGCTGGTCTACCTACCTGTGTGCTGCACCTACTTGATTACCGCTTCTACCCTCCTGGGACTTCGCATCCTACCGGCCTCCAGCCGTTCAGGTATATCTGCACTCCTGTCTGACAGCCTGCTCCTGAACCACGGTATGCATACTTCTCATTGACTGTGCTGGTGTATTGCATATCTTGCTGGACTGAGTTGTTCTCCTCTGGAGTTTACTATCCGCTGAGACTATTGCCATCATTTGACTGTGTTACCTTTTGCCCGGATAGTTCCTGTGACTTTGTATTATTGTGCAGTGCTGTTCAGTCATTACTATATTGTGCATATCATCGTGGGATCAAGTTCAGTGTGCCCGTGTATACTCTGCATTGCATTTCTCTCCCCGTGCTTCTCCTCACATATATATTCAGTGGTACAACTTGCTAGAGGCAGACCACTGTTCCCTGTTTCCTGAGTCACCTGTTCCAGTATCCTTTCACATAGCAGTGGTACAACTTGCTAACGCAGACCACTGACTTCCCGGATACCTCCACCTGGATTCCATTCCTTCACCTAGACAGCGGTACAACTTGCTAAACGCAGACCGCTGACTCTCATCACCTCCTGGTTGTTTCTGGACATTCCTCCTCACTATAGCAGTGGTACAACTTGCTACCGCAGACCACTGACTACCCTCACGTTTCCTTTGTCCATTCAGTTCCTCGTGTACTACTACCTATATATTACCAGTGCTGCTAGTCATAGACTTTCCACGAGCATTCTCTACCATCTGCTGTCTCCTGTTCCGTGATCACCCCGCTACCAGAGTACCATATTACCATCTATACTGCTCTGGTAAGTCCATCACCTGGTGATCCCTGGGTAAAGACTCCTAGTGCCCGTGACACCTTCTACTGTTTATTTCTTCCTATATGAGGCCACTTTCAGAATTTATTCAATGACCACTGTGATGATTATATAGTATATCTAATGAATGTGTTATTTTCTGTTGAATTCATGTATGACAATGTAAATATTTTATGTAACCTTGTAATGTAATCTCAACGTGTGCTTTGCTAAATGACATTAGTTTGAACCTATGCAAGTGTCAATAATCTCTTAAAATTATTCAGAGATAGATGAGCATCTCTGAGGAGTTTTTTTTGGTATGCAGAAGATGTGGACCTGACCAGCCAAGCCAAAGGAGCAGAGGTGAGAACTCCGGTCCTGTGAACTTTCCAGAACTCAGGACATCCTTAGCTCACTTTGAAAGCCCTGTGACATTTGGAGTTTAGCTGTCCTTATTGACAGCTAAACTCCAAAGGTGGGGGTTGAGAGCTTTGTGGCAGAAGGTTTAAAATCTTCTGCTTTAGACATTACAGTGTGCATTTTCATGAGGGGGTCTATCAAGACTGAAATGTCCCATTTTTCTCATTTTTGTTCCCTCACACACACCAAGTTTTAACTAAGTAAGTAGTGATTTTATTTCTTTTATTTTCTGAAACTTATTTGTGCAACATATTGCATGTCTTTTTTGTCACTAAGCCTTTTTCAGATTAAACATTTTTCAGATTAAATAAATTTTAAGGTGACGCCAGACATGGCCAGCTGTTCAGATTGCTGTATCTGGGACAGGCTGGACGTTCATGACAACCACCTTTAGTTTCCAATCCATCCCTGCATAAAGAAGTAAAACTTTCAACCCACACTGGTCCACAAAACTAGCAATGTCAGAGTTGTATTTTGGCATTCTCGATGTCCAGAACATGTTTGTGGGAACTTAATTCTGCCCAATGTATCATTATTCCAAAATAGCATCTACTATATTCATGTGATAGCAAGGTTATCATAATTATCCCAGTGTGCTGCAATTACATGTATCAGTGTGACAATATATCTAATAGTCATCACATACCCCTAAGAAATCTGTGTAAAAGCATACAAACATAGGAATTAGGCAGTTTGCTGACTTATACACAATAAATAATAAAAATGGTGGGCCTGAGTCATTAAGGAGAGCAAAGCATAAAAAAGGAGTAACTTTACACCTGGGCAAAACCATGTTGCATTGGAGGGGGGTGGGAAATTTTAAATGTGGGGACAAATTTATAGTTAGAGTAGGGCATAGCCTAGATCAACTGTAAGTGTTTCAGTGTAAAAACAAAGCTATCAAGTATTTGTGTGCTACATGAAATAAAAGCCAGTATTTAACTTATGTGCAAAATAATAAACTAATTTGCACCCCTTGTAACATGGTTTGTCCCGGGGAACATTTACTCATTTGTTTACCTTACTTTCCTTAATGACTCAGGCTTGGAATGTTTTGTAGCATTATTATTAAACAAAAACTAAATCCCTGTAAATGTATTTTTCATATAAAATATGAAAGCTATAGGGAACAAGTTACATTTTATTTACGTAAAGGTAAAATGCACATTTAGAAAAACACTTAAACCAACTAAATAAGGATATGTTTTATTATAGCACTGATGTTGATAATAACAGCCTTTCCTGTCAATATATATTGATTTATTATGTCTACATTCCAAAAAACATTTGTATATACCAGTCCACATCTAAGCAGAATACTACAAATACACAAATGTATGTATCAATTAAAAGCCTGCCTTAGGTATCGTGCACTGAAAATCATTTATTTCTGCGGCTGCTTCAATGACTGTTTCACTTGAGCAGTCAACTTACACAGACAGGAATGGGCAGAACATATGGCACAAGGAAATGGACCAGCAAATGAGAGCAGAAATTCACATACAGTAGTAAAATGTTTCATCTAACACAAGCATACATTATCTATAAAAACTAGTTGTGCAACCAAGGTCATACAAAAATCCTTATGCATACCCAAACAGACTTATTTCATACAGTGATGTTAGTGCAAATCTGACACAAAGATACAACTAGGAGATTTAAAACTGGCGACATGTGTCATACTTTCATTATAAAATATTTTATCATTTGTTTTCAAGAATATCCTGATCACTACAGTAGCTTCTGTAGTTCTCCAGTAAAAAAAAAGATTTCATTTATTTTTTAACTTGCATTACCCCAGACGCAATGCACCAGGGGTGTGGGAAGCGCCCTTGTGGCTTCAGCACGGACTTTGTTTATCCTAGTTTCGGGGGCACATTATTTTTATGGGCCCCATTCCCCTAGGAAATACAGCCCCATGCTGAAGGTTTTAGGATGACATTATGCTAATTTCCCCGCTAGTGTCATCAGTCTAGCTCGTCACTGGCTAGTGCTTCTAGCAGCTTTATTTTAGAGGGAATCCTACACTATACGGTACCCTGATTTTGCTGCTACCAGCCTCAGCTATATTGCCCTTCTTGGGGAGTTGGAGGCACGCTATTATTTTGTTTTTAAATATCAAACTTTAGTTTTTATAATTATTAGCATATACATTGCACCAAAGGTACAGCATTCACAGCAGATAAGTCTCCTGGCAGAAGTATCTGAGGCTGTCTCAACCGCTACAAAGCAAAGTACGTGAACACACCTTTACTGTACTTGGCCTACGTTGACAAGCCCCTTCCCTCAAACATTCTGCCTCTCTAAACATAAGGGGGTATATTTACTAAACTGCGGGTTTGAAAAAGTGGAGATGTTGACTATAGCAACCAATCAGATTCTAGCTTTTATTTATTTAGTGCATTCTACAAAATGACAGCTAGAATCTAATTGGTTGCTATAGGCAACATCTCCACTTATTCAAACCCACAGTTTAGTAAACATACCCCAAGGAGTCGTAAGTGGAAGATGTGTCTGAGACTACATAAGGGATTACACTTACATACATTCCGTGCTCATGCACACTAGAGAAATGTGTATTTTACACACCAAAAAAAGGCATTTACATCAAACTCTACAAAAAGCCTATGTCTTATGGGGGATAGTCACTGTCCAAGCAACAAGTCTGACCGGTGACTATATTACATATTACAAAATACAATTGTAAAAAAATCTGAGAAAGAATAGTAAGCATGGGGCGTGGTTTGGATGCCATGCTGTGAAGACACGGAATCCTGGAGCTCCGTTCATTGTCTCCAGATTTATAGAGATTTCTGCCTGGATCCTAATTGTTGTGGTCCTGCCGTGTGCCTGGGAGTCCGTTCACCGCCCGGGACTGTCACTGTGCCCTTCCGACTCTGTGGCGCCCTAGATCGTGTGGCTTTGGCCTGTCAGGAGCACTCTGTGTCCTGTGCCTCTGCCGCCCAGCTCCCCTCCGTGACCCAGCGGCGTAACAGCCTTGGGGGACCTGACTCTCTGGCTCTCTATCGGGCCATCTGCAGGGGTGTTTTGGCCGCATCTAAACATCGCGGTGTCTGCCCCCATCCACCCAGGATCTGTATAACAGAATAACTTGTCTCCCCTCCGCGGGACTTACCTGGAGGCGTGGGCGCCGAAGTCTTCGGCGGTTCTGTCCCTGCACCTCTGTAGCGGTGGTGCCCCAGTGGAGAGAGGCCTGCTTCCGGTCCGAAGCCACGGTGTCTGGTGATTGTGAGGTCCCCGGCGCTCCACTTCCGGTGGGGGCATGGCCTGTCAGTGAGAGTCCCGGATTCATCCATCAATTGGGCTTCGGCTGGGCTATTACACACCTATTGACCACAGGTTAGTGGTGAAGAGCTTTTGTGTCACGCTGGGGGACATCGGGGCAGCGCATCAGTAACCCTTTACCAATATTGTGGGCCTGTGTGATGAGTACAACCTGGTTTAGTACCTTGCAATACCTGGTGAGCTAGAAAATACATGAAAACTACCTGTATTCCAAAGCTGTGACTCTGCTGCCCCCTGCTGGTCAAATATAATAGTGCAGCTGCAAAGCACTTTGTAGAATACTTTGGTACTCCTGTCATCACACAGTTGAAGATAATTCTGTATTCTCCATGTAGCATGGGTACCTCCTCGGCATAATAATGGAAGTCTTTTGAATTAACATGTAGGATACCCGCCCAGTGTGACACTCTAAGCAATCAATCGTTCAGCGGAGTATACTCTCAAATCTTGCTGGCTTTGCATACTAGACAGTCTTTCATGGCTCCTAAAAATATTTAGCCTACTGTCCTGGCTCCTCCACTTAAATTCCAACCAAAGCCAAAGTCGGCATCAAGTTCACCTTCTACCTCAAGAGATTCTTCACCAGCGGCTCGAGCTAAGGAGTTAGAGATTCCCCCTCTACGCCCTCCTCTTTCTGATTTGGAAACCGATGACGCATTGGATGCCCCATTAACAGCGCGTGTTCTATATTCTACCTTACACCAGATGTTAACTGCTCTCCGGGCTGACCTGACGTCTGAAATGAAAGCGGCAATTGGAGGCTTGAAAACAAAAATCACTGAAATCGGAGATCGTACAGACCATCTTGAAACAAAGATGGGGGAAGTGGTTGCTTTTAATAATGACCTTGCCTCCTCACATCAATCCCTGCAGAGTAAGGTGGCTTTCTTGAGAGGTAAAATGGCGAATCAGGAGGATCGTTCCCGCAGAAACAACATTAAGATCAGGGGCATCCCAGAATCTGTTTCTAATGCAGATCTGCAAGATTATGCCGTTTCTTTGTTCAAGAAACTAATTCCAGTGGGTGATGATAGAGACTTTCTCATTGACCGCATTCACCGTCTTCCACGCCCTCGATCTGTGCCGGGGAATCTACCGAGATACACTCTTCTCCGGGTCCATTTTTTTCATATCAAGGAGGCTATACTCCGAGTGGCTCGAGATGTGTCTAATGCGGCTACCCTGGGGGATCTCCAGCTCTTTCAGGACTTGTTACTCACTACCATCAACCAAAGGAGAGCCCTTCATCCAATAACGGCAGCCCTGCGAGCAAATGACTTCCCTTACCGTTGGGGCTTCCCGGTTAAGCTATTGGTGCGTCATGAGGAGTCCTCGTATGTCATCTCGTCCCTTGAAGCTGGCACTAAACTCTTGGAGGAATGGCATATCTCTCCTACATCTGGAACCGCTTCTAGCAAGACCCCGCTTCAATCAGATTGAACTCGTGTTTCTAAAGACTGAGGTTCAATGTTACGGATAAAACCATAAAGCCTTTCAACTTCTACCTCTGGTTTGATAAGTATAATTATTAATAACTTTTGTTTTGTATCGCATAGTTAGTATGTTGCGTTTATACTTTTGTAGTTTGCCTTGATAATCTTGTTAACTTTCTAAATGTATCAATCAGGTGTAATTAAGGACAAGCTGGACCCATGCGAAGATTGGGATGCCGCAGTGGGTGGGCCTTGTGCCCCCGCTGGAAATATTCCCCTCTTTGCATTGTTTGTATTGTATTATTGTAGGACATATTTCCTTTTATAGTATACCAGAGATTTAGTCTGATGTCATATGGTTACTGTAATATTGCTCTTTGGTCTCTTTTTTTTTCTCTGTCTTTTCTTGTTGTTTATTTTTTCCTGAGTGTTACACGGGTGGGACCGTATCCTTGTTCCACCACCTCCCCACATACTACCTAGTTTGCCACATGCTTCCCTCTGTGGCAAATGCTCTGACCCCATTCAACGGGTTAGTTTAGTTTTTCTCTTCTTTTTTTTCTTTGAACCCTTCCACCCTGGTCCCCTTTCTCTCCGGATCACTCACACTGTACACTATAAGAATGGAGCTGGCTCCCTAGCGACATCTTTTCCTTTTCAGGTTCCATAACTGATGGTTCGGTTTTACTCCTTGAATGTTAAGGGACTTAATTCCCCAAATAAACGTCGATTGGCGCTTACCACATTCCACAAACATAGAGCAGATGTTATAGCCCTGCAAGAAACACATTTCTCATCCCGTGCCCCCCCCCAACTTAGAGACCCAAGATATCCTTAGGGATACTTTGCTAATAGCCATTCAAAAGGAATGGGGTGGCCGTGTTGTTCAGTGCTCGTGTATGCTTTAATCTACAGATAAAAATAGAGGATAAATCTGGCCAATTTTTAATTCTGATTGGACTTCTAGAGGATAAACAGGTGACCTTAGTCTACCTATATGCTCCCAACTCGCGTCAAATTCCTTTCCTTAAGTCACTATGCGAGGAGATACAGAAAGTATGTAGAGGCCATCTGGTCCTGATGGGAGATTTCAATTTGACCCATTAAAATCGTCAGGTCCTGATCCAACTCTAGGTCCTTCGACAGCCTTTCGTAAATTATTAGCGGAATATGATCTTTATGATGTTTGGCGGGTTCAATTTCCAAATGTACGGGACTATACCTACCATTCTAGTGTACATAACACATACTCTAGAATAGACATGGTTGCAACGGACAAATGGACACTACAACATACTAATACAGTTAATATTCTTCCTATCACATGGTCTGACCATGCCCCAATAGAGTGGACCTGGAACTTAAATCTCACTAAAATCCCCCCGAGACCGTGGCGGATGCCGGCCTATTTACTTACTTCCTTTGAGGCCAAGCTAGGTTTATCAGAAGCACTGACACAATATATCCAGATGAATAATCCGGAGGATACATCCCTTTCTACTCACTGGTGTGCTCTGAAAGCGGTCTTATGTGGCTCAGCTATTCAGATTGGTGGACGCTTGAAAAAGCAATATCTTTTTCATCAGCGTATGCTTGAATCCACTCTAGTCACTCTAGAATCACAGAACCAGACCCGTCCTTCTAAAACCCTCCAAAAAGAAATAAACGTTAGGAAACAGCTTAATACACTTTTTATAACTCGTATGATATCAGCTCTTACTAAACTGCGCCAGAAATTTTATTCCACGGGCAATAGAGCCAGTCGGCTTTTGGCCCGTAAACTTAGAGGTAAGCAAGCTAGAAACCGAATAAAAACTCTTCACGATTTTAGGGGAAATAAGATCCACAATCCCGCTGATATAGCAAATCAATTCGCTAAATACTATGCTAGTCTATATAACTTACGGGATGACAAAGACACGGTGCAGCCATCAGAACTGTCTATATCTACCTTCCTCCACCATCTTAAGCTCCCTTCGTTAGATCTTGACAGCTTGGAGCAGATTAATCTCCCTTGGTCACAGCGTGAGATTGAGGAGGTCATCAAGCGCCTCCCTAGAGACAAGGCCCCTGGTGCGGATGGCTTCGTAAATGCCTTTTATGCCACATTTCGGTCGGAGCTGGCCCCGCTCCTTACCAATCTTTATAATAACGTTTTGATGGGGAGTAGCTTCCCAGCTGAGGTGTTAGAAGCGCAAATAATAACGATCCCCAAACCTGGTAAGGATCACTCCAAATGTAAGAACTATAGACCAATAGCACTACTTAATACCGACCTTAAAAATTATGCTAGGTTGATAGCTGATCGTCTGAACCCCTTCTTACCGCAGTTGATCCACCCGGACCAGGTGGACTTCATATTGGGTCGCCAGGCGACAGATAACACACAACGTATTTTAGATGTGGTAGACCTTTTGTCTGAGACCAGAGAGGAGCTTGTTCTGCTTTCCCTGGATGCAGAGAAAGCATTTGATAGGCTCCATTGGCTCTATATGAAAGAGGTTTTACTTAAATTTGGTATTCAGGGCAACATCTTACATGCTATATTAGCTCTATATCAGGGCCCTTCTGCAAGAATATTCAGTAACGGTTTTCTATCCGCTCCTTTCTCCATTACTAATGGAACAAGGCAGGGGTGTCCACTCTCCCCCCTGATGTTTGTCATGGCTATAGAGCCTCTAGCACATACAATTAGACAGACTTCTCACTTTCCAGGCATTACTTTTCACTCCTATACACACAAACTATGTTTATTTGCGGATGACGTATTTCTATTTGTTACCAGTCCGGAGACCTCCTTGCCAGCCTTGAAACGCATCCTAGATGACTATAGCTCGGCCTCGCTATACAAATTAAATATTACTAAATCTGAGGCCTTACCTATTAATATACCGCAATCCTCACTATCATTTTTGCAAAAGAAATTTCCGTTTGTCTGGGTAAAGGATTCTCTACTGTATCTAGGCATACATATTCCCCCTACCTTGTCCACAATATTTGAAACTAATTTCACTCCAATTTTGTAGCTTTCTTCCCTAAGAACTGGCTTAACTTTGAGGTCTCCTGGCTGGGTCGCATAGCTGTTTTTAAAATGATGTTACTACCTAAACTGATGTATAGTTTTTGCACTATTCCCTATATTTTACCTAAAAGATTGATGGCCTGATTCCATACGCTAGTGGTGTCATATGTGTGGCGGCAGAAACGCCCCCTTCTCTCCCATAAATGTATATGGCCCTATCTAAACAGCGTGGGGGACTGATGCTTCCTAACTTAACTTATTACCAAGAGGCTTGCATATTGAGCCACCTGCGGGATTGGGTACTCCCTCCTACCTCTAAGCCATGGGTGGATCTGGAGAGAGCCTTGTGCCCTAGCTATCCATTGTTGGACCTTCTCTGGACACCCAGGCTGGTCCGCCCATCTGTCATATATAGGTTACGGTCCATCTCGGATGCCATGCAGGTGTGGGATAGAATCATTGGGCTGCATGCCAATTTTGTACTCCCAGCTCGTAATCTCTCCCTCCAGGCAGTGGGCCAACTCATCTCCGATTTAAACCTCGTGGCTTGAAAAGCCAGAGATATTTCCTCAGTATCAGATTTGTTTGCCCAAGGCCTTTTTCTTTCCTTTTCTCAGCTCCAGGATCGCTATAGCCTGCCATCCTCAGAAACATATAGGTACTTGCAAATCAGTCATTGGGTCAGAACTGTTTCTAGGACCCCCTACTCTCTCATTTTGCTTCCATCATCTGTTATAAATAGACTGACGAAGAGTAGGAGTAGAGGTGGAATAACATTTTGGTACCACTATATTTACTCTCTGATACCCCCAACTAAAACTCCTGCACAAACCCAGTGGGAAACGGATTTGAATTTAATGCTCACTGAGCAACAATGGGAAAGAATTTATGTAACTTCCTACCGTATGTCCAAATGCAATAATCATACAGAGATGCAGGTCAAACTTCTCAACCGGCTGTACCTTACCCTGGAGCGGTTACACAGGATCTGGCCAAGTCAATCAAAATTTTGCTGACGCCAATGTACCCAAATAGCCAATATTTTCCATGTTTTCTGGTCATGCCCAGTGATTCAGCCGCTATGGGGCTAGGTATTTGCTTTGATCTCAACTGTCTTAAAGACCCAGCCCTAGCTCTTCTCCATGTCTACCCGACTTCCATTCTGAAGCATGATCGGTACCTCTTGGGCCATATATTGATAGCGCTAGAGCAGCAATAGCACAAAACTGGAAGTCTCAGGCCTCCCCCACCACTACCCGAATCATCTCTAAGATACAGTATAGCTTTGAGATGGAAACAACAGATATGCCCTATTCCTCATCTGCATCAGCTCCCATCATGAGATGGTTTAGGTGGCATGAATACATCACAGATGGCCCCGGGGCTCCGCCGACTTCCCAGCAGCTCATTCCCCAGCAGCCCTCATAGAGTCCCCTCAGCCTATTGATCAGCTCCAACCCCCTGATACCCCTTCCATGGTAGAAACTTCTTCGGTTGGCCAAAATGAAGGTTGATGTGTCTTGCTGTATCATTTTTTTTCTTTTTCTTTTATCAGTAACTGTTAAATGTACATTGTTTATATAGTGTGCCTTATTTTAAATTGAGTCATTCCTTTCCCCCTGCGTAGGGATTCCCTATGTGTTTTCCTTTGTATTTTCTCTTCCCCTCTTTTTTTTTCTGTACCCCATATATCTTTGAAAATGTTCAATAAAAATATTGATGCAAAAAAAAAAAAGAATAGTAAGCATGAATTTTAAGGTCATAGAAAAGATAAGACATTAACTTCTTCTATAGATCCGTGGGTCAATATAAAGAAGTTTGTGACAACTCATTTCCAATGGACCAATGGCATTTTATTTTTGTCCTTTCCTGCAACTATTAGTATTTCAACACACCATCCTTTATCGGGCAAATGACATGGCAATCCAGAGACTATAACTAATCCTCAGTAGCGCCCTAAATAAATAAAGCTTTTATGTATGGTTTTTGTGCTAGTGAAATGTCACAACCACTCCTGCGAAAACGGAAGATACACATGAGGAATTTGAGAGCGCGATATGTTCCTTTTCTCTTTACTGGAACAGGTTCTACAGATATATCATTTAGTGATTTATGAATAGCTGCATTGAAAATGACACTTTCACCTTCATAACAAGCAGTGGGGAAAATACAGCAGCAAAGTACAATAAAGCCCCAGTTACTTCCTAACACTATAAACTGAATGATTTGATGGTGCAATCTCGTTTTTATGAACTGTTTAGTAATATTTACTGCTCACTCTACATGAAAGGTGAACTTTCTAAGAAAAGATTACTGGTGTTAATTCTAAATTTATACTTGGGGAAATATGCACCAGATGTTAGGAGGATTTACAGAATTGATGTTTGCTTTCGGTTGTTATTCTTTTTTACATGCAAAATACTAGTTATTTTATATACTGCATATAAATCCTCCAACTATCTTTAGTTTCAGCACCGTTTGCATTGAATTAATATTCCCTTAGATTATAGGGCACTAATACCTTCGGTAAAACCTGAGCAGTGGTAGTAATTTAAATAAAATAATATAATAAAGAGTTGACCCTAACATATTGATAAAGTCCACAGTGGGCCAGTATTAGAAGCAACAACATGTAATTACAGTCCCAGTGCTATTGCAGGCTGTAGTACAGTTAACTTGTCAATCAGCCTGACATTGATGTGACAGGGATAAGGGTTATTACCCTCCTAGCTAGAGAATGGATAGTGTCCCCTGGCAACAAGTACAAACAAATGCAAACTTGCGCATAGCCAGGGAGCAGTTAGTACTATGTTATCTATAGAAGGAACAAGTATGACTTGTAATAACAATATTTACCTTGCCTTGCTGTTCCACATGCTAAAAATAAAATTAAGCTTTTATGCTAACTGTATTGCTTATTTGATCTATCAAAAGTGATCAGTACATATACTCATCTCGATATATCAAGCTCATATGTTAAATAAAGAGATTAAACAAGGAATAAATAAAATTAAACTTCACACCTTTTAATGCAATAAATGTATATTTATGCCCTTTCAGAATTTGAAGAAAGTTGTTGATGTTCTCAGGGACTGGCTGGAAAACTTTAGCCCGAGGGTCAAGATTTGGCTCAGAAGCCTATTAGGAGAAAAATAAATACATGTAGGCCAGTGACCCAGCCCAAGGTAGCCAGCCTGTGGTGCAAATGCCCCCAAGCCTAGCCAGCCCATGTACTGACCAATAGAATTATCTGAATATAAGCAATAACTGATAATATAACATTTAAAATGGATTTGACCAGTGCAATTACACTTCGTTCAGAGTACTGAAGAGTAGGAGGCCAAGATGATGTTGTATAGAGACACACAGTACATCTACAGACTTCAGCTTCTGGACCCTATCTATATAGGAACTGACAAGAGATGCATTTTCAGATCAAATCGTGATTATACCGAAAATAAATCTCCTGGCACTGCATACATGTAAGTCAGTAAAGACAGACAATGTATATTCAAATTAGGTCCAAGAAATTATTTAATAAAAACTACTTAGTTCTGCAATACTATGCACATGTTAATATATCACTATAGTCCACAGACCATACTTTGCACTGGGCTGTAATAATAGTCTATTCTCATAAAATTATATTTCATTTAAAATACCAACAGGTCTCAGCCTGTGATTCTGTATATAATAGTCCAGTCCAAACTGAACAGCAATGTCTCAAGTTCACATACACACTCGTCAGTGGTGTGTGAAAATATTAATTATCACACTCATAAACAAAGTAAAATCCACTTGTTACATGCAAAAAGATGTGTGAGTACTCGCATAAATGATGGTGTCTTTGTTAGTATTCTTGTTAAAGAATTTCTGTAGCGTAGGGTCACCCCGGGCAGTTGGGGACTCTGTCTGGTATGTCCCATCTCTGCCCGGTGCGTTCCTCAGTTGGTAAGATGTATTCAAAGATTTCTGCTTCTCGTGTCTGATAACAAATAAAGGTCAGGCACTGTATATGTGGGATCTCCTTCTCTATGACATGTTTCACCGTAATGGCTTCATCAGGGATAGCCAAAGCTAAAATTTTCGAAGATTGATAAATTGACTCCAGTTCGCCATTTCCACAAAAAATTATGGGGATGGTGGAATTGAGCATTAGTTTAGTTAAAACAGGAGATGTGTACAGTACTTATTATAATACCACCATCAGTCAAAACTGAAGAAGCCATTAATAAGTAATACATATCTAAATATAAAATTGATAAATAGACATCTGCATTTTACGTACATCCCAACTGAAACCTCATTAGATCTTGGTTTAAAGAAATTAAATAGTATCAGGCTGTAACAACCATAATTCACCCAAATAAAATAATACATGGGAAAGTATTTTCTATAGAATAGAAACACGTATAATACATACCGGTAAAACTATTTTTTTAACCTTTTATATTTTAATAAAAGAGATGGTCCTGAAAAGGATAGGAATGCTTATCAAAGAACACACAACTCCGATCAGCAATTTTCCCTGTGGATTACTATAAAGTAAAGCCTAAACTCACTAGATTTGTAAATGTGTTTTGACAGCCATGAAACATGTTTCATCCTCACCCGATCATCTGTCCATCCATATGTACTTAGTCAATATCCCCCACACTCATTTCAAAAAAGCTATCTGACATAAAATCTGTAACTGCAGCACTGACGGCAAAACATAAATCGACAACTATTATAACTAACTGTTAGCAATCATTTCCAATGCTATTTTAGAAAGAAAACTGTATGAACTTGATATACTTAATATATATTATAATTTAAGTAATGAATTTGATATAATGTAAAGTTGTGTTAGATTGCAGTTAGCACCAATTCTGATGCATTACTGTCAAAATCCATCAGAGCTACGAGTATGCACAGGTTTGTATTACTTTCAGCAGTCTATTGATCACACTCAACTGTAATGGTGTTATTATTATTCTCATTTATTTATATAGCACCAATGAAATTACGCAGCGATGTAAAGAGAATATATTGTCAGTCACATCTGTCCCTGCCATAATGGAACTTACAATGTAAATCCCCACCCCACACAGACTAGTTGTAAGAGAAATTTTATAGACCCTGTACAGGTATCTGTATTCCTGCTTCCATTGTATTGAAAATGGGATATAATATTAATTTAAATGTTTATTGTGAGCAGTGACCAAAAAATTGGATCTCTAGGACAATAAAAATTATTATGGAGATCATTTAATTCAGTGAAGTTTATAGTAACCTGCACTTGCGCTCCTTACGCCTAGAGAGGGGGATCGGGGGTGTGCATGTGCAAGTCTAGCACAGTAGAGGTGTGCACACATAAGCAGTGGCGGATCCAGGGGCGGGGGGGGGGGCGATCGGGGGTGTGCATGTGCAAGTCTAGCACAGTAGAGGTGTGCACACATAAGCAGTGGCGGATCCAGGGGCGGGGGGGGGCAATCGGGGCGATCGCCCCCCCTAGCAGACACTTGCTGCCGACGGCTGCACAGTATGTGCAGGTCCGTCCAGCCGTGACAGGCAGGGACAGTGTTCTGCCCGGCTGCTCTGATTGTGTTTAAAACACAATCAGAGCAGCCGGGCAGCACACTGTCCCTGCCTGTCACGGCTGGACGGACCTGCACATACTGTGCAGCCGTCGGCAGCCTAAACTGTTAGAAAGGGGCGGGGCCTAAATCGCCCCCCTAAATCGCCCCGGGTACAGTAGTTTTCTAGATCCGCCCCTGCACATAAGTGTAACACTCCCTCTGCAGATGAAGCCCCGTTACACTTGGTTGCATCTCCAGATATTGTGAGTCCCTAAAGGCTGGTGTAATCAACATGAATACTATAGCCTGGACTGGTTACAGCTAAAGCATGAAGGATAGTGAGCAATGAGTCCCTGTAAATGCAATAACCCACATCCAGCTATGCCAGGCTGGGCTAGTCACACTATAACAGGAAGACACGCAGCATGGGACTCCCCAGCTAATGTTATGCCAGTGCTAGCACGACAGTACAGGGAATTCAGGCCCACCGCCAAGGATAAAAAGCCTCATGCTGATTAGCACTGGGGGTCTTCGTGGTACCCTTGTATGGTGGGTGCTAAAATAATGGTGTAAAGTAAAGCTAAAATTAGATTTCATTTTATTAAAATTATTATATTAAAAAATATATATTATTTTAAAATTACCGGTATATTTTATTAAAATACTATTTTGGAACTAAAAGTCACATCAGGGTCTGGCAGACTGCTTGGGTATATTGGTGTCTGATGATCTAAAAGAACTAGTATGCTCATAGTTGCTGGAACTTTGTGGAACTACAAATAACAGCACACCCTGACAGCTGCGGCCCGTTGGAACATGTAGCTCCACAATATTATCTAAAAGAAAACAAAAACACAAAAAGTAATTTTACTAAAATCAACCTCAAAGCCACTGTTTACCTTTTTATTATACTCTTAGGAGCATATTCAATTAGCTTTCCGGTCCGCGGGATCGCGCCGGAACAGCCGCAAAACTTAATCCACGTTACCGCAATAACGTGGATTTTCGTTCGCAGCCCATAGTGTTGCGTACGAAAATCTGCATTAATGCGGTACCGTATTAACGGCAATAGTGCGCAGGATTCGCGGTAACGCGCGTTACCGCGAACCGGAAAGCTAATTGAATATGCCCCTTAAAGTCATAGGGATCCTTCTTTCTTCTTTTCTGCAGTAGTATTAAAAATAAAGAAAAAGTGGTATTTATTTAAAAAACCCCATAATAGAGCGGTTTGCACCTGATTGACTGGAGTGTGGAAAAAATACTCTTGTTTGCTGATCACATATTGACCTCTTCAGGTCATTTAACTTAATTTTTATTTTGGTTTTGATATGGATATTAGAAAGCCCATAGGAATTCTGCCTCCATATAAAAGCACAAGGCTACAGTGCAATTTCGAATACCGGCAATAATTCACAGTAGGTATTGCAATATTCCTTAAAATACATATTTCTCCAATGAACACTGAAGTGATGATGTCAGACATCTATTATAAGCGATGACATCAGAGCTCACTGATATTATTTACAGGAGTTTCTGCATATATTCACATCACTTGAGTATTCTAATTGTATTTGCTGCTCCATATGTTCTCATCGCCCTGGTCAGGTTCCTAAGAATTATGCTTTATTTCATTACTACCTGCACGATTTTACTTTAGAACACAGAGAACTGCCCAGATAAATGCAAAGTAATTCAATTTGATTTTTTTTTATGCTTGAAAGGAATAAAACCTTCACAACACAGACAGTCTGGGTCGCACTTTGCAAGTTTATTATCCTAAAGGCAATTAAGTGTCTGGGTCCAGTGGAAGTTGACTGGCTCTTTTCTACAGATTCTTATAAAGTTTTTCTCCTTCAAACCAAAATGTACCAAACAGACAAAGGCATGCTGTGGATTTTCTGAGTACAAGTAATAGCTTTATTATCAGACAAAATATTTCATAGAATATTAAATAGCAAGCTCTCTTTCTTGTATCTGTGACATTAAGAAAAACTTTAAGTCTCTGTAAAAAATCAATTTCTGAAATGCCACATCTGTGGGTTGGTAAATGCCTTAGCATTAAAATATAAAATAGGGGTGAATATTTTTTTGAGGTGTAAAGGCAAGATTTACATTACAGTACTTACATACAGAATATTGCATATATGTAAAAGCATTTAAGAAACTGTCACCCTTATGCAATCTGTGCCAATATTTGTATAAATGGCATAAGCACTTATTTTTACAGGAATGTGTATAAATTTGTAGGCCAAGAAGGTGGCGGGTGGAAAAGTTTTGGTTAATCAAGGGTGCAACAAGGGCATTTCCAGAGAGACCTGCAATCCTGCAAAAATAGCCATAGATTTTCTTGTGGCAGTTGCCACAACTGGGTTGTGGGCCTTCATCTATGAATGTGCCAGGTGGAAAAGGGGATGCATTTGCTCAATCAGCCTAGATTTAGGAATCAAAATGGTTTTGACTTTCTGTAAATTACCTTTACAGATATAAATGAAAACCATGCGTAATGAGTGAACAGTATGTTGAAGTCCAGCTCTAGAATATCTTGGAAACTAGTCAAATCAACACTGCACTGTTCAGTGGTGGAACAATGCATTTCTGGACCCCACAGCAGAATTTGGTGGAGGGCTCAGCGATTCCACTTCAGCCTCCTGTCCCCCTGTAATACACTCAGAAGCACAGAGAGGTGGCCTCTTTTGAGCATGTGAGAGTCCAGCTTATGTTCAGAGAAGCCCTGGCTGAAGCTTAATTGTGCATATTCAGTAGAGCCCAAACTTTGGTTTTCCTTATTGGGAGTAGCCTCAGGAGGGTGACCTGGCAATTTCGGGCTCCATTCAAAGCTACACACTTTGCAGTGCCCGTAGTCGCCCACAATGCTGCTATGTTAAAAAAAAAAAAAACAGTGTAAAAGAGAGAATATAATTGAAATGGACATATTTTATTGAGATACAAATAAACAATTAAAATTGGAAGTTTTTAGCAACTTATTGTTACGAGCCACGGCGGTGCCCAGCCGCCGCGACTCACTCACCCGCATCCCGGCCGTCGCCATGACGACCAGGACGTCATTTCCGGCCATAACCCGGCCGTTGCCGGGGCAACCAGTAGACGCTTCAGAGCTGCGGCCCGGCAATAGGAGGAGGCCGGGCGCAGCGTTCTACAGCCTGTGGGCTAATTTATATGGGCAGATTATAGGAGGCAATTACAGGCATTAGCCTGCAACTGTGCAGGCCAGGGGCAAGCCCTGATTGGCTCTGTTAGTGACTGCTTTATTAACCTGCAGGAGTGTGTTCAACCTGTGATTGGTTCAGCTGGGTATTTAAGGCAATGAGGTCTGCTGCCTCATTGCCGGTTATAGCTCCTGTGTTCCAGTCTGCTAACCTGCTAGTTCCTGTCCTGTATCCTGTTATCGCTATTTGACTCCCCGTGTATGACCCTTGGCTTTGATTTGGACCTTGCTCGTGTTTCCTGTGACCATGATCTCTGGCCTGTTTACCCGTTCTGCTATTTGCCTGTGACCCCTGACCTCAGCTTGTTCATCAATACTCTTGTCTGCTGCCGGCCCTTGACCTCTGCGTGGACCTGGGTTCTCCCCAGCTGGTACGCACTTCACGACCCTCTGTCAGTCTGCGGCCCAGTCTGTCCCCACCATCAGGGGCTCCAGTGAACACCTGACTGGCAGAATAGATTCCGGGTTGTGTTGTGCCGGCTGGAGGAGTTCCTAACATTATAACCGGCCCACTCACGGAGACAAGGTAAGAATGGATACAAGTGGATCCACACCGTCTCCGGCACAAACCGTAGCAGGCCACGTTGAGTCCTTGTATCAGATGATGCAGGGATTGGCTGAGCGTATGTCTGTTCATGAAGAAGCCACAAAAGCTTCACAACCGACTCCAGGTCCCATCTGTGAACCCAAAATGAACTTACCAGATCGGTTCTCCGGAAATAGAACCCTGTTTCGGAACTTCAGGGAGAGCTGCAAGCTCTATTTTCGGATGAGACCCCGCTCCTCCGGTTCAGAGCAGCAAAGAGTTGGGATTATTATTTCCCTTCTACAGGGTGACCCCCAGTCCTGGGCGTTTTCTTTGCCGCAGACCAGTCCGGCCATGCAGTCCGTAGACTCCTTCTTCGAGGCACTGGGTCTACTGTATGATGACCCGGATCGAGTGGCCTCCGCGGAAGCTCATCTACGGTCCTTGAAACAAGGCCGACGGTCGGCAGAAGAATACTGCGCTGAATTCCGTAGATAGTCACCTGATAGTGGATGGAACGACCCTGCCTTACGAAGTCAGTTCCGTCTCAGCCTATCTGAACAGATTAAAGATTCTTTGGTGCAATACCCGTCTCCTAGTTCTCTGGAGGATCTGATGCACCTCTCCATTAAAATTGACAGGAGATATAAGGAGCGGAAAACTGAAAAGGAAACATCATCACCTCCATCCGCCTTCGTCCCTGTTTCCCAGGATGGTGAGGAGCCTATGCAATTAGGAGCATATCGTCTCTCTTCTGAAGAGAGAGACAGGAGACGTTCACAAGGTCTATGCCTATACTGTGGCATAAAAGGCCACTTCTCCCGTTCTTGCCCAAATAAGTCGGGTAAAGACCATGCCTAGGGAATGAGGGGAAAGTTCACCTAGGTCTGCAAATTATCTCCCCGAAAAATGCTGTATTAATCCCTGCACAGCTCACCTTCCGGGCTCGCTCTGTGGACCTGTCGGCCTTCATTGATAGCGGAGCTGCAGGCTACTTCCTTGATATTGGGTTTGCCCGCTCTGCCGGAATTCCGATAGTAAAACTCAACTCTGCCATTACTGTCTGTGGCTTAGACGGAGGTCCGTTGCCTGGTGGCAAGATTTCCTGGGAGACCCCGCCACTACAGTTGAAGATCGGAGCTCTCCATTCTGAGTCAATCACCTTCTTCCTGATCGATTGTTCGTCGGTTCCTATGATCTTGGGCCACCCATGGCTTTCCTGTCATAACCCTGTCATAGACTGGGTAAAAGGAGAGATTGTCAAGTGGAGTACTTATTGTACACAGTCTTGTTTGTCACTGTCTCTGCGTATGATTCAGCCTATTCCGGAGCGGCTTCCCTCACAGTATCATGGGACGTGTTCTCCAAGAAGGCTGCTGATACCTTACCGCCACATCGTGACTTTGACTGTGCCATCGAACTTATTCCTGGTTCCAAGTTACCTAAGGGGCGTTTGTATTCCCTTTCTGCTCCAGAAACAAAATCCATGCAGGAGTATATCGACGAAAACCTGGAGAGAGGCTTCATCAGGCCATCTAAGTCTCCCGTAGGAGCAGGATGCTTCTTTGTATCAAAAAAAGATGGAGGGTTAAGACCTTGTATTGACTACCGGGGATTGAATCATATCACAGTCAAGAACACCTATCCTCTTCCGCTCATCTCGGTATTGTTTGATCAGCTAAGAGGGGCTACTGTCTTCACTAAAATCGACCTTCGCGGAGCATATAATCTCATCCGTATCAAAGAAGGAGATGAGTGGAAGATGGCGTTCAATACGCACTCTGGCCACTACGAGTATCTGGTCATGCCGTTTGGCCTCAGCAATGCGCCTGCAGTGTTCCAGGACTTGATCAACGAGGTCCTCCGAGATTTCCTGGGTGGTTTTGTGGTCGTCTATTTAGATGATATCCTCATCTATTCCAAATCTTTACTCGCACATCAGACTCACGTCAAACAAGTCTTACAAAAATTGCGGGAAAACCATCTCTACGCCAAGCTGGAAAAGTGTGAGTTTGAGGTGCAGAAGGTATCCTTTTTAGGTTACGTAATCTCTTCTGAGGGATTTTATATGGATTCAACAAAGGTCCAGGCTATTGTGGATTGGGTACAACCCAACAATCTAAAGGCAGAACAGAGGTTTCTGGGCTTCTCCAATTATTATCGAAGGTTCATTCACAACTTCGCTGACATTGTGGCTCCCATTGTGGCTTTGACCCGTAAAGGAATGGACCCAACTAATTGGTCGTCTCAAGCAGTAGCCTCATTCAAAAGTCTGAAAAAGGCCTTTATCTCAGCTGAGATCCTTAAACATCCAGATCCAGCTAAAGCATTTGTTCTAGAGGTCGATGCCTCGGACGTCGGGGCCGGCGCCATTCTATCACAGAAGGATCCTCATACTAATCGTCTACACCCATGTGCCTATTTCTCCCGTCAGTTCTCTTCAGCAGAAGCCAACTACGACGTCGGTAATAGAGAACTATTGGCAATCAAGTGGGCCTTCGAGGAGTGGCGGCATTGGTTGGAGGGTGCTTCGCATCAGATCTCTGTCATTACCGACCACAAGAACTTGCAATATATACAGTCAGCCAAGCGCTTAAACCCTAGACAGGCCCGCTGGGCATTATTTTTTACCCGGTTCAATTTCCTGATCACCTACAGACCAGGTTCCAAGAATGTCCGGGCAGATGCCCTGTCCAGGAGTTTCATGGCACACCATTTTCCAGTTACTAACCCAGAGTCTATTATTCCTCCTTCCATAATCCATGCTGGGTTAACCCAAGATCTGAATGTCACACTGCAGAGATTCCAGAAATTAGCCCCAGATGCTACTCCGGAGCAACGACTTTTTGTTCCAGTCCACTTAAGAAAGGCGGTTCTTGTGGAAGCACATTGCAGTAGGGCTGCTGGGCACCCTGGAATTTACAAGACGCTAGAAATCCTTTCCCGCACGGTCTGGTGGCCATCCATGTCTGCCGACGTCAAGAGGCATGTCCTCTCATGTGAGATTTGTGCTAGAAACAAAGTGCCTAGGATCCGTCCAGTAGGCCAATTAGTTCCTTTGGCCCCTCCTGCGAAACCATGGACTCATCTGTCTATGGACTTTGTAGTGGATCTACCACCTTCTGCAGGACACAACACGATTTGGGTCGTGGTAGACCGGTTCAGCAAAATGTCACACTTCATTCCGTTAACCAAACTACCTTCTGCTCGGGATTTGGCTCTCTTATTCATTCAACATATTTTCAGGCTCCATGGACTCCCTACTGACATCGTCTCTGATCGGGGTTCTCAGTTTATAGCACAATTCTGGAGGTCCTTCTGTACCCTTCTCGGAATCAAGGTCAGTTTATCATCCGCCTACCACCCTCAGTCAAATGGGCAAACTGAAAGGGTTAACCAGTCCCTAGAAATTTTTTTGCGATGTTACACATCGGAGTTCCACGATAATTGGTCTTCCCTGTTACCCTGGGCGGAATTCGCCTGTAATAATTCCTGTCACTCAGCTACAAAAATCTCTCCGTTCTTCTGCAATTATGGTTTTCACCCCAGATCTAACTCCCTGTATTCACTCCAGTCCGTTGGTATCCAGGAGATCCGCTCCACTGCAAGAGATCTCAGAGTTATCTGGAAGAAAGTTCACTCATCATTGAGACAAGCCTCACTTGTGGAAAAAAAAAAAATTCGGACCGACATCGTACCACCTGCTCCCTTAAGGTTGGCCAGAAGGTGTGGCTGTCTACAAAAAATATCAGGCTCAGACAGCCTTGCAAGAAGTTGGGCCCTAAGTTCATCGGGCCGTTTCCTATCATCAAACAGGTGAACCCCGTCGCATTTAGGTTAAAAATTCCGGCCTCATTGAGAATTCCCAACACATTTCATTGTTCTCTGTTGAAACCGGTACTATTTCCTGGTCAAACCCAGTCTTCAAGTGTGCCTGGGAGAGGTTCCAGTGAACCACAAAAATTTGTGATTCAAAAGGTCCTTGATTCTAAAAAAGTTCAAGGACAGGTGCATTTCCTCATACAATGGAGGAATCGCGGATTGGAAGAGAGATCTTGGGTTCCGCGGAGACAACTCCATGCCCCAAAGAAACTGAAGGAGTTCTTCAAAAAATTACCTAGAAAACCAGGATGTCGGGGTCCCTCGACCCCTCCTCAAGGGGGGGGTACTGTTACGAGCCACGGCGGTGCCCAGCCGCTGCGACTCACTCACCCGCGTCCCGGCCGTCGCCATGACGACCAGGACGTCATTATCGGCCATAACCCGGCCGTTGCCGGGGCAACCAGTAGACGCTTCAGAGCTGCGGCCCGGCAATAGGAGGAGGCCGGGCGCAGCGTTCTACAGCCTGTGGGCTAATTTATATGGGCAGATTATAGGAGGCAATTACAGGCATTAGCCTGCAACTGTGCAGGCCAGGGGCAAGCCCTGATTGGCTCTGTTAGTGACTGCTTTATTAACCTGCAGGAGTGTGTTCAACCTGTGATTGGTTCAGCTGGGTATTTAAGGCAATGAGTTCTGCTGCCTCATTGCCGGTTATAGCTCCTGTGTTCCAGTCTGCTAACCTGCTAGTTCCTGTCCTGTATCCTGTTATCGCTATTTGACTCCCCGTGTATGACCCTTGGCTTTGATTTGGACCTTGCTCGTGTTTCCTGTGACCCTGATCTCTGGCCTGTTTACCCGTTCTGCTATTTGCCTGTGACCCCTGACCTCAGCTTGTTCATCAATACTCTTGTCTGCTGCCGGCCCTTGACCTCTGCGTGGACCTGACTTCTCTTGCCTGGGTTCTCCCCAGCTGGTACGCACTTCACGACCCTCTGTCAGTCTGCGGCCCAGTCTGTCCCCACCATCAGGGGCTCCAGTGAACACCTGACTGGCAGAGTAGATTCCGGGTTGTGTTGTGCCGGCTGGAGGAGTTCCTAACACTTATACAAATGTAAAGCTTTAAATCTGGCATTTATAACTACAAATCTGCTTATCACTATTGCAAACCTTGCTGTAGTGTTTTTTTTGGTTTATTTGTAGTTGTTAAATATCTTTTTTCTTTCTTTGAGATTCAAAAGTACCTGACTGAATATTAACCCAGTCTCCTACCTGCTTCATTCTGGACAAACGGAAGCCAGATCTTTTAGTAGAGCTACAGTTATGACAGGACCTTAACATTGAGTGCTCACAAACAGTACCTATCATCTGATTGATGACTAGTCTACCAAAACTTTTCCTAATAGGCTGCTGAGTCGAGTCTTGCCCCCGGACTAAAATTTGCTAGCTCTCCCCTGACACCTCCACTACCCACTGATGCCCCCACTCTGCTCTGATAATGTGCCAGTCTGACGCATGCGCTCTGTGTGTATGCCCTGGACCGTGTATTCTCAGATCGGGCTGATCTCTGCTCTATTGAGAGCAGAGAGTGTAGCCTAGAAGGCAAGAACGACATTGCAGTCACATAACCAAACTTTGCTTAGTTATCTCTACTTGCCATAATGAGTGTTGATCATATAATCACCAGCTGCCAATTACATATCTCCTAATTGTACGCATATATTTTATTTTGTTACAAGTCCTTTGTCAAGTTTCACCTGATGCTCTTGTGGTTGTTACACTTGCCATATCATTTGCTTCTACCATGTTATATTTTCACTTTGAAAACTTTAGCTGATGCCATTAACTGCCTCTTGCATAAACAAAACTGTTGATCCCTTGATGGTACACATCATCAAGTCTGTCTCACAACCTCATAACCTTGTTAGGATTTTTGTTATAACCTCAACAAATTCTGGAAATTTGTATATCATCAATGAAGTCTACTGATAATATCTGTTATCTTGGCATTGGATGACTCGACTGTAAATTCTTTCTATGACAGAGATGCTCACAATTTCTGCTTCTTCTTTATCACATTTTTATCTGATTTGACCTATATAGCCTCGGACCATACCTTCTGGATAATGTTAATTGTATACATTTTTATTTTGGAAATGCATCTTAAACATACAATGCTAATACTTCTAAGTACACAGCTCTAATGTGTAAAAATGCAACTAACATAGTACTAGGGGTGCAAGTGGTATGGGGACAGTATCTCAGGGACCACCTCCACTGTCAAAAACCCCATGTGAACATGTCATTTGTTCAGACTTGGGCAGTACATTGGGATTGACAAATGTATAGTTATGCAAGATTTTAGCACCTTTGGATTTTTACTTGCTAATGCATATATTTAGTTGAATACCTTTCCTCCCTTACTGCATTTTTTGCTAGGTCTTGATGCATTCTTACCTTACTGCTAAGACAATGTGGACATTTCAGTGCATAACAGTATAATAGAGTCTATAATAAAATGTAAGCTCTCATGGGCAGGGTCCTTTCCTCCTTATGTCTCATGTCTGCCTCCCTCGTATGACCTTGGTGTCACGTCTGAATCTTCCGCTACCTCATGCCATTAATGCTTGTCATAACCATCCATAGAGGCGTTATTATGCTTAATTGTATTGATGTCCCTGTTATTATGTTTATCTTTGATTATATTTACTGTACTCATACTTGTCATATCTGTAAGATGACTGTCCAGAGCTACAGAATCTGGATGCATGTTGTGCTTCCAATTTCAGCCAATGTTGAAACTGTTTTAGTTTTTTTCCCTTTGGTCTCTAAAAACTGTACAGTGATCAAGCATTGGTGAGAACTATACCATTAAGCAGCAGGAAGGAGTGTTTAAATAATATATGTGTAATCATCTGTGGCCCGATTCATTAAGGATCTTAACTTCAGAAACTTCTTATTTCAGTCTCCTGGACAAAACTATGTTACAATGCAAGGGGTGCAAATTAGCATTCTGTTTTGCACATAAGTTAAATACTGACTGTTTTTCCATGTAGCACACAAATTCTTGATAGCTTATTTGTACACTAAAATTTAAAGTTGATATTTGTGTGCTACATAAAAAAAACAGTCAGTATTTAACTTATGTGCAAAACAGAATACTAATTTGCACCCCTTGCATTGTAACATGGTGTGAACATACCGGGTTTATCTGGCCCAATGCTACCCACTTTACGCTGGCTGGCCACCCACGGGTGCCTTCCTATGCCAGGGAAGTCTACCCAGTACCTTCTAGGATTCATATGGTCACTCAGGCAAAATGCAGTTATAAAAATACAACAGTATATTTTTTGTCATACAAACAACACTAGAATCTTATGTACACACAGTTAATAAATGCCAGGCAGATTTACCACATCATCTCTCCCTTACCCCAATAGCTTAAGGACTTATAGTCACCTGGCTGTCCAGACTTCACGATCCATGGATCTCTCTCAGCTGCATATATAGACTCTAGTTAGAAAATGACAACTCAAAAGCTAGATCTTGCAGTCTTCATGAATGAAATCCCAGAATGAACACCCTTCCCCCTTGGAGTGAGACTCCTTATATCTCGGGTCTAATTTCCATCTTTCCCCTCCATCTGCAAACCCCTGGGTCTATTCTCTTTAACCATTGGTCAGTGCTGGACTAGGGGGGGTTGGAGAGGGGAGTGAAGGTGAGCTGTCCTTCCACAAAACCTCCCCTGTTAGATGGCCTGTCTGGACTAGCCTGGTGAGAACAATGGACACTAATTAGTTTTCCCATTCCAGCATCTTACAACCTTATCCCTACCCATAATCCCCCTGGCTTCACTTTAAAGACAATGAATAGCAATCTTACTGCAAGTCATCAATATACAATACACAATATACATATGTACACTGAACTACAATGTCCCCTTAGCCACATGTTATTGGACAATGCAGTTGTAGTCTGGTGAGCTGGGGAACAAAAGCATGGGCTATAAAAAGTACTATAATCTACATTATGTGAGAAACGAGAAAAACTGAAGGGTTAGCGTATCACACTCGTTTCGTCACACATGGTTTTTGTCAAGAAGACAGAAATAAGAAGTTTCTGAAGTTAAGATCCTTAATGAATCAGGCCCATACTCCATATCCTCATTGGTATAACTACATCACTAAGCTTGCTAGTAGCAATACTTTTCATGCCTGTAACCCCTACTTTTTACAGAAATGGGTTCCTAATAATCAGATTGCAACATCACATCCAAAGCATTTAATGTTATAGAAAAGATTATAAACAACCGATTTTATAAACAAAACTACTATCTTAAATATATTCTTCCTTAATTTTTATTCATCATTACTAGACATGACAAATACCCTCTTAATAACAGCCAACCCACTAATAATAAGAGACTACAAAGTAGCAAGCATTTCCAGTTAAATGTATTGGAACATTTAATAATGCTACCAAAATGCCACAGGATAGTCAAAAAAATTATGGACAATTACTTGTGGCACAGAAGCATTTTAGATTTATTCAGTCCTTTAAGACTTGGACCGACTAATTAAAGATTGCAGCTTTCCCCTGTGACATGAATGGATCAATTATAAAGTGCCAGATGGAGACTCTACAAAATGCAAGAAGTTTTTCTTCGCAGTAATCACCTGAGATACTTACTCACTGGCGGCCCAATTAAAATGTCTTGGCAAAAATGAAGGACAAACATTTTAATGATAAAGGTATTTGAAGGCATATGATGACATACAGTTTTAAGTAATCAAACGCCATCCCATGGTTCAAACTTCATTCCATGCTTCAGAGAGGCTAGATGTAATTAACCCATTGTTGTTATCCTCTGATTTTCCATCTGGTATTTCACATTTGCTGTTTGCTGCTGCTTTCATCCTACTAACCATACATACCATGCAAGTCGTTTAAGATCAGACCAGTAGTGAATAACAGGTGGACAAGGCATTTACATGCAGTAGACAACGGAAACACCTACAGTCCTTCTGAAAGATACATTTCCCATTTAGTCCTCTATCTTGTGTCTAAAGCTTCATACAGATCCACCCAACAGGACCCTTTTCAACTGGTGCAAATTGTTCTGTTTTCTGTCATTTTAGCACAGACAGCATGTATGGAGGAAGGTAGCTTCCAGGCTGTACTCCTAAAATAGCGTGTAGAGAGTGACTACAGCATTAAACAGGGTGAAATAGGGAATTTTACATAGAAAAAAACAGCTGTGATTTTATTTTAATGTAGTTTATTTCTGTAGAAATCAGTCAGCTAGAATAGTTTGCTGATCAATTGGGTATAAGTCTGTCCAAGCGTTTAGATAGAGTACTGGCAACTAAGTATTTGTACAGCATAGTATAATATATTATATAGTACAATATATATTATATAGGCATCATTCTGAACTAGAATTTTTATATAGTGGGACATAATTCTCAACTAGTATTTCTTTCTAATTCTATTTAATGGAGAACAAACAGTGTGCTGTTGGTGTACAACTCTGAGCAGCACACCCCAAAAAAACAATTAGTTGTATTCCATTTAAAATCCAAAATGTTTCTAGTGAAAGAAGCAATCTTGTGTGGGTCTGCTTTAGTGACCTCTGTATGAAGAAGAAAAAACACAGGGTTTACTGTGAGAAGCAACCACCAAAAAACATTATTTCTTTTAAAATATTTTCTCTTTTCTAGTCAAAGTCATTTCAAATTTTGTGAGGGGCAGTCTCAGTGACTTCTTTATTAAGCATGCAAACAAATGGGCGTTGTATTGAGTGTCAGTAGCAAGGTATTCTTTTCTTTGACTCTAAGCAGCAGAATCCCACCCCCACCCACCCAAAAAAATAATAATTTAAAATTGTTTGTTAATAAATAATTATTAAACTGCCATGTATTTTTGCCGCTGCTCTGTCACTAATTTTAGCCAGCCAGGTCTATGCAGTCCTTTGCCAAAATTGGTGAAAATTTCAAGACCATAATATGATTTGGAGCAGCTGTTATTCTGTTTTTAAAGCATGCCTTAATTATGTTCATTAAATTAAACAATAATGCTGAATATTACTTACCTGCTGATACAGTGGTTTCTACAATGTCTGCATTCATGCTTACTGTTTGAGGAAAAGTCCATCCTAGCAGGAGCAATGAGCATCACTGGGACATTAGACATCGGTGGAGCCACTGTATCAGGTTAGTAATATTCAGTATTATTTAACTACTAAACTCCAAGCAAAGCAGAATTTTTGGTTTTGATGTTACTATCTTTCATTAAGTATGAGATAACACCTCTGAATATTTGTCTTCAACAAAGTACTTTCAACACAGTGTCAACTGTGTCCCAGTCAGATTTATTATTAGAATCACTACAAAGCTAGATATGTTTTATGTTTGGAAAAAAACCTAATCTAAAAAAGCTACATACAATGTACTGTGCAATCCTACGTGAAATCAAAAACATAATTTGACCCTTCAATACCACAAGGAATAATTTAAATTTACTAAAACATACGGAACATGGGCAAAACAGTAAGTATAGCCAGAATTATGCATTTACTGCAATACAAATCATTATAAAGTTCAATTATATATAATTTTATGAAACATATTAAAAAATTAAAATATCACCAACCCTTTAAAAATAGGAAGCATGTTAGACATAGGAAAACAATCCCCCACAATAATAACTTCAAATTAAATCTTCTGTTCTCATGTAGATTTATAAATGTTTTGAATTGAATTGAATTTCTTTATACAATGCAACTACTACTTAAGCTTTACTGGTCACAACAAAGTTAATTCTGTTTATTATATTATTTGGCAGCGCCATGTAATAAAGCTTAAGTTGTTAATTAATAATTGCAAGCTGTGGTAGTTTCAAGAGCCTTTCACATCAATATTTTTAATTTCTGAATGAATAATTGTATTTTTATATAAATCACATCAATACCAATTGTTTTTTTGGTAACTGGATTGCTCTTAGTTAGATCATTCAATGAAACCCAATAATCATTTTACACATACAATTTGACATGACCCTATATTTTGTCTGGATAATTTGCAGCATATCATAATATAGGGCAGATGTCAGACTGTAATTGCACAATTACGATACGCACGCTTCAATCTCCTACAACCTGATTCCATCCAGATGGTAATTTTTATTGTAGATAATCAGATTATCTGCATCTGATCTTACTCGATCACCTACACACATGTGTGGTCAACTACACACGCTTCCATTTATTTTAACAGTTAAGACTAAAGCTATTGGATTGAATGATCGGATTGGATTGCTTAGTGTGAGACAATCAGCATTAATTGAGTTGAATTGGAATTGAACAACTGCTTTTGTGTCATGAAGAATGTGATGACATTTTGAAATCGGAATCTGAGTATTATGTAAAGTGGTTTATAATAGACAGTTGTAGAGGTTATAATATTTATTTGCATCTTGGCATGTTAATCCATTTCATTATTTTACTAAAAAAATAGTTATATTTTATAATTATATTATATTAATAATATCATATGATGTACTTGTTTTCAATTGTACTACTTTAGAAACATTCAGTATAAAATGAAGAGAAATAATAAGTTACTAAAGTAAAATGTGCTGTATACACGGTTAGCTATTAGTTTATGTTTATTATATAATAGTTTTGATCATTCTTCTTGGCTCTACTTGCAGGAAAATGTGATAAATGATTTCCAGGAAGTTTTCCAAGTTTGCCCTCCAAGGAAGGAATGACATATAACCCACCAAACAGGTGACCACTTGTGTATGTATCATCAAGCACAGAATATAGAAGAATAATTTGCTTGTCTACTCACAGCCTGCCCAGTTGTTAGAAAATAAATGGCTCTAACCAGTGCAATAAATATACTGTTATGCAAATCCAAAAGCAGTCTCCAGAACAAGTTACTCCATTCTACTAGTTATCATTCATAATCAAAGCATGCACATTTTTTAAATGATGTATGACAAACAATATATTTCATGCCGTTATCTAAAATATAAAACATGTTGGTATTTATAATGTATTTATATGAATACTAGAAGGAAATGTGCTCTAATGTAATAGTGATTGAATATGGGGTACGTTTCATTTTGCTGGAAATATTAAAGCTCTAATATTTTATTGCTGACTCACTGTAAAGTGACAAAAGTAGCGTAAATTAATTAACAATATTATCTAATATTGGATTACAGGTTCTATATTACATTGCACTTTATAGAGATAAGAGGAACAAAATAAATGTTCTATAAATCCTAGTTATTAACAAATATATAAAGGGTCCGTTTCTATGCCAGGATGCCTTTTGAATGGTTTAATTAATTTAGATTAAGATTCTCGCAGGATATATTTAAAGTCAATCTGAATATTGCATATAAGATTTCAAAATGTTTCAGATAGCAAAACGGAATCCTGCAGTTACAATGTGATACAGCTATTCAATAGG